>NW_020175018.1:19366255-19371772 GCF_003031525.2 Neophocaena asiaeorientalis asiaeorientalis
GGAGGTGGGGGCAGGGCAGGGGGGGCGGGGGGAGGGAGCTGCTGCGGCCAGGGGTCCCTCAGGCCTCCAGGTGGGCTTGCTACCTCCTGAGCTCCAGCCTCTGGCCTTCTCAGCTGGACCCCTAGGCCCCGCCCCTGAATCTGTCCTGGGGAAAGGGTGGTGGTCATAGACTCAGCCCCTTCGCAGCCCCTGGTGGACCAGGGGAGGGGGCGCTCTGTCCCCAGTTTCCGCCACCCCTCCCCAAGGCCCCGCCTGCACGCTTACTGCACTCCCACTTCAGCAAACATGTTCGGCTTCCTTCCACCCCTGCCAGGGGCCTGATATGCCCCCACTGCCCCCCCAAATTCCTGGCACACTCAAAGTGCCCAGAACCACTCATCTGTGGCCCTCTTCCCATCAGTGACCCCCTCACCCAGCAAGCCCTTGGGCCTTCTGGCTGAGGGTCACAGGCCACGGAGAGCGTGGGAAAGGGGATTCGGGGATGGCTGGCTGCCCCCTTTACAGAGCGCTGACCGCTTTGTATACAGGAGTCCCTCCAGCCCTCACGAACTTGAAAAGCCTGCGTTTTATCCCCACGTTATAGCCGGACGCTGAGGCTTGGGCAGCCACCTGATAAGAGGCAGAGGTGGGGTCTGCACCAGTGGGCCGGGCTCCAGGGTGTGTGCTTGGGGCTGTCACTCAGTGTCCCCAGTAAAATCGCCTGGAACCAGGGCTCCGGCAGGTACTTGAGGTTGGGTCTTGTGAGTCAGGGGAACTGAGGCCAAGGGACACCACACATGACCCCAGTCCCTTCTGACAACCGGGGGTCGCAGCTGGGATTTGGGTCCCAGAGCCAGGCTCTTACCCACGCTGGGCACGCTGGCAGGGGCCGGGCAGGGGAGGGGAAGCCCTCCCTCAGGCTGGGGAAGCCTGAGCTCCAGCTTCTTGGGCTCTGGAAAGCCCACCAGCTGGAGGCTGCCCTCTCCAGGCCCAGTGGTGTGGTTGTACAAGTCCAGCCTCTGAGCAGCCTGGGGACCCCACCTGGCTGGCCGGGGGAGGAGGGGTAGCCGTGGGGAACATCTGTGCTTCCAGCCCCTCTTGAAGGCTCTCTCCCTCTGCCAGCAGGCCGCGGCCCAGCCAGCCCAGCTGTGCACACCCCTGGGACACCCTTCATGTCTCCATCCCTCCCCGCACCCCGGCCTCAGTTTCCCCACCTGTCAGGTGGGAGGGCCACCTCCTCCCCTGATGAGGGCTTAGCCTGAGGCCCACGCACTCCTCAGGTCTGAGTTTGAGCTTCCCGGGGTCTGTAATCCTCTGACTCTGAAAACTGGGCATGAAATTCTGTGCAGTTGTGCATTTCCCCAGGGAGGGGCTCAGATTCTGAGGTGTCTCAGGCCCCTAAGATGTAGCAGCAGCTGGGGGAGTTGCCCCAGAGGCAGTGCAGAGGTGTGCGCAGGGTGTGTGGCTCAGGGGCCCTTGGGGGGACCTCAGGGCGGGAGTCGCTCCATGGTGGGGGGCACGGTGCAGATGAGAGGCACCTGCGGCGAGGATGGAGGGTCAGGAGGACGGTGGGCAGATGCGGGTCATGCGGTGTGGGGGGCAGGGGGGCTGTGGTGCGCTGGATGGAGGACCGCTGGACGTCTCCCCACAGGGGCATCCCTCGGGGCTCCGACCTCCCTGAGCTGGGGGCCGCCCCGGAGCCAGGATTTCCTGAGGGAGTGTGTGTCAGAGCCAGGGCCTGGCTGGGGCCCTCGACAGGGTGGCTCCTGGACAGGAAATCTGTGTCCCTGCGGCCCCTATCCCATCACTTAGGACGCTCCTGAGCCCCCGGATCAGCAGCTGGGTGGGTCCTGGGAAGAGAGAGAGCAAGCCATGCCCATAGGGCCTTATCAGCCTCAAGCCCCAGGCCCTCCCTGCTCAGGAGCCTCAAACCCCAGGCCCTCCCTGCTCAGGAGCCGTCCACAGCTCCCCTTGGCTCGTGAGACCCAGGCACCCCTGCCTGAAGGTCAGCCCCCGCCCCCCGCCCCGAGTCTGGCCTCCCCCAACTCCACACCTAGAACCACCTCCTCCGTCATCTTGAAGGGCCAGGGAAATGCCTCCCCCTGCAGGAAGACGGCACTGATCGACCATCCCCCCGTGGGCGTGGCCAGGCCCTTCTTCCCAGTTTAGGTTCTGAGGGTCTCCCAGCAAGTCAGACCCCATACCGAGCCCCTGGACTGAGCCTGGCGCACTCTGCTACCCTAGACGGGCTCAGAGAGAGGCCCGGGGCTGGGGGGACCTGGGTGTCCAGCACGGCTGGGAAGCTCCGCCTGCCCTGCCCTCCCCTCCCCGGGTCCCCCCAGGCTCCATCTCTAGGCCTGACTGCCCTGACCCTGGGGCACACTTACAAGTTCCTTCCCCTGCCTGCCGCCTGCCTGGGGGCCTTCCCAGGCCCAGGGACCTGCCCTTCCGGCACAGCCCCACCCCATGGATTACACAGCTCAGGCTGGAGGGCTCGGCAGGGCGCATGAGTCCCAGGGACACCCAGTGCTTTGCTGTCCCTGCTGACCCAGGGCGTGGGGTGGGGGCTGGTGGCTGCAGCACCCATAGGCAAAGTGCCGGGTGCCCAGTGTGAAGTGGGCTCAGGGCCGCCCCACCTCGAGGCTGCTCTGAGACCCCCCAACCCCTCTCAGTTAACGGTGACTGTGGCCCTGGCTTCGAGTGCCTCTGGGGCTGGCCGGCTGCCCTGGGGGCCTGAGAGGGCATCAGGGACGGGGAGAGCCTGCAGCAACCTGGTCAGACCAGGGTCAGCAGGGCCACGAGGGCCTTGAGGTGCCCCGTACCTTACCCAGATGTGAGCCAGGGCACCCAGCAAGCTTGCGGCTCCCAGCGGTCCCCGGCCCCGGGCGCCCGCCAGCTGAGTGGTTCCAGGGGGATTGACCCCAGGCCGTCTTAGCGCAAACTGTTCACGTCTATCTCCACGTCGCGGTTCTGCACTCATTCATTTAACGAACATTTCTTTATTAAGCTCTGACCCCTGCCAGCATCGGCCCCCGGGGGGGGAACCCCGCCGGGCGATCTCGGGGATGCGAGTCTGGGGGTGGGAGTATCTGCCCACAGACCGGTGTGGCTGGAGTCATGGCGTGGGGGCCCGTGGCGGAGCCGAGGTCAGCGAGGGGGATCACACGCCACGCCCCTCGCCTGCACATCTGCTCTTGGAAATCAGAGCCGGGCCCCAGGCAGGACCTCTGGCTGTTGATGGCTGCCCAGAGGGGCCTTGGTGGTCGGCTGCACGGGTGGCTGATGCAGACACTTTGGGGGCCAGGCCCAGGGACAGCGTGTGCTCCAGCCTCCGGGGACCCAGCTCTCTCAGTGGCCCACAGCGGGCCTCGGTCCCCCCGTCCACCCACCCAGGGGGAGGTCCTCACGCTGAACTGCCCTGTCGCCTTCCTCCCCCTGTCCCTGCCCCAGCTCACCTGACAAATTTCTGTCCCTCTTTAGACCTCAGCTGAGACAGGCCCCACCAAAGCCTTCCGGACACCTCCTCCACCCCCTTCCCAGGGAGGCCACTAAGTGGGGGCCCCGTGCCACACACCCTCTGTCCGGCCCTGCTCCACCTGGTCCACGCTGGACCCTGAGCCTGGAGGCCATCACTGACGTCCAGCGAGCCCCCGGCCCCCAGTCTGCGAGAATGAGCTGATTAATACCGGGCTGATGTCCTAGTGCAAGGCTGTAGAAGCTACACAGGTCCTGGGTGGGGTCCCTTCCCCTCCCCTGCCTGCTAGGGGTCTGAGGCTGGAGGGCTGCTGCAGGAGCTGTGGGCAAGGGGTTTCTGGACACCCGACGTGCCCGTGCTCTGGCCAGCGCAGTGCCCGCTACTCCTGGCAGCACTGCTGGGACAGGCTGGAAGGGCCAGGAAGTAAGGTACTGTCAGAGGAAGGGGGACCGCCTGGTGACTTGCCCCTTGCAGCCATCGGGCGGAGTTGGGGCTTCCTCAAGGGAACAGGAGCCCCAGCCCTGGCCCTCACCCTGCCCCTGCGCGGATCTGAAGGGCCCAGTCACCAGCTGCGTGGTTAGACGCCTCCCCAAAGCTCCGGACACTCAGTTCTGGGTGCTGGGCTTGGGTCTGGGAGGGAGGAGGCGCAAGAAATTCGGAGTGTGTGTGTGTGTGTGTGTGTGTGCGCGCGCACTTCCCCTCCCACGCCCATAACTAGGTCATTCCCTGAAATGGTGTACTGCAGGTGACCTCACATTCTGTGCTGGCAGGCCCCGTTGTCCCTGGAACAATGGCCCAGGCCCGGCATTCCAGACCGTGGCCGCTGGGACAGGCGGGAACCTCACCCCAGCCCTTTCTCCAGCCCCAGCCTCAGCATAAGGGTTGCCGCTGGAGGCCCCTGAGAGCCGCTCTCCCACAGTGCTATCTCGTTCTCTCCTCTGTATCTCTTTCCCGGAGCGGAGCCTGGCCAAGAGTAGATGCCCCATGAACCTGCACTGAGTGCATGGAAGAGTGGGTGAGTGGATACATGAGGCATGGATGGGTGGGTGAGTGTGAATGGATGGATGCATGGAAAGTCCCAGGGGTTCCCCCCGCCAAGCTTTCTTCTAGAAACAGGATCCGGGCACCCAGGTGGTAGGATGCTGAGAGATGGAGGAAGCTCCCCGCCGCTGGCCCCAGCAGCAGGGAAAGAACCTCTGCGGGGAGCCACCCCTCCCCCTCTGCCTGGTCCCTTCCTGCTCAACGATGGGACAGGTAGGTGGTCCTCAGAGGAGCAGGTCCACCCACCTGCCCTCTTGGGGATGGAAGCCAGGTGGCCGTGGAGCTGGGAGACCGTCCTGGGGATCGGCGGCTGGTTTTCCTCCACGTGTGGGAGAGTGAAACCTCCGTCTCTAATTATGCACTGGCCCCTCTCCTCCTCCCTGCCCCAAACCTCCCCACTTCAAAGGCCGCTGGCCCCTAGGCAGGGAGGGAAAGCTTCTGGGCATCCTCATGGCCTCCTCTCCTCCTGGGGGTGGCGTCCCGCAGGAGCGTCAGTCCCAGGGTGGAGGTCGGGGTGCAGCCAGGGAGCCTCATCCTTCTGTGAGCCCCGGGGGCTCTGACCCACAGCCCAGCTCACTGGGCTGCCAGGCCATGCTGTTGGGGTGGGCGCTCACTCCAGGAGCCCAGCCCAGCCTGTCCGCCCAGCTCCTCTGGCCCTAGCGGGGTGGAATGCTCCAGCCCAGACAGGTGAGGGGGGAGCCTGGCCTGCTCCCCAACCCCACTACTGCTATTTTTCCAGCAGCGCCCACCACCAAGCATCCCCACCCCACACACAGGCCCTAGAAGCTCTGCTCTCGGGAGTCTGCCCCCCCAGCCCCACACAGCGGGCCCCCCACTGCCTGTGGCTCTTCCAAGTTCTGGTCCATCCTGAGTTTGCTTTAGGCGCTGCCCCGGGCGGCCCCTTACCCAGGCCCTGCCGTCAGGGCCCTCTTGCTGCAGACACACAGAGCGGCGCCCTTGAGACCACGCAGCCACCTTGAGCTGGTGGCGGGGAGTGGGGGGGAGGGCTGCCCCAGGCCGGA
>NW_020175018.1:19372239-19380893 GCF_003031525.2 Neophocaena asiaeorientalis asiaeorientalis
CTAGAGGTGGGGGCAGGATGCCCAGAGCTGCCCAGTGGTGTGGGGAAGGCAGAGCCCGTGTTCCCAGGAGAGGGAGAAAGGCAGGTGGAGCGGGTGGCCCATGAGAGAGGAGGCCAGTGTGTGCCCAGAGGGGCTCTGTGGGCAGGGCTGGGACGTTGGCGTCGCCACCCTGGGGGAGGCTGGCCAGTCCCCCATGGACCATGCAGCTGGATGGTTCCCAGGGGGCCAGAAGGGGGAGATGCAAGCGCTGGCCCAGGAGCCAGCTCGCTGGGGCTGGGATGCCAAGCAGAGGTGGCTGTGGTCCGGGAATGCCAGGGAGGGAGGGCCTGCCCTGGGCGTTCAGAACGAGGGAAGTGATTTCCTCTCTGCGTTGCACCGATGGGGCCTCCGGGCCAAACAGCACCTGTGCTCCCGGCTCCATCCTGACCCAAGCCCTGCGCCATCACCCCACGTGCAGTTTCCGAGTCGCTGCTCGCAACACATTTCTGCCCATCCGAGAGTTGCCTGCTGGCCTCGCCCTGTGTGCGGAAGCACCGCCTCCCTCTAGCCTGGTGCCCCCCGGCCCCGGGGCCAGGGACGGGTCTGCAGAAGTCCTCCCAGGATCCTTTAGGCCTCTGAAGTGGATCTCCAGAGGCAGTTCCAGCCTCAACTTTCCCCCACCCCCGCCACCATTATACAGTGAGGCCCCGAAATCCGCTGCCGCTCCCAGGATCTCAGATAAAACTCTGAGCGTTTGATCTCGATTGCAAAGGGGTCTCTGTCCCTTGCCCACTGGCAAGTAGGCGGGAGCACTCCTGACTCACCCGGCCCCTCCCCTCGGTGGGCAGCCTTGTCCTGGGGCAGGGGGTGGGGTGCGGCTGGCCGGCCCCCTCCTGTTCCACTGTCTCCGTCTACCAGCCTCTCTCTCATCTTCCCCTCCCAGCACAGCCTGCTCCCTGGGAAACCATAAGCCGCAGGGTCTCTTCGGTCGGTAGGGGCACAAATGCCAAATGGGCCGAGGCTGTCTTCTCTGCAGGGGGGGTGAGGCCCAGACAGCTGGGCAGCAGCCTTCAGCAAATGGTATGCGTGGTTAGGCCTCCCCGCCCCCCGCCCCACACAAGCTCCCCCTGGGGGGCCGGAAAGGCATGGTGTAGGCTTCCCCTTGGGCCGCAGCGGGCTGCGGGCACAGAGACGGAGTCAGGCCCGGTGCCAGGCAGGCCCGATGGTGCCCACGCTCTGAGGAGGGGGTCCTGCGGATGGGCGGGGTCGCCACGCCTGGATGGAGCCCATTCCCTGTCCCACTGTGGGAAGCCCAAGGCCTCCCGGGCAGGGCCAGGCCCCTTCCAGCAGCTGGCCTCTCCCCTCCACCCTGGGCTGGCCTCGCCCCAGCCCCACTCCCAGCTCCCCTTCCTCTCAGGGCAGCACACGCCCATCCCTTCTTGGAGCCTTCTCCCCTCTGAGGGGGGCTTTCTTCGCGGGGCCTCTTGCCACCAACTGCCCGGGGTCCCTGAACCATGAGCTGGCCCTGGGCTTGGGGGTGGCGGCACGGGGACCAGCTCCACCCCAGGGGAGCCACCCTTGGGGACACAGCAGGGCTCTGGGGCCTGGACACCAGGAGGTTGCCCTTCATTCAGCAAGTGTCTTCTGAGCGTCCGCTCTGTCGGGCCTCTCGTGAGGTGCGGGCAAGCCAAGGTGACTGGGCACTCTGTCCCCACGGGGCTCTGAGTTGGGGTGGTGGCCACCCTGACAGGCCTGGAAGCACACAGGGTGCAGGGGGTGATGAGCAGCGGTCGGAACCACCAGAAGTCTGCTGTCCCCGCGCGCGGGGTCCTGGGGGCCTCCGCTCTCTGCCTTGGGAGGAACAGATGGCATTTGGGGTTTGCACCCCTCCCCCGCACCCCGAGCTGCGGCCTCAGCTGCGGATGTCCCCTCACAAGGCTTCCCCCGGGGAACTGTCGAAACCTGACCCCACGGACAGCTGAGGGGCAGGGTGCCATCCCGCCCCCGAGCCCGCCAGAAGGCTCAGCTGGTATGGGTGACTCCACCAGCCCTCGGAGGTTTCTGGGGACCCAGAGGCCAGGGTGCCTGGCATGTCGCTCTGGTCGTTTACCACCTCCCTGGAGACCACCTGGGGCAGGGATGGCGGTTTCTAGGAAGCGAGTGGGCAGACGGCGCTTCCTGCGGGGGAGGGGCCACAGCTCAGCCCAGCCAGGGCAGGGCGGTGAGGGTCCCTCCCCGTGAGCGCGGCATCCGGGCCTGGGCGCCCCAATCCCGGCGCCCCCGGCACCCGCCAGCCTCATCCAGGAGGCGGCAAGCGGACCGAGTGTGGGCCACCAGGGGTCAGGGTGGGCAGGGGGCTCCCGCAGGACCCGAGAGGTCAGGCAGAAAGGAAGCAGCAGCGGGAGGAGGGGCCGCACCCTGTGCGCGTCCACAGGAGCCTGGGGGGGAGGGGAGAGCCCAGGGGGCTGTGGATCACAGCCGGGCGGCCACTCACAGGCTGGCCACGGTGACGCAGGGAGCTCTGGGGGCCACAAGGGCCCTCCAGTACCTCGTGCCTGAATGTGCTTCGGTCCCGGGCTCTCTGGCTTCGGGCCCAATGGCTGGCTCGAGCACGGGGCAGGTGAAGCGTGGGGCTCGGGGCCGGGGTGAGTGGTGGGGGAACAAGTGCTCCCCGAACTGTGCTCCTGCCTCGCCCAGAAGCCTGGAGAACGCGGCCCAGCGAGGGGCGGGCCAGGCGGCCTGCGCCCCTGTGCCGGGGGCCCCCACTCAAGACGGGTCATATTTCCCATCCCGTGAGCTCCTGCGAAATGGGGACCCGGCCTTCCTGCCTCCCAGGGCTGACCCTCCTCGGACCAGTCTCACGGGCGTCGAGTGACCGCCGGTGCGTGTATGTGTCGGGCCCTCGCGCTCACACCAACCACCAGTTGGGCTGCCCACGGGAGGAGGGCAGCCCAGACTGTCCAGGGAAGGCTGGCGAGCGTGTGGAGAAATCAGAACCACAGACACTAATGCTGGGAATGTGACATGGGGCAGCTGCTCGGAAATCAGGTGGCAGCTCCTCGGGGGCTTAAACACAGAGCTGCCAGATGGCCTGGCAGGTCCGCTCCTGGGTGGATACATACCAGGAGAAATGACAGCATGTCCACACGACACCTGGACACATACGTTCACAGCAGCCAGAAGCCAAGTGTCCGTCAACAGACAAACATGTGGTCCATCCAGGCTGTGGAACATCACTTAGCCATAAAGAGGAGCGAGTGCAGACGCGGGCTTAACACGGATGAGGCTGGAGACGCCATGCTGAGAGGCCAGCCTCAAAGACCACGTCACATACGATTGCACTCATGGGAAACACCCAGAACTGAGGAGTCCACAGAAGCAGAAAGGGGCTTCCTTAACCCTCCCTATCCCACCCCTCCAGGCGGTCACAAAGCACCCAGCCGAGCTGTGCCATGCGGCTGCTTCCCACTAGAGAATCACACACTTTAAACGGGTAGAGTGGATGGCACGTGAACTCTATCCCAAGCACGCCGTTAAAACAAAGACTTGCCCAGGGTCCCCAGCTGGGCAGGGTGCCAGCCGGACTCCACACAAAGGAGCAGTGGCCGAGCCTTCTGCCACTGCTGTGTCCCCTGCAGCGGACGAGGGCGGGTAGCCACGGGGGCCAAATGGGATGGGGAAGCGGAGGCCCAGGCCTGGCTCCGGGCTGCCGTGGGTCAAGAGCTGTTTGTTCAGGAGGCCTGGGCCCTGCTCCTGACCTGCCCAGAGCCCTCCTCCCCTCCCGCCCCGTCGGACCTTCCCAGAAGGATGTTTGTCCAGGGACCTGCCGAGCAAATGGCATCTAGTCTCTGGCCTGGAAGCCTCGTGGGGATGGATCTCATATCCCACCCCCGTCAGCAGCCTCCTATTTCCTCCGGACAGCCCAGACCTGGCCAGGGGCTGCTTTGCTGCTTCTCAGCCTCTCTGAGCCGGGGGATCCCAGGGGTGCTGGCCTCATCGGCTGTCCAGGGCCTGACGTCTCCCACCCCAAGTGTGTGTGGTCTTTTTTTTTTTTTTTTTTTTTTTTTGGGAAAAAAATGACTGGGGAGGCCCGGGCAGCTCAGCCTCAGCCTGGCAGCTCGGGGAGCAGAGCCCAGTTGCCTCGGAGGGTGGGAGGCGTCCCAACAAGCATCTCATCCCTGTCCCGGGCCCAATTCCCTTCCCCCAGACCCCGGCCCCTAATCACAACTACATTTCCCACAGCTGGCCCCCACGCGGCCAAGCCCTGCGCCATCAGATCTGGTGGGGGGGTAGTTTTCCCAGAAACAGGACTGTGAGTCACCAGCCAGCCCAGGAAGTGGCTGCCTCCTGTCCAGCCCCAGCAGCTGACCACTGGGTCTCAGTTTGAACCACAGAGCAGGCCGTTCACGCATGACCTCAGTGGTGACCGAGCGCCTTCCGTGCCCTGACCTGAGAGGCTCGGGCTCGGTGGGCGGGGCCCCCATCAGCCGCCAACAGAACCCTCGTTGAACCGGAGGGGTGACAGGCACTCTGGGGAGGAGGGGGTCGCTGGGCCTGGGGCAGGAGGAGGGAGGCCCCGCGGGGACATGTGTGGCAGGAAAGGCCTTCCCAGAGGGAGCAGCTGGTGGGGAGCCCTGAGGTCAGAGCAGACAGACAAGCCTGGAAAGGAGGCTGGGTGGCTGAGCTAGCAGGAGGGGCCAGGCTGGGCCTCGGAGGTCAAGGTGGCCACAGGACTGAGAGCAGGGGCTTCCCAGGTGCCAAGGGTGTACCCCAGGAAGCCAAGAGGAGGCAGGGGAGAAGCAGCTTGTAATCCCCTAACCACCCAGCTGGCCCCCGACTACGACCTTGGACGGGAGTGCTGAAGGGACCAGAGAGGGGAAGCAGGTGGCCCAAGGCCACACACCAACCTAGGATCAGGCCCCATGACTCTAAATCCCATCAGCAGCTTCCAGGCCCCTCTCCTGCCAACGTGCTGGAATCTTCCGGGGAGCGGAAGATGCCAGTTGAGGGGTACTTTCAGGAGAGGCAAAAGCAGGAAAGCCCAGGTCCTCAAAAAATGAGGCTCCTCGGCCTGCTGGGGCTTGGCCCAGGCTGTGAGCAGGGCCCGAGCACTGCGCTAAGCAGGCCGGATGACACTGGCCCTGCTGATCCCTGTAACAGCTGGGGGTCTGGGGAAGGGGCCTTGGGGACGAGGCTGGGCCTGGCAGGCTTCGTCCTGAGTGGGGAGGGGCGTACCCTGGGTCCAGCATTCTCACCCTCTGGCACCAGCTCCCCAGCCTGAGATGCAGGGGCCCCCGGGGCGGAGCCTGGCACCCCTCCCCTGCCGGCAGCTGCTCTTGGCAGACGCAGGGTGTGAGGGGAGTTGAGGGCGCTTCGTGGGCTCAGGAGTCGAGCAGCGCACAGGCCCTGCTTTCCCGGCATTCCCGCCACTCCTGCCGCCCAGTCCCACCTCTGAGCCTTGGTCCCGCCACCCCTCCCTGGGAGCACATCCGTCCTGCAGGCCAGTGCCCACCGGCTCCACCTCAGCCCTGGCTTTGTTCTACCTCTCTGTGTCCGCCTCCACTCTGGGATCCGGGACTGTCTGGGAAGTCGGCCACTGCGGGCTGTGGGACCGCGGAGAAGTTACCCAACCTCTCTGAGCTGAGATGTCCTGGGGTAGGATGGAGCTGTTTGCCTCGAAATGCCACTTAGAGGATGAACAGGGCATGGGCGGCGCCTGCCGTGGCGGGAGCGTTACTGTCACCTACCAGCTCCCGCCGGCCCGGCCGCAGCAGGTGCTCAGGAAGTGCAGCCACTGGACTGTCAGAGCCGGAGGGACCTCAGAGGCTCTTGAAACAAAGCTCCTGTTGAGCCAGGAGAGGCTGGGGCCAGCGGGGGCCGGGGTGCCAGCTTGGCTACCTCTCTCGCCTGCCCCTGCGGACGCCCTCCCTGGCAGAGACCCCGCCACCTCAGCCTACTCCGATCCCACCCACCCCCACCTCCTTCAAGGGCCTGGCCTGCCCCTGCTCAGCCCAGGGACCCCGGCCACCACCACGGCCCCTGCCTCCTCTTGGGAAGACATATCAAGTCGCCCGTCAGCCCGGCCGTGAGCCGGTCAGGACCGTCCCTGCCCTGAGACAGCGGCGGCTTGCGCCACGTGCCCCGCGGGCTGTGTCTTGTCCGGGGCAGCGGGGGATGCCAGCTTCAGGGTCGCCCCCAGTCAGGGCAGAAGTCCTGCCTGGCCTGCATCATACTTGACGGTGGGCTGCTTGGGCCTCGTCACCAGGCCAGGAGACAGAGGTCACAGTGCTGACCATCTCCCCACAGGGACCTGGCCCCACGGGGGCAGGATGGGCCCTGAGCACCCACAGAGGTCTCGAGCCAGCAGGGAACTCTGTGTGCCCAGGGGAAACCGAGGCACAGCAGGTCAGAGTGGTTGTCACACCGTGAACACCCTCCAGCCCTATCGGACTGACCCCCGCCAGCCTCACCAGCGCAGGCACAGGCGGGCGCCGGGTCCTGGCTGGGGGGAGGGAGTGCAGGGTCCTTCACATCTTCCCCTGAGCATCCCTACCCCCTGCTGCTTTGCAAAGCCCCGGCCTTGGGAAGCGGGGGACCCAGGAGCCCCTCTATCTGCCCACACCCCGGGGCCAAGAGCAGGAGTTTCTCAGCCACACAGCTGTTTACGTGTGTCCGTCCTGGCTCTCCTGCCGGGGGGTGGGCGTTCGTTCTTGGGTCATGGAAACGTTGCCCCCTGCCAGTATCTTCCTGGGGAGGAGTTCTCCTGGATCCTGGCTGACAGCCAGCCCCAGAGCTTTCTCCGGAGCCCCCCCTTCCCCCCAACCCCACCGCGGCCAGGGTGGGGGTCCTCCACCTCCAGCTGAGTTATTCTTCCCCGATGGAGGTGACTTCCTTTGCTCGGCATCCTCCCATGTTCGCTTCCAAAAAGACTAATTAAAAATGAAACGGGGCCAGGTCGCGGGCTGGCTCTGGCCCTCCCAGCTGTCTAAACACCCCGTGCCTACAGGGTGACCTGCGGGGGAGGCTGCTTGACCCAGCTCCCAAACGGGGGGCTCAGGGACCCATCCTGCCCGGGAGCCCCCCGCCAGCCCTGTTGTGTCAGGGGTTTGTCACCGTTGTTGGACTTTAAGAGGTAGCTGGAGAGGGTGGTCTGGGGAGACCCTCAGGGGTGCAAGGGATGGCGGATGCTGAGAGACGTCAGCGAGCCGTGGGCCACCATGGGGGTGCGGGGGAAGGGGAAGGATGATAGGATTTGGGAATGAGTCTCAGCCTTGAGGTCCAACAGGCCCTGAGGGTGGGGACCTAGCCGAGCCCTGGGTCTGGGCTCAGACAGGTCCAGGAGACACAACCGCTCCCCAGAGCGGGGAGGCCGAAGTGCTGGGGGAGGGGTGGCTCTGAGCTCAGGACGGTGGGAGGCGGAGAATGCACATGGCCCGGGGCTGTGGATCTGGGTGGGGAATGGAGTCCTCACCGAGGCGAGTTGGTGCAGAAGTAGGTCAGCAGGCACCTGGGCCAGAGGGCTTGTCCTGTCTGGGAGGGGTAGGCTTGGGGCAAGGAGTGGGGGAACCCAAGGTGCCAGGACAGGAGGTTCCTGAGCCAAAGGCTAGGGAGGGGACAGGGCAGCTGAGATGTTCGGGGGTGGGGTGGCAGGGAGAGGTCGCCCCAGGGCAGCCCGGCTGGCCAGGTTCCCAGCCCGTGGCATTGGGCCCCGCTGTAGGCCTGTTGTGGGATGGCCCTGCGCCCGCCGGCCCAGCTGCAAGGGGCGAGCCCAAGGGCCCAGGGCTGGCTGTCAAGGTGCTTTTTGGGGAGGTGGGGACCCCGTTGGACCGTAGGGCTTTGGTGTGAGTCTCAGTGCAGAGGCGCTGGGTGGGGAGGGCTCCCGAGAGAAGGCCGCCCCGCCCAGCCAGGGGATCTCAGGCAAGTCTGCCTCGCTGGTCCTGAGAGCCTCGCCTGTGAACTGGGAACAGAACGTTGAGTTGCTGGAAAGGAAAGGAGTTTGTGGATGAGAAGAGGCACCTTGGGAGCAGCTGCGAGGGAGTTGCCAGGTTTGGGGCGATCAGGAGCCTGGGCCCTGGCATTCACCTGCTCCGGGGGTGCCCCGGATGGGGAGGGCTAGCAGAGGCCTCCTGGACAGGTGCAGAGACAGGCAGGCCAGGGCTAGAACCTGTATTTCAGGGCAATAAACTCCCCACCAGCCGAAACCGGGAGAAAGGGATGTGAGAAAGGAGATGCGATGCCCAGGCCTGCTTGGCCCCAAGCGTTGCTATTATGGGGCAGCCCCGCCCACCCTGGAGCCCACGGGCAGCGTACGGAGAAGCTGCGTGGGGGGTGGGGTGGGGCGGGTCGCTGTCAGGGCTCCCAGGTAGGACAGGGCAGGCAGCAGGGCAGAGAGCATGGGGGCACTGGCGCTGCCTGGCCAATTACTCCGGGAGAAGCCTGAGTAGGGCCCGGTTTGAACGAGGATTCAACCTTCGAAAGGACCAGATGATGTGAACTCAGTTTAATTGTCAGGCAAAAGATGTGCAGGGCCTGCCGTAGGGTGGGGAAAAGGCAGCGGGCTGTGAAGGGTCCCTTCCAGGGTGGCTCTGGTTCTCTGAGAACCGTCTGGGCTGGGGGGAGGAGGGGGCCCGAGCAGCCATCGGTGCCCACAGCGCGGAGCTCCAGGCCCACCCGCC
>NW_020175018.1:19381168-19389355 GCF_003031525.2 Neophocaena asiaeorientalis asiaeorientalis
TTCTTCCCTACCGTGCATCTACCAGTTTGTCTGCACTGAGCAGTACAGCCTGGTTGTTTTGTAAACAAGACACCCTTTGGTTGAGGGCAGGTGGAGCCTCACACAGTGCTACCTGTCCTGCTTCTGCCGCAGGCTGGCGCCAGCCGCCCCTCCCCTCGAGGGCTCAGGGCACAGTGCTCGGCGACAACAAGGCTTGGCTTCTGGACCAGAGCCTGCCCCCTGCACCACAGCCTGGCTGGGGCCTGGCCTCATTGGGTGCCCATGGCTCACAGACGGGCATAGCCCTCGAGGGAAGCCATCACCCCTTCCACAGGTAAAGAAACTGAGGCAATCAGCAAACATTTAGGGACCACTTAATGTGTGCTGAGTCCAGTGGAGGAAAAAGAGAAAGAACTGGATGAACACACTGTCCCTGAGCAGCCCGAAAGGGGCCACTGCTGGACGTGGGAGGGCCCAGGGGTGGCTGTGAGTTGAGGGGGGTAGTGTAGTAGCAGGTAGGGTAGGACTCCCTGTTGCCTAAGGAGGCTGAGACTCCTTCTAGGTGGAGTAATCCAGGAAGACTTCCTGGAGGAGGAAGAAGAATTTCAGGGGCTCTTAGAGGCTAGTCACTTCTCTTGACATCAGTTTCCCCCGCTTGGTGAAATGGAGAGAAGATGCTTGTCTCGTTGGCTGAACAGATTTTTGTTTGTTTTTATTTCTCAGAAAAGAGCAGATGAGCTCATGGACAAGAAGGTATTAGGACTTCTGCTCCCTCTGTGTGCCTCTGTTTCCCGTTTGCACAATGGGCCCAAGAGTCGTCGTGTTCCAGGGTTCACTGGTAAGCCCTGGCGACCTGGAGGCTGAGCCCTGGGCAGACCGAGGCCGGTCCGTGCTCTGCACGCCTCCCCCCCCAACACTCCTGTCTCAGGAGCCCACGAAGCAGCTTCCGGGACCTGCCAAGGGCTCGGAGGTCCACACCCTCCCGGCTGGGAGAGCTGCTGACCCACTGGGAGGCTGTCAACAGAGCAAAGAGGAAGCCAGGCTGGGAACCTAGTGGTGCAACCCAGTCCGTGGTGCCGACGACCTCGTGAGCTTGTGCAATGAAACTGGGGTCCGGAAAGCTGGCTGCCTGTGGCCGCACGCAACGGGCAGGACGAGGGGTCACCCAGGAGGCGGCCCGCTAGCCCAGGTGGCCTGGGCGAGCCACGACCACACGTCACCCCCACCTGAGCCGGCCAATAGGACCCCAGCCGCCACTACCCTTCCGAACACTGAGGCCCACACTCACCATCCCCCACCCAGCTCCAGTGCCTTCTCCCCGGGGGCTCCCAGGGGCTAGGCCATCCTCCCCACCCACGCATAAGTGGCCACTGTCCTCCCTCCAAGGGTGCCTGTCCAAGCCCAGCCCCTATCATGTTGCCCTTTGGGCCCTCGATCCCCCAGGATAGAGCAGGAAGCCTGGTCCTCAGTCGGAGCCAGGCTCTGGTCTCCGAGCAGCCCTGGGTTGGAGTCCTGGTCAGCACCTCTTCCAAGTGCACCCTGCAGCAAAACCCTTCCCCCCCTCTGTACACGGGGGTCGCAAAGGGCTCCGCTCACCGGCCCAGGACTGCCCTAGGGGCTGCGTTGGGAGAGGAGGTCTGGGAGGGGGTCAGGCGTGTCTCTGGGTGGACCGTGCATGGGAGGAGCCACAGAGGCCACTGCAGGCCAAGGGGGCCACGGGCAAAGGCCAGGGCAACAGATGGGCCCAGGTGAGGAATCGGCCTGCCTCGGCCCAGCGCGTGCCAGGGAAGGCCAGGCTGCGGGAGGCACAGGGGTGGCGACATGGGGATAACAGGACGGCTCTTCCCACAGCTCCTGGCGGCAGGCCACCCCCCAGGACACCCAGGCCCAGGCCAGCTCAGATCTGGGGTTGGGAGGGGCTGGTCGGACCCTGGTTATCTCGGCTCCCCTGGCGGGGCACTGGATACAGAGTCCAGAGCCCCCAGCCAGGCTGGTTATCAGGGGCCACTGAGCCCTGACCTCAGCAGGCCCAGGCTGGGCACGGGGCGGGGGTGCCTGAGGCGTTCCCAGCCCGCCCCCGCACCCAGTATCTGGAGCTGCCCCGCCCGGCCTGAGATAGCTGCCCAGAGAGGAGATAGATGCTGGGAACACACCGCAGGGCCGGCTCCCAGTGGCCACGGAGAAGGGAGCGGGGAGATGGCCCTGGACTTGGTGGAGAGGCTCAGCCCAGCGGGCGCTGTCGGGGTGAGTCTGAGGGTCCCGCTGGTGAGGAAACTTAGGGCGTGGACTGCCTGACACCCACGTGTATCTGAGCAGAGCCTAGACTGGGGCTCGGGCTCCGACCTCCTGCCCACAGATGGCCTCTGCCATGCAGGCCACACGGTCTGCAGGCCTGGCTGCTTGCTCTCCACTCGGGAGGGAGCTGAAGGACGGCAGGGATGCGCTCGCCGCGACGGACACGCCCCTGCACAGGGCTCCCAGGGCTGCACAGCCCTGCCAGGGACCTGCTGGCCCAAGCCCGTGCCCCAGGCAGGGGCTACCCTGTGCCAGGCCCAGAGCGTGACTTGTGGCCTGGGGCGGGGGGCAGAAGGAGACACCTGTTCACGCCCACCCGGGGCCCCGTGAGGGCAGAGGGGTTCCTGGGAGAATGGGATCCCAGAAAGCCCCTCTTCCCACGCGAAGGGCCTTCCAGGGCCTCCACCCCAGGCCCACCCAGCGCCCGCGGCCAGCCTTCCTGCCAGCTCTTGCAACACTGCGTGAGGGCTGCACAGAAACCCGATCTCGGGCTCAGGCCCTGACGTGCCCCTGCCGCCCGTCCCACTAAGCTCTTCTCCGTGGTGGGGCCGCCGGTCCCAGACCCCGCGGAGACCCATGGCTCGTGCCTGCAGGTTCTCAGGAGGGCAGCCATGGGCACTGGCCCGGCCCTGCCTCCCACGTAAAGGGACTCCGAGACGGGACCCTCTGCACGGAGCCATCCAGCAAAGGCCTCTGTCCCTCCAGCCGGCCAGGGCTGTGGAAGAAACCAGCCCCTGATCCTCTGGCAGCTGGGCAAGTCCACCCAGTCCCCGCACCTCAATTTCCCCATCCGGGAATGGGACGCCTGCCCAAGACCCTCATCAGATGCCTGGGGCTGGCACCCCCAGCCCAGCCTCCTGCAGGAGAATGGGTGCCACGCTGCTCCCCAGGTGAGAGGGGTGAGCTGTCCTGATTCTGCCAGGAGCCCAGGGCTGCCCCGGGGCCGGGCGGGTGTTCAGGTCCTGCCTCTCCAGTGCCGGCCCCACTCTTGTCTCCTGGGAGGAGGGGTTCCGTGAGGTCTGTGGGAAGGGGACCCTGTGTGCCACGGGGAGATGGTGGGTCCCGCTCAGGCATGTCCAGGCCTTAGGAAGCTTCTTCAGGACTGGCGTGATCAGAGCTGGGAAGAAGCAGCAGGTCTGGGTGGGTTAGTGGGCACTGGGGCCCCTAGATTCTAGCTGGACAGCCCAGGACCCGTCCAGCCTCAGGCCCAGACTTCTTCCCCCCCTGCTCCTCTTGGGCGCTGGGGGGGTGGGCAGACCGAGGGCAGGTGGGCAGGTGGCCTGATACCCTTGGCTTCCTGTTCCCAGCACTGGCTACCGCAGGTGGGACCTTCCTTCCTCTGCAGCATATTGTGAAGGAGCGGTGGTGATGGGGGATAAACAAGCCACGGGCCTCGTCCCTGTCAGAGCAGGGTCCTCACAGGTGCGCTCAGTGGAGGAGGGGCTGGCCCTGCGGCCAGAAGCCTCCTAAAGGCAGGCAATCTCCTCCCTGCACCAGGCCCAGGCCCCTCTGGCTGCTCTCTGCTCTGAAGCGGGCAGGGCCGCCCTGCACGTGTGTGCAGGTTGGGCACTGCTCAAGGGACTGTGAGTCGTCAGGGCAGTGGTCCTGCTACACGAGGCATCTTCCCAAAGCTCGAATTGGAGCCCCTCCTCAAGTGCTGGCTTAAACCTGGAGCAACGCACCCTCTCATGCCCCCCCACCCCAAGGGATGAAGCTTGATTCCTCTGCCCCCCGCCCCCACCATGGCTCTCAGCTTGGGTCTCACTTTCCCTGTGAGCTCTGTGTTCCTGCTGCCTCTGCCCTCCCCATCGGCACCCTGGTCACACCATGCTGTCACTTCCTGGTCCCTGGGACACGTTTCTCTCCACCATCCCGGCCCGTTGGTCTGTGGGCTCTGCCAGGGCCGGAATCAAACCACTTTGGAATCCCACCAAGGTCTGTAGAAGGCAGGGGGGCGGGAGGGGCCTGGGGCCGTGGGAGATAGGCTTTGCTGGTAAGGCACCCAGGACTGGGGCAGAGAGTAAGCTGGCGGTGGAGGGAGCAAGTGGGCGCAGGGGAGCCTCTGGTCAGGGGCTCAGGGCCAGGGCCAGCGAACTGAGGGCACCATGTCCCTCTGCCAGCCCCCAGGACCCTTGCAGCCCCCAGTTGCCCTGCAGCCCTGAATCCCCGCCTCCCTGCCTCACACAAAGCCCAGGCTTTCCGGGCCTTACCTCGCCCTCTGTACAGGAGCCCAAGCCCCTCCACATGCCCCCTCCCGGGTAGCACCCCCAGCCACTGGTGCAGCCGTGCCCCATCCCTCAGGTGCGTCTCTGCTCCCGCGGCAGCTCAGCCCCCTTTGAAAGTCATGCTGGCGTTCAAGGGCCACCCCCCAGAGGTCCCGGGAAGATGGGAAGAGCCCGCATCTCCCCACTGCCTCGAGGGAGCCCTGAGGGGCCTTTGTGGGGCCCGGCTGGACCCTCGGGACATTTGAAACCCGGGACACTCAGGAGGCCTGTTGGGGGGTCCCACGCTCACTGACCCCGCTGGGCATTGGGGTCCCCCATCCCGTCCCCACCAGGCAGCTCAAGGTGCCGAGGGCCGGCACATGCCCGGGCAGGGCCCGCTGCAGCTGGCGGCTCAGAGGATGGCACTCCTGCTCCGTCGCTGGCTCATGTCCCCTTGGGAGTCAGGGTCAGGGAGGTGCCCACCCACAGGTCACACCCTCCTGGCTCTGGGCCCCCGCTTCCTTCCTCCCTCCTTCTCTCCGGCAAACTAGAGACCCAGAAACCAGACCTCCATGAGCCGGGGCCCCAAGGGACTGCTGGGAGCCTGGGGACTCTCTGTCCTCCCCTGTGCCGGGGATCAGTAGTCTCTCGAAGGGCCTCTGGGCATCTCTCAGGCCTGTCCCCAAGGGCCGGCGCGGCTCGGGCTTCAGTGAGCCTGAGGCAAGTGTCCCGGCAGCTCTCCTCTCCGCAGACCCCCACTGGCCACATGGCCAAGCTGCCCAGCTGAGGCTCCTGCTAGAGACAACCGATGGGGTGTGAGGGAGCGGCTACCAGGGTTCAGCCCTGGAGAGGCCAGCGGTGGGTGTGGTCTCCAGGCCAGTCCCGGGAAGGGCCAGGGAAGGGGCCGGAGGTGGCCTGGCCTCTTCTCGGGCAGCAGAAGGGTGGACACCAGCTGACACCCCCACCCCGCTGCCTGCCACACCTTCCTCCTCGGCCCAGCGTTTTCTCACGCTCGGAGCTGGCATGGTGAACCGTGCGTGCTGGGACTTGTCACCCCATCCCGGGAAGGTGGGCGAGGCTTTTCCTCTGGGCCTGGGGGCAGGGGCCACCGCAAGTCAAGACACGGCCTGGAGTGGTGGAGCCGGGTTACGACACCGGCTGAGCAGCTGCAGGGGGCCCGGCCCACACCTGGTCCGCGTCCCAGTCCGTCCGCCTACCTTGGCACCTACCCCCCGCCGGGGAGGGCAGAGAGCATGGGTGGGCCTGGGGAGGTGGGTTCCCATCCTTCCTAGAGGTGGACCCGGGAGCTTGGGCCAAGGCCCTGCCCCACTCTGGTCCTCAGCTGGAAACTGAGGATCATAAAGGTTCGTCGGGACGCCTATATGCACCCACACGCCCCGCACCCTGTCGGAGTCTGCGGTGTGGTCAGCAGTGCTGACCTCAGTTTTCCCCTCTGGAGGGTGGGATGACAGGATAGCTACCTCAGGGCTGCTGGGAGGCTCCAACAAGAAATCCACACTTTGGGAGTCTTGGGCCTTGCAGCATCACGGCTGTGACTTTGGGACAGAAGGCCAGGAATTCCTAAGGGCCCCTGAGGCTGATGTGCTGCGGGGACAGAGGCCTGATGGCCCCCGATTCCCAAACCTCACTCAGTCCCGGGACAAGACCTCGGATCTCTCTGGCCAGAACTGGTGAGGCTCACTCTCCAGCTGAGAGCTGGATGGAGGCCCCCCTCCAGCAGGGCCCCCGCCTCCAGCCAGTCCTTCAGGGGCTAACCCCCTGGTGACAGACTGGCCCCTGAGCAAATCCATTTCATTTGAGGTCAGGCTGGCCTGTGGTTCCCCTCAACCCACCAGGTCCTGGTGTGAGCCTCTGGCTGTAAAGACAAAACCGGATCCTCTCTGGGCACCACCCCTGTAGGGCTAGTGGGGACCCAGGCCGAGGGTGGTCCCCAGGAGGGTGGCATGAGTACCTGGCCTGTCCCATTTGCCTCAGCACAATGGGGGGCGGGGGCAGAGTGGGACACGGGACAGGCCGGAGTGGCACCCTGGACAGACCCTCCTCAGTTCTGTTGTCACGTGGAGAAACTGAGGCCCAGAGAGGTGCAAGCCCACGGCTGGGCTCGTGAGCCAAGCTGGGCCCCCGGAGGCCCCGGGCCTTCCTGGCCGTGGTGTGCAGGCCGTTCGCCGGGCAGGAAGGAGGGCCTGGGGCGCGGGGCTCTGGGGAAAGGGCCCCATAGCTTCAGAGCTACTTCCGCAGGAGTCACCAGCTGCCGTCGGAGACTGGAGAGATGGAGAGGCAGGCCCCCTGGGAGGCAGCCCCTCGACACCCTGGCAACCCCCCAGGCAGGCGTGGGAATGTGACTGGCGGGAACAGGGCCTCTCCCCCAGGAATCAGTGGCTGGGCGCCGGCCAAGGCGGGTCTGATCCAAAGAGGAAGCAAAGTTCAGCTGCTGTGGAGCAGATGAGCTGCTGGGGGTGGACGCAGGCCGTGAAGATGGGGCTCCAGCCCCGACACTGGCTGAGCCCTGATCCCAGGTGCAGACGCCCCTGACTGCAGCCACGGGCCGCTTTCTGATCCCAGTTACAGGTTGACGTCTCACCCCAGCCCCAGACTGAGCCCTGACACAGGCGTGACTGAGCACACACCCCAGCCTTGGACCAACCCCTGACCCCAACCAGACCGGCCCCTGATCCAGGCACGGACCAGCCTCATCTCTGCTGACGTCCAGCTCCAGCTTTGTCCACCTCTGGCTCTTTGCTTCTTCAGCCCCCAAGCCGAGACCATCCTGGGTTGCATCAGCAGGGGCCAGCCACCGGGATCGGGAAGGTGACGGTCCACGCTGTTGGATGCTGTGTCCCTTCCTGGCCCTGCACTTTCAAAGGTCCGCAGACCAGCTGGAGCGGATGCAGGAGGGAGACCAGAGTGCAGGCCTGGGGGCGCGGAGGGGGCCGAGGCTGGCTGGTGTGGAGGCAGGAGGCCTGCTCAGCCTGGTGGGACCCATGCCACCTCCAGCGTGTGAGCCGGCGTGCCACCTCCACCACCTTGTCTTCCAGCCAGCCCTGAAAGGCGGAGCGCGCCCGCCCTGCTTTGTGGACGAGGAACCGGGCTGGACAGGGTCAGTGATACCCAAACGTACACAGCACGACCCGAGGCAGTCTGACCCGAAGCCCAGTCAGCCGTGCTGGAGACAGACCTCAGCCTATGGGGCGGGGGCTGCCTTGAGTGGATGGGGCAGCTTCACGGGGGCGGGGGGAGACGTCGGGGGAGACGCAGGGGTGCCGGAGCCGGATCTGGGCCCCCAGGTGGGAGGGGGGCCAGCCTGGGCTCTTGGGCCCCTGCAGCCACCAACTCGGGCTCCCTGAGCCTCCCAGAAGCTGAGGCTGGGCACCCCGAGCTTGGGGGGAAAGAAGCTGTGTTTATTCGGAGCTCTAATCTCTGGGCCTTATCGCCGCCTGTTTGCCCATCGAGAGTTCACACATGGCTGGAGGTCACAGCGGGGTGGGAGGGGCTGACAATATTTGCCCACTTCTCCCGGTGGTGTTATAAATAGTACGAGCCTCTCAGCTCGGAGGGGTCTCCCGCGGGCACCAGATGCCAGGTGGGGTGCCTGCAGGGTTGACATTCCCCAGCTCTGAGTTTGGCTTCTGATAGCGGCGCACAAGGGCGTGGCCGGAGAAGCCCTTTCTCATAGGAAAGCTCGAGAAAC
>NW_020175018.1:19389382-19391117 GCF_003031525.2 Neophocaena asiaeorientalis asiaeorientalis
CCCCGCCGGGGAGGGCAGAGAGCATGGGTGGGCCTGGGGAGGTGGGTTCCCATCCTTCCTAGAGGTGGACCCGGGAGCTTGGGCCAAGGCCCTGCCCCACTCTGGTCCTCAGCTGGAAACTGAGGATCATAAAGGTTCGTCGGGACGCCTATATGCACCCACACGCCCCGCACCCTGTCGGAGTCTGCGGTGTGGTCAGCAGTGCTGACCTCAGTTTTCCCCTCTGGAGGGTGGGATGACAGGATAGCTACCTCAGGGCTGCTGGGAGGCTCCAACAAGAAATCCACACTTTGGGAGTCTTGGGCCTTGCAGCATCACGGCTGTGACTTTGGGACAGAAGGCCAGGAATTCCTAAGGGCCCTTGAGGCTGATGTGCTGCGGGGACAGAGGCCTGATGGCCCCCGATTCCCAAACCTCACTCAGTCCCGGGACAAGACCTCGGATCTCTCTGGCCAGAACTGGTGAGGCTCACTCTCCAGCTGAGAGCTGGATGGAGGCCCCCCTCCAGCAGGGCCCCCGCCTCCAGCCAGTCCTTCAGGGGCTAACCCCCTGGTGACAGACTGGCCCCTGAGCAAATCCATTTCATTTGAGGTCAGGCTGGCCTGTGGTTCCCCTCAACCCACCAGGTCCTGGTGTGAGCCTCTGGCTGTAAAGACAAAACCGGATCCTCTCTGGGCACCACCCCTGTAGGGCTAGTGGGGACCCAGGCCGAGGGTGGTCCCCAGGAGGGTGGCATGAGTACCTGGCCTGTCCCATTTGCCTCAGCACAATGGGGGGCGGGGGCAGAGTGGGACACGGGACAGGCCGGAGTGGCACCCTGGACAGACCCTCCTCAGTTCTGTTGTCACGTGGAGAAACTGAGGCCCAGGGAGGTGCAAGCCCACGGCTGGGCTCGTGAGCCAAGCTGGGCCCCCGGAGGCCCCGGGCCTTCCTGGCCGTGGTGTGCAGGCCGTTCGCCGGGCAGGAAGGAGGGCCTGGGGCGCGGGGCTCTGGGGAAAGGGCCCCATAGCTTCAGAGCTACTTCCGCAGGAGTCACCAGCTGCCGTCGGAGACTGGAGAGATGGAGAGGCAGGCCCCCTGGGAGGCAGCCCCTCGACACCCTGGCAACCCCCCAGGCAGGCGTGGGAATGTGACTGGCGGGAACAGGGCCTCTCCCCCAGGAATCAGTGGCTGGGCGCCGGCCAAGGCGGGTCTGATCCAAAGAGGAAGCAAAGTTCAGCTGCTGTGGAGCAGATGAGCTGCTGGGGGTGGACGCAGGCCGTGAAGATGGGGCTCCAGCCCCGACACTGGCTGAGCCCTGATCCCAGGTGCAGACGCCCCTGACTGCAGCCACGGGCCGCTTTCTGATCCCAGTTACAGGTTGACGTCTCACCCCAGCCCCAGACTGAGCCCTGACACAGGCGTGACTGAGCACACACCCCAGCCTTGGACCAACCCCTGACCCCAACCAGACCGGCCCCTGATCCAGGCACGGACCAGCCTCATCTCTGCTGACGTCCAGCTCCAGCTTTGTCCACCTCTGGCTCTTTGCTTCTTCAGCCCCCAAGCCGAGACCATCCTGGGTTGCATCAGCAGGGGCCAGCCACCGGGATCGGGAAGGTGACGGTCCACGCTGTTGGATGCTGTGTCCCTTCCTGGCCCTGCACTTTCAAAGGTCCGCAGACCAGCTGGAGCGGATGCAGGAGGGAGACCAGAGTGCAGGCCTGGGGGCGCGGAGGGGGCCGAGGCTGGCTGG
>NW_020175018.1:19391515-19394440 GCF_003031525.2 Neophocaena asiaeorientalis asiaeorientalis
GCTGGGGTGCCGGAGCCGGATCTGGGCCCCCAGGTGGGAGGGGGGCCAGCCTGGGCTCTTGGGCCCCTGCAGCCACCAACTCGGGCTCCCTGAGCCTCCCAGAAGCTGAGGCTGGGCACCCCGAGCTTGGGGGGAAAGAAGCTGTGTTTATTCGGAGCTCTAATCTCTGGGCCTTATCGCCGCCTGTTTGCCCATCGAGAGTTCACACATGGCTGGAGGTCACAGCGGGGTGGGAGGGGCTGACAATATTTGCCCACTTCTCCCGGTGGTGTTATAAATAGTACGAGCCTCTCAGCTCGGAGGGGTCTCCCGCGGGCACCAGATGCCAGGTGGGGTGCCTGCAGGGTTGACATTCCCCAGCTCTGAGTTTGGCTTCTGATAGCGGCGCACAAGGGCGTGGCCGGAGAAGCCCTTTCTCATAGGAAAGCTCGAGAAACAGCTGCGCATCACCCCCCCCCCCCCCCCCGCGGGGCTTGGTTGCCCCCATGCTGTCCCAGCCCACACCTGGGACCTGGGAAAGTCCACTTGGAGTGTCCAGGGGCTGTGCTGGGGCTGGGGACAGCAAAGCCCCACAGGAGGCCGGGCCCAGCCCCAAGTTAGGGCCCACGGCAGGGTGCCCAGACCCTGCCCGAAGGAGGCAGTGTGGCTTGGTGGTTAAGGCACACGAAGGTTCCGTGCACTTGGGCACTGTGTGACTTGGGGAGCCCCAGTTTCCAGCTATTAAACGGGGTGCTCGTGAGTCCCACACCATAGAGTTGCGGGGAGATGGACGAGATGCTGAGTCACACACACACCACCGCCCGCCTCCGCACTGGGCCCAGTAGGGCCATCGCCCCCCTCACCCCACAGGCTGACCAGGCCCCAGGGGAGGCGGGCTTGGGCATGCCCTCCCAGCCAGGTACCAGGCCAGCAGGAGCCTCCTCCAACACCCTCAGCCACTCCCCGGCTGCTTCCAATGAGGGCCCTTTTCCTTTCTGGGTTTACTGGGGGTTAATCATCCTCACCACCCAGTTTACGGGACCTCTGATTGCTTCAAAGCCCGCCTGGTACCAGCAGCCTGGAGGATCCTCCGGCCCACCCCCTGAGGATGGAAACCCACCTGCTGCGCTTGGGGGCCCTCACGGGCTTTAGGGGGACGGGCCAGGAGGAAGAGGCAAGGAGGTAGCTGGTAGCCTTGGCCTCCTCGAGGGCCTCAGTGGGACAGCGGCACCCGGACGGTGCTGTCACCGCGTCCAGCCCAGGGGAGCCCGGGTCTAGGCAGGCAGGCTGGTCCCAGGCAAGGGTGCCAGCATGGCCGGCCCAGGGTCAGGTGGCTCCGGGACCAGGTTGCGGTGTGACCTGGGTGAGCCCAGGCCCTTTGCCTTCCCAAGTCCTTTCCTCCGTAAAAAACAAAAAGAGTGAAAATTAGATCTTATGGATGTGTTGGCCTAAAGACAAATACATTAATATTATATATGAAAGCATTTTCTTGTTCTTAAAAATTCAGTTTTTTCTCCTGATTTTAAGAGACATTAAAATACTTCCCTGAGCCTCTGAAAGTCTCCTGGTTCCTGGTCTCTGGGCCTGAAAGGGGAGTCAGTCTCTGGGGATTCAGAAGTCCAGAGGAGGGGCCTAACCTGGGCTTGGGGTCCGGGATGCGACTCAGAAAATGTGACACCAGAGCCTGGAACAGGACACAGGAGGAGCCAGACAGAGAGGAGGGGCGGGGGAAGAGGCAGGAAGAGCCTGGGGCTCCTGGAGGTTGATGGAGCCAGGGTTCCAGCAGCCTCCAAGCGTGGAGGCGGGGCCTCGTGGAGGCGGGTGGGCGGGGCCTCTGGTGGGCACCCGGCTCGTTGGGGCTAGGGCTTGTCCCGAGCACCTAGAGGAACATGGTTGGCCCTGGGCCTCGTTTCCCCACGTGCACAATGAAGGGTTGGGCTAAATGGTCTCCAGGGAGGTTCCTGAAGGCCAACGGAAGGCCTGGGGGAAAGGGGGCATTCTACAGGTTGGGGGGTCTTCACCCAGCGCTCCAGGAGGGAAATAGGGTGGGGTGGGGCTGGGGCAGCTCCCTCTGACCCCCTGCACTGCGGCCTCCCAGCTACAGAGCTCTGCCCACTGTCTGCCCTACTTCCTTCCTGGGACCACCTGCCTGGGGACCAGCAGCCCTTGTGGTCCCCACCTACCCTCCCTCCTCCCTCCTTTGGCGGCTAAACTGCCATCAGTCAGGGCAGCCACACCTGCTGCTCTGGAGTCCCCTCCTCCCTCCGCTGGCCCTGACAGCCCCTGCCACCCTCCTCCGGGCTCAGGGGGGCCCAGGCACCCAGCAGCCCCTCAAGGACCCCGAGGCAGGACTGCTCAGACCTGAAGGCTGCAGCCCTCTGTCCTGTGAACCCCAAGAGAGCCCCCGACCAGAATACCTGCCAGGAGGAGCAAGGCCCTGCACAGCCTTCTCACCATCCCACAGGTGAGAAAACTGGGGCCCCCTCCCCTTAGCTTTGCACTGGAAAGGGGAGAGGGGCACAGGCGGGGACGGGGAGGGGGAACCAGGAACGGAGCCCCTCAGCTGCCTCCCCCATCACTCAGAAGACCCCCCCTCCCCCGTCATCTGTGTCAGGGATAGAGACCAGGGTCCTCCCCTGGCACTGCCCTGACCAGCGTCCTGCCCTGCAGCTCAGGCTCCCCAGGAGCACCTGGACCTGTGGCTCTGCACCAGGGATGGGCCAGGCGCTGGGATGGGCCAGGCGCTGGGATGGGCCAGGCGCTGGGATGGGACAGGCCCTGGGATGGGACAGGCGCTGGGATGGGGCCTCCACAGCATCCCAGCCCTCTCTCGGCAAACAAAGGCCCTGCTGACCATATGCTGCTGCTCTGATTTGCTTGGGCTGGGGGGGGCCTGGGGGGAATGGGGGCCCTGGCACGCCCCACCCAGCCACCTTGGCACCAAGG
>NW_020175018.1:19394648-19423830 GCF_003031525.2 Neophocaena asiaeorientalis asiaeorientalis
GAAGCTCCTGGCGCCACCTGCTGGGCCAAGTGGACGCTTGCGGTGTTCCACCGGCTCAACCACAGAGGCCCAGGTGGGAACTCAGATGGGGAGTGGCTCAGGTGCGGAGGGGGCTCAGATGGGGAGAGTCAGAGAAGTCCTGTGAGACCTTGGGTGGCTTGAGGAGGGTTGGTGCGGGCACACGCACACATTCTCTCTCTCTTTCACAGTGGGCGTTCCTGGGGCCGCACTGCCCCCCTGTGGCAGCAGGATGCGCTGCATGGAGCCCGTTCAACCACCCAGTCTCTGAGGCCCTGGCAGGAATGCTGGTCCCTCAGCCCGTGTTGTAGGGGGACCCTGAGGCCTGGGTGAGGGCAGAACCTTGTGAGCCATGGACCCCTTGCTCTGCCCCGCAAGTCTCCGGGGACAGTCTGAGTCTGGTACTTGGAGCCCTGGGTTCCAGACCTAACAGTAACCCACCCCCTCCCTAGTGCAGGAGGAAGGGGCTCCAAGACCGTTCTCCCTAGAGAGCCGGGTCCAAAGTTAGGACACATGTCCCAGCACAGCCCTGCCCTTCCTGGGGACCCAGACTGCCTGAGAAGCCAAGCAGAGCTGCCAGACCCTGCCAAGGACTGCGGAAGAGGAAATTCAACCCCAAAGAAGTAGAAGAAATAATAAAGATAAGAGTAGATATAGATGAAATAGAAAATGTACAAACAATGGAGAAAATCAGTGAAACCCAAAGCTGGTTATTTGAAAAGATCAATAAAATGGATAAATTTCCAGTTAGTCTGATCAAGAAAAATAAAAGGAAGAGACAAATGGCCAATACGAGGAGTGAAGAGAAGGTATCACTTCGCACCCTAAAGACATTACAAGAATAATATTTCAGTATTATCAACTGATGACCAAAAATTGGACAATTTAGGGCTTCCCTGGTGGCGCAGTGGTTAAGAATCCGCCTGCCAACGCAGGGGACACAGGTTCGAGCCCTGGTGCAGGAAGATCCCACTTGCCGCAGAATAACTAAGTCCGTGTGCCACAACTACTGAGCCCACGTGCCACAACTACTGAAGCCCGCCCGTCTAGAGCCCGTGCTCTGCAACAAGAGAAGCCACTACAATAAGCCTGCACGCTGCAACAAAGGGTAGCCCCTTCTCACCACAACTAGAGAAAGCCTGCATGCAGCAATGAAGGCCCAACACAGTCAAAAATAAATTAATTAATTTTTAAAAATTGGACAATTTAGATGAAATGGAAAAATTCCTTGAAAGACACAAATGATCAAAATAGGCACACAAAGAAGTATGTACTCAGAATGTTAAAGAAATTCCATTTATAATTTAAATTTTGCCACAAAGAAAGTTCCGGGCCACACAGTTTCCCTGGCAAATGCAACCAAACATTCAGGGAAGAAATGTCAATTCTACACAGACTCTTCCAGAAAATAAGATTTTATGAGGCCACCGTTATCTTGAGACCAAAATCAGACAAGATATCACAAAAGAAAATTATAGACCAACATCCCTCATAAACAGTGACACAAAAATCTTTTAACAAAATCTTAGTAAATCCAATTGTGCAAAATGCAAGAGGAGACTACACCATGACCACGGGGAGTTTATCCCAGGAATGCAAGACTGGTTTAACGTTCTAAAATCAATCAAAATAACGCACCATATTAACAGAGTGAACAAGAAAATCCATGTGATGACCTCAGTAGAAGAAGCAAGGGGACTTCCCTGGTGATCCAGTGGGTAAGACTCCACACTCCCAACGCAGGGGGCCCGGGTTCAATCCCTGGTTGGGGAACTAGATCCTGCATGCATACTGCAACGAAGAGTTCACATGCTGCAACTAAGAAGGCTGCATGCCGCAACTAAGACCCGGCACAGCCAAAATCAATGTTTTGAAAAAATGGATGAGGCAAAAGCATTTGACAAAATTCAACCACATTCATGATACGGATGCTCGGCAAAGTGGGAATGGAAGGGAGCTTAACTTGATGTGAGCGTCTATATCCAAAACCTCTAGCTGAAGTCATGCATAATGGGGAAAAAGTGAACGCTGCCCCCAATGGCAGGAACAAGGCCCGGATGTCCAGTCTTGCTGCCTCCATTTAACCTTGTCCTGGAGGTCCTAGCCAGAGCAGGGAGGCAAGAAATAGAAGACATACAGATTTAAAAGGGCAACGTGATCCTATGGTAGAAAATCCTTTTAAAACTTCAAAAGTAACTTCTAGAACTAATATGTAAATTTAGCAAAGTTGAGGGATAAAGGGTAAATTTAGAAAAAGCAACTATATTTCTATATGCTAGTATTGAAGCATTGGAGAAAAAAAAATGTTTTTTGGCCTCATTGCGTGGCTTGCGGGATCTCAGTTCCCCAGCTAGGGATTGAATCCAGCCCATGCCAGAGTCCTAACCACTGGACCACCAAGGAATTCCAAGAAAATAAAATTCTTAAAAATTTACTACAGCGTTAAAAACATCAAATAATCAAAATAATGAACAAGATATTAAGGAATCAAAAGAATGAAAAAAAATACAGAAGACTTTCCCAAAAAAGACTGGAAAGCTTTGCTGAGAGTAACTAGGGAAGGCCTAAATAACGGGAGAGATATACTGTATTTGTAGACTAGAAAACTCGATACTTCTAAGGCACTCATTCTCTCCAAAATAATGTAGAAGTTCATTGCAAATTCTATCAAAATTCCATGAGGCTTTTTAAAAGGTTTTGACAAGATGATTCTAATTTGAGGGAATTCCCTGGTGGTCCAGTGATTAGGACTCCACGCTTACACTGCAGGGGGCTCAGGTTCGATCTCTGGTAGAGGAACTAAGATCCCGCATGCTGCACGGCAAGGCCAAAAAAAAGAGATGATTTTAATTTGAAATCGAATTGCAAAGGATCTAGAATAGCCAAGAGAATTTTGGAAAAGTTGACAAAGTTGAAGGGCCTACACTCTAAAGATTTACTATGAAGCTGTAGTAATTAAGACAGTGTGGTACTGGCAGAAGGATAGACAAATGGGTTAATGGAAAACAGAACAGGGAATCCAGGAATAGACTCCCAAACATATGGTCAATTCATTTTCAACTAAGATTCCAAATCAACTCAATAGGGAAAACAATCTTTAATAGATGGTACTGAAACAACTGGATACACGTAGAGAATTTTCTTCTCATGAAAAGACACCATTAACATAACTGAATCACTTTGCTGTACACCTGAAACTAACACAACATTGTAAATCAACTATACTTCAATTTTTAAAAATAAATTTATTTATTTATTTTTGGCTGTGTTGGGTCTTTGTTGCTGTGTGCGGGCTTTCTCTAGTTGCAGCGAGCAGGGGCTACTCTTTGTTGTGGTGTGTGGGCTTCTCATTGCGGTGGCTTCTCTTGTTGCAGAGCATGGACTCTAGGTGCGGAGGCTTCAGTGGTTGTGGTGCATGGGCTTAGCGGTTCCGAGGCATGTGGGATCTTCCGTGACCAGGGTTCGAACCTGTGTCCCCTACATTGTCAGGCGGATTCTTAACCACTGCACCACCAGGGAAGTCCTACTTCAATTTTTTTTTAAAAAGGCACCATTAAGAAAATGAATAGGCAATCCACAAGCTGGAGAAAAAATTCACAGTACAATCTCTGATGAGGATTTGTGTTCAGAATATGTAAAGAGCACCAACAAACAAACAATGAAAATACAGACAACTCAATTTTTTAAATAGGCAACATATTTGGATAGGCATTTCACAAAAGAAGATGGACAAATGACCAATAACGCTGGAGAGGTACCCAGCATCTGCAGACATCAGGGAAATGCAAGTTAAAATCACAGTGAGATACCAGTACACACCCATTGGAATGGCTACAATCCAAAGACTGATGACACCAAGTGTTATTAAGAACATTTAACAACTGAAACTCTTATTTTGCCAGTGGGAATCTAAAACGATATAACCGTTCAGAGAACTCTTGGGGAGTTTCTTATTAAATTAAATATGCATCTTCCCTAAACCCCAGCAATTTGACTCTCAGGGATTTACCTGAGAGAAATGAAAACACATCACCGTTATCAGTCATCTGTGGCTGCGTAACAAATCCCTAAAAGCTTGGCGGCTTAAGAGCGCACCCACTGATTAAATCATGGGTCCATAGGTCAGGAGTCTCTTGTGGCGTGGATCTCATAATGCTGAGATCAAAGGTCAGTCAGACTGGGCTTGTCTGGAGGCTCAGGGACAAATCCAGTTCTTCACGTTGTAGGATCTGGTCCCCACTTCCTGCTGGCTGTCCCTCCACTCCTAAAGGTCACCCTCATGCCCCCTCCATCTTTAAAGCAGTAGAACAGTGTTCTTCTCCGACTCCCTCCCCACCTCCACTGGGGAAAACCCTCGTTTTTATTTTATGTTACTTTATTTTTATTTTCTAAATATTTATTTATTTGGCTGTGCCGGGTCTTAGTTGCAGCTCGCGGGATCTTAGTTGTGGCATACGGGATCTAGTTCCCTGACCAGGGATCAAACCCGGGCCCCCTGCATTGGGAGCTTGGAGTCTTAACCACTGAACCACCAAGGAAGTCCCCCAAACCCTCTGCTTTGAAAGGATCATGTGATTAGTTTCTTCTCACCGCATGGTCTCCTGTTGCCAGACAACGTAACTTGATCTCAGGAGTAATAGCTGGCCATATTCACAGGTCCCACTTGCTCGAAATGGAAAGGTAAAGTCATTAGGGACAGTCTTAGAATCTGCTTACCTCATTCACCGAAAAACCTGTATAGGGATGTCCCAGGTAGCCTCCTTTGTGAGAGCCAAAACGCAGAAGCCAGTCAGATGTCCATCAGCAGGTGAGTGGATCAGCCTCTGTGCTGTAGCCACATGGTGGACATACTCTGCACTGAAAAGGAACTACAGAGCCACATAACATGGATGATATCAAAACATTACAGTGATAAGATTGTTTCCCACAGGAGTACAGGGTAGCAGTTCTGAACCCACTGTACATGCATCTTGGAATGGCACATTTAAGTAAATGGATGGTGGGAACCAGTGTGTCACTGTTGGAGTGGGCGTTGCAGGTAAGCAGGGGAGGTGCTAGAATGGTCCTTGTGGTGATGGATTCGAGTTGGAGGCATCAGTATGAACCCGTGATTAGCTTCATATAAATACAGATGTTAGGGGCTTCCCTGGTGGCGCAGTGCTTGAGAAACCGCCTGCCGACGCAGGGGACACGGGTTCGTGCCCCAGTCCGGGAGGATCCCACATGCCGCGGAGCGGCTGGGCCCGTGGGCCATGGCCGCTGAACCTGCGCGTCCGGAGCCTGTGCTCCGTAGTGGGAGAGGCCACAACAGTGAGAGGCCTGCGTACCGCAAAAAAACCCCACAAAAAAACAGATGCTACATAGAGAAATACTTATGGATATGTGTGCATACATAGGTTCCAACATGCACATATGTTTCCTTGCTCTGACTGTGAGAAGGCTTAGAAGCTATGACACCCCAAGGGCAATGAGCAGCCCAGCACCCAGATCTTGGTTTCTAACACCATCCTCCAATGAAAGGACCCCGGGCTCTTTGGAGAAACAGCTGATTCTAGGGCTGGGGCAGGAAGTACAGATGATGAGCCTGGAGCGTCTTGTGGTGCCAGAAAGTAAGGAACTGTTCAACCCCCTTCCCAGAAATAAACAAACCCACAATGGTGGGGTGTATATCAAAGGGACACAAAAGCCAACCCCAAAAAGCCCCCAATGGGCCAAAGCTGGAGAAATTTAAGCAACAAAATAATTTCTTATTGGATTCTAACCCACGGTGTAAAATAAATATCCAGGAGTCCATAATGATACAAATAAATGATTGGCTCAGTAAGTGGAGGTAGTAGACAAGTCTCTCATGCAGAAGAACTCCAAATGGTTTATGTAGATACCCCCTGGAGGGGGAGTACTGTCCCCTCTCTTCAGGTGTGCATGGGGATGTCCTTCCAGAGGACAACAGGAAAGGTGTGGGGAGTAGCTTTACCAAGGACACCTGGAAGCACACCTCAGCCAGGTGGTCAAGGTCCACATCCTCGGTGATAAGTCATGTGGACAGCAAATGCCCCTGATACGATGTGATGAGAAGGGCACCTCGCCTCTGTGGTCTTCCCCCCGCAAACCCATCACTCCAGTCCTGAGGAAAACATGAGACCAATCCCAATAGAGGGACATTCTATGAAATCCCCGGCCAGTCCTCCTTAAAACCATCAAGGTGATCAAACACTAGGAAAGTATGAGAAACTGTCACCACCCAGAGGAGCCCCAGGAGACACGGCGACCAACCGTTGTGTGGGTCCTGGGACAGGAAAGGGACTTAGGGAAAAGCTGAGGAAATCTGAGTAAGGTTCGGACCTCTAGTTAATGATAAATATCGTATCAATGTTGGGTCATTAGTTGTGACTACCCTGAAGTAAGTTGTTACTAATGCGGAAATGGGTGTGGGGTGTGTGGCTACTTTCCGTACTCTCTTTGATGTTTTGTGTAAGTCTGAATCTATCCTACAATTAAAAGTTTACTTAAAAACCCTTAAAATGTGGGCTGCAGACACATGGCAGGCAGAGAAGGGGGCAGATTGGTAAAATCCAAACTCCATTCCTGGTAACTCAAAGCATATGCCGTGGATAGAAACATCGAAATGAAACACAGTGGACGCCAAGGCCTGGTCTCACTTTCTAAAAATGCCCAGGACAGGATTCCAATCTGTTTTTAAAAACTGTCGTCCATCTGATCCCTGCTGGGGCCCGAGAAGCTGTCGGGTGTGTGGACATGGTCATCTGGTCCAGGAGGGACCCACCTCCTCCCACGAACCTACCCTGCTGTCCGATCTCTGTCCCAATTCTTTCTTTCCCTCTACGAATTTATCTAAGTTTATCGGCTTTATCAAGTATAATTACCTCTTACTTGTATAAAACTCCTTTTTCAAAGTTTGAAATGGAACACCTGAGAGTAGTCCAAACGTCCATGTATTTTAAACAAGCTGTGATAGTAAAATCCAATATGTGATTTTCAATTTAAAAAAATTACGCTAAGCAAAAAAAAAAAAAAAAAAAAAAAAAAAAAAAAATTACACTAAGCTAAAGAAGCCGGATAAGGACGAGAACGGGCTGTCTGATTCCATTTACACGATGTCCGATGTCCAAAGTCCAAGCGCTGTCACAGCCGGTCTGTGGTGACAGGAATCAGAAGTGATTGTGGGGCAGAGGTGGGGGGCGGGAGGGGATGTGGGAGGGGGCCTGAGGGAACCTTTTAGTGTAATGCCTTCCTTGTCTCTACTTTTTTTAAAATTGTTATTTTTAATTGTAAAATAGCCATAAAATAAATCTACTATCTTAACCATTTTTTTTTCCCCTTTTGGCCACGCCCCACGGCTTGCGGGATCTTAGTTTCCCGACTAGGGTTGGAACCTGTGCCCCTGCAGTGGAAGCGTGGAGTCTTAACCACTGGACCGCCAGGGAGGTCCCTTAACAATTTTTAAGTGTAAATTTCAGGGGCATTAAGTACATTCACATGGTTGTGCAACTACCATCATCCTCCATCCCCAGAACTTTTCATGTGGCAAGTAGAAAATTCTACAACCGTTAAACACTAACTCCCCTTTCCGCGTCTGTGGGCTGGACTCCTCTAGGTCCCTCAGGTAGACGGAATCATACAATATTTGTCCTTTTCTGTCTATAATGCCCTCAAGGTTCACCCACGTTGTAGCATGTGTCAGGATTCCTTCCTTTTTGAGGCTGAATAATATTCCATTGTATGGAGAGAGGACATCTTCTTTAACCATTCATCCATCGGTGGACATCTGGGCTGCTTCTACCTCTTGGGTGCTGTGAAAGATGTTGGAGTAAATGTGGATGTGCAAATATCTCTTCTAAACCCTGCTTTCGGTTCTTTTGGGTATACAACTAGGAGTGAGATTGCTGGATCATATGGTAATTCTACTTTTTAAAAGTTATTTAATGTTTATTTATTGGGCCGTGTAGGGTCTTAGTTGTGGCACTCAGGATCTTCCGTTGTGATGCTGAGGCTCTTCACTGGGGCGCACGGGCTTCTCTCGTTGTAGCGCGCAGGCTTCGCTGCCCCGCGGCGTGGGGGATCTTAGCTCCCCGACCAGGGATCGAACCCGCGTCCCCTGCATTGGAAGGCAGATTCTTAACCACTGGACCACCAGGGAAGTCCCTATTTTTAATTTTTTGAGAAAACTTCATACCATTTTCCACAGCAGCTGCACCATTTTACATTCCCACCAACAATGCACGAGGTTAGCAATTTCTCCACATCCTCACCAACACTTATTTACTGTTTTTCTGATAGTGGTACCTCGTCAGGGTTCTACTTAACTTTTGAACATACAGAATTCAGCTATAATAACTGTTTCAATGTCTTCCTCTGCTGATTTGTGATAACATCTCTATCAACACTGGGGAGGTTTGGGGGGGTTGGTTACTCTCATCATAGGTTGCGTTTCTGTGCTTCCTTACGTGTCTGGTCATTTCTGCTTGCATGCCAGTCATGGTGAGTTTTACCTCACCGAGTGCTGGATATTTATTCCTGCAAATCCTCTTGAACTTTGTTCTAGAATGCAGTTACATTACTTGGGAACAGTGGGATCCTTTTGACCCTCGATTTTATGATTTGTTAAGTGGGTCCAGAGCAGGGCTCAGTCTAGGACTAGTTATTCTCCATCACAGGGGCAGGTCTGTCCAGAGGTCTGGCTGATGAGAGCAGCAGTGTCATGGGGCACTGTAGCCTCTAATCTTTCCAGATGACTCTTCACATGCGCCTTCCAAGGTAGGCATGGGCCAATCCTCCACTGGAAACTCCACGGACCCTCTCAGCTCACCCGGGTTCTCTGGGCAGCTCCCTCTTCTCTGACACTCTGTGTCATGTTGCTAGCAGCCTGACCTCCCCAGACTCTCACCCAGGGGATCCACGGGGACCATCTCGTCCCACTTCTCATGTCACAGTCTGGAAACTCCCTCAAGGCAGTGAGCTGGGGGACGTCTAGGGCTCGCCTCACTTGCCCCCATCTCTCAGGGATCATTGTCCCATTTTGCCTGGTATCCGGTGCCTTCAGAGCCATTGTTTCATGCATTTTGTCCGGTTTTGTGTTGTTTTTTGGTTGTTTCTAGTGGGAGGGTAAATTCTCCATCACATCTGGAAGGGGAAGTTTTTCCTACTGGAAATGTCCTAAGTCTGGTTTTGGATGGTGACCACATAGGTGTATCCAATGGACAAAACTCACTGAACTCACTTGATCCGGCAGGTCCCCCTCTGAGCATAACCCTGGAAAACTGAAAGTAGGAACACAGAGATTTGCTCAGAGGTGTTCACAGCTGCGTCATTCATGGTAGCCAAGGGTGGAAACAGCCCACGTGTCCACGGACCAGTGAAGGGTAAACAAGATGTGCTGTATCCACTCACCAGAATACTATTCAGCCTTAAAAAGGAAGGAAATGATGACACAGGCTACGACGTGGATGAATCTGGAGGACATCACACTGCGTGAAATATGCCAGGTACCAAAGGACAAATCCTGTAGGATTCCACTCATATAAGTGTGATGGTTAATTGTATGTGTCCCTTTGACTGGGGCAAGGAGTACCCAATATTTGGTCAAACATTATTCTGCATGTTACTGTGAGGGTTTTGTGTGTGTGTGTGTCTGAGATTAACATTTAAATCAGTAGACCGAGTGATGCAGATTTCCCTCCCTGATGTGGACGGGCCTCATCCAATCAGTTGATGACCTGAAAAGAACAAAAGGCCGATCCCCCCCCCCACGCCCAATAAGAGAGAATTCTTCCTGCCTGAGGGCCTTCAAACTGAGACATTGATCTTTTTCTACCTTCAGACTCCAAATAAAGCCTTGGTTCCCTTGCATGTCGTGTCTGTGGATTCATCCTGCTAACCTTGGGACTTGTCAGCCTCCATAATCGCATGAGTCAATTCCTTGTAATAAATCTCTCTAAAATACACACACACACACCCTACTGGTTCTGTTTGTCTGGAGAACCCTGACTAATACAATGAGGGCCCTAGAGGAGTCAAATCCGTAGAGACGGAAAGTAGCTGGCGGGGGCCTGGGGCTGGGGGAGGGGAGAAGGAGTGCATGTCTAGTGGGAACGGCCGTTCAGTTTGGGACAAGGCAGGAGTTCTGTGGGTGTTGTTGGTGATCGTGGCACAACAATGGAATGTGCTTTATGCCACTGAGCTGTGCACTTAGACATAAGGTTAGGATGGCAAATTTTAGGTCATGTATATTTTACGACAAACATTGAACTGAACACCTCAGCTCTGTGCAGAGAGGGATGGCACCCAGAGCCACAGCCACACACCAGGGACCCGGAAGTCACTGCCACCGCAGCCACAGCGCCGGTTGACCCGACTGAAGCCGGCAGCCGAGATAAGAGAGCCTCCGTGGCCTTCCCCGCCAGCAGTAGCCGTGACACGGCCTGGCCTCCCGAAGCTTGAACAAGATTTGCGAGCTGTCTCGCAACACAGTCTTTCAGTGTGGTTATAAACATGGGGTTTGGGTTTCCCTGGTGACACAGTGGTTAAGAATCCACCTGCCAATGCAGGGGACACGGGTTCGAGCCCTGGTCTGGGAGGATCCCATGTGCCACAGAGCAAATAAGCCCATGCGCCAGAGCTACTGAGCCTACGCTCTAGAGCCCGTGCTCTGCAACAAGAGAAGCCACTGCGATGAGAAGCCCACGCACTGCAACGAAGAGTAGCCCCCGCTCGCTGCAACTAGAGAAAAGCCTGCGTGCAGCAACGAAGACCCAATGCAACAAAAAATATATAAATAAATAAATAAATTAAAAAAAACAAACAAAACATGGGGTTTGCTCGAGTCCACCTTTTTCTCAAATGCCTGCCTCCTGGAGCCCTCTGTGCCCCGTCCGCTCTCCACTGGCCACTCCTTAAGCCTGTGGCTCAGCTGTGATCCTGGTACCTCATCATCACAGGAATGCCCCTGTGGGTCCCAGAGATTCCAGAGCCAGTCTGCCCCTACAACGGTGTGCGAATCTCCTCTCCAGCGGCAGAGCCAGGAGGCCAGGAGACCAGCTCCCTCACCAAGCGTTCAGCCCGCAGGGCACCGGGCACCTCGGGGGAGCCCAGAAAGACACAAGCATCCAGGTGCCCATCCAGCTTCCTGCCCCTCCTGGTCCTACTGTGCCCCGAGGCCAGGCCAGGCACATACCCAGCGGGATTCACCGCCCTGAGCGCTGCCACAGAGCGAGCGGACTGAAGGATGCGAGGAGCTCTGAGGGGCCAGCGCCGAGGGCCGCGGGGCGCGAGCCGGCGGCCCTGGGACCGGCCCCGACCCCCACCTCCCACGCTGCGGTCCGGCCCCGCTGGCCCCTTGCAGGCGGTGGGACCCTAGAGGGTCAGAGACACCTAGAGAGGGTCGGGGTCTGGTACCGGCTCGAGGGTGAAGCCTCTGGGTCGAAGCCTGGGGGCCGGAAGGTTCTCGCGCACGGAAGGAACGGCTTCATCACAGCTTGGTCTACTGACCCCTGTGCACCTGAAGCCCCTTCGGGAGGAAACTATGCGCGGGCCGCCCTGGACATCTACCCACGTGGTCAGGGGAGTGTGCCCGCCCAAACGGTCCCCTCAGGGCCCCGCCGCCCAAAGCCCCGCCCAGGGTTTCCCCGGCGACTGGGGCCGGGCCACGCGGTGAACACTGCCGCCCGGTGGCCAGTGGGTGAACTGAACGGGGCTGGTGCCCCGCTCGACTCCAAGCCAGACTGCTGCCCGGAGGGAGGGGCGGTGGAACTGGTGGGGCTGAGGACCCTCGGCCGGCCGCGGGGCTCCTCCGTCCTGAGAGGCTTCCCCAGGCCTCCCTGCCCCACCCCTTCCTCCGGGCCTGGAGGGGACAGGGATGGGCGACAGATGTGCCGCTGACCTCTCGCCAAGTAGGCCTTGGTTCCCCCCCCCGGACACAGAGATGACCCCTGCCCCCAGGGAGCCCCCCAACCTGGAGGTGGGAGCCAGGTGTCACGGAGAGCAAGGCATCGGGGACCAGGCCTCAGAGGTGACAGACAGCAGGGGCTGGCTGCAGGGCCCCAGTGCACCCCCCTGCTCCTGAAGCAGCCCAGGTGGGTGGGTCAGTGAGGAAAGAGGCCACCAGGGACTTCCTCCGTCCTCTCTGGTCAGCAGCGGCAGGGCCTCCGGCCAGGCTGGGCCAGGGCCGAGTGTGGACGTGCTCTGGACACGACTGCTGGCCCTCCTGTGGCCCCGAGCACGTCCCGTCCTACAGCTCAGCAGGACTGCCTCCAGGGCTGGGTCAGGCACTGTTCACGCTCCAAGCCTGGCCCCCTGTGACGGGGACAACTGAGGCACGGCCAAGCCCAGCGTGACGATGGAGCTGGCAGCCGGATCCTGGCTGGGGCCTCGCCCTCTCGTCCTGTGAGCCACAGACCCCAGCCAGGACCCACGGGAAGGACTGTCACAGCCAGACGCTGTACCAACACTGTCCACGGGGCACGGCCGTCACCCGCTCTCAGGCAAGGACGCGGAGGCCACATCCCACGGCGGACTCCCGACCTGAACCCTGGGCTGGGAGACTGGGCTCCCATGTTTCCCCGAGATGCAGACAGGAACATTTGACCAGCCCCTCCCCACTCGCCTACCCAGCCACCCAGAGGAGAGCCCTTGGGTTATAGGGCCGAAGCATCTGGGGGCCTCTTCCATGTCCTTTCCTGCTCTCTGCAGAAAGGGGGGCCCTGCGGAGGGCCCTGGGTGCCTTCCTGCACCCGGTGTCATCAAGGTAGACTGTGTGACCACAGATGCCCCCGGGGGGAGGGGGCGGTGGGCACCAGGACACCGTTGCCCCCCTCTGTGTCCTGCAATTTGTCAGGGTCTCCCCCAGCCCCAGTGCCCTGTTCCACCCAAGAAAGGGTGGAACACTGACCTCACACCAGCATCCCTGGGGGACGCTCTCAAAGTCTCCACTGCCCGGGCCCTGACCCCACGGTCGGGACGGGCCCACACAGTGGACTTGTAAGGGTTCCCCAGGTACCAGGACTGAGAACCATTCCCCTTCCCTGTACCTCGTTCTGTTCATTTGGGAAATGGGAATAATCAAGCAATGGCAGTGGATGTGGAGGCCATAAACACCTAAGGGCCCTTTCAGATCATGCCTTAGCCCGGGCAGCCGGGGGCATCCAGGAGAGACCCCTCTGCCCACTTTACAGAGGGGAAGGCTGAGGCTCAAGAGAGACCTGTCCGAAGTCTGTAGGGCAGAGCCGGGGACCTGGGGCCACTGTGGCCCAGGCTGGTGTGCCAGGGGGAGGGGCAGAGCAGTCATCACCCCCAACCCTGGGCTTAGTGCTGGGGTAAATAGTCACCCCAACGTTGGGTTTAATATGCTGGGGGGACAGTACTGACAACCCCCAGAGGGCTGGCTGTGTTCCCCAGTGTCCCCACCTGCTCCTGTGTCCTCCCAGGGCTGGGAGGGAACAAAGGTTGGAGCCCTGCTGGGAAAGCTGCCCGGCCAGGTCGCCCCGCACGGGGCCCACCCTGAGGCCAATCCGCTCATGTGGCCAGGGGCTGGAGGTGCCCCCGGCCGCCCCTCCTCATAGCGGGGCAGCCCTCAGGCGGACCTCATGCCACAACCGATGGGCAGAAGGTGAGCACGAAGGGCCGCTGACCTGGCTGGTCTGGGTCCGCCACTCCCACCAGCCCAGTCCTGCGACACCGCGCCTGCAGCCCCGCCCCGCCCACCAGAGGGCGGGGCCTGGGGCGGGGACGGCAGGGGCCGGGTCGTGGGAAGGGACGGGACCCCCACCGCCACGACCGAGCGTTCCCTTGTAGGAAACCCACGGAGCCCCCCCGCACCCGCTGCCTGCGGCCACTCCTGGTGTCTGTGCACCGAGACGCACTTTCTGTACACAGAATAACACGAGTGGCTCCCAAGTGTGCAGCGTGGTTGTGACACGTGTGCTCCCCCGGTCTCCGCACCCCTTCCAGGGCACTCCCAGCGGGCCCTGCAGAGCTCCGGGGCGCCTGCCCCCACCTTCCCTGGTCGCTGCTGCTCTGGGCCTCAGTTTCCTCATCTGACAGATGGGGAGAATTTTAGCTTCCACTTCCCAGCAGCAGGGCGAATGATGCTAATGCCTTACTCAAATTACAGCCCCAAACCCAGGCCAGGTGCCCCCCTCCACCGCTGCCCCTCCCCCCCCCGGCTCCCCTGCCCTGCACAGTGCCTGGCCTGCGGTGTGGCCCAGCAATGGGCAGGAAGGCAGGCGGAGAGGAGTGTTTCCGCCGAGGCCCCGGGCCCAGCGAGTGCAGACCCTGATAAGGGCGCACATGGCCAGCCGCACGTCCGCCTTTTGTCCCCAGCTCCGGTCATTCTTTCCTGCCAGGACAGAAGGACTGAGCGCCTGGCGGTGGCCTTCCTCCCGTCCGCCTCCTCTCTGCCCTGGGCTCCGAGGTCCAGGGTCTGGGGGAGTTTGAGGCCCCAGGTGGCAGGGGCCCCAGGACCAGGCAGGAATCTGGACCGAGCTGACCAGGCTTCCTTCCTGCTGGGTCCTCTCCAGGGCCAGCAGTCTGCTGGCTCAGTTCAGGGCGGTGGGGAAGCGGGGAGCGTTTGGTCAGGGAGGCTCCAGGGCCTCAGGCCCGGCTCAGGCTCCCTCGGGAGCAGACACTGCCCCCTTCCCTGCCTGAGGTCCCAGGGAAGCATGGACCTAGCTCAGCCGGACTCAGAACCCACCTCCTAGGCTGCTCATCTGTCCTAAAACGACCCAGTCCGCGTGAGCCCGACATCAAGCAGAGAGAGGGCTGTCCCCCCTACCCCACTGCCCACGTGCCCACAGGACTCAGCCACACAGTAGCTCTGGTGGGCTGGGCTGAGGTGGGCTCCACTGGCCCCCAAAGGGATCTCTCCCACCCAGTGAACTCCAGGAGCTGCGCTTGGCTGGGAAAGCGTGCCCAGGTCTGAGGGTGGGCGGTGGGCTGTAGGCAGAGCCCAGGAAGGCTGGGCTGGGTGTCTGTTTCTGGAACTCCCAAGAGAGTGGGAGAGAGGGCCTGGGACCCCTGGGGTGCTGCCTCCCCACTGGCTCCCTGGTGCCTCCAAAACATGTCCCCACACCTTGTGGGGTTGGTAGCAGGGCAGACGCTCGGGCTACCTGCTCGGGAAGCACTCTGGGGCATTTCTTTTTCTTTTACAACAGCTCTTGAGGTGTAGTTCACATACCATGCAATTCACCCATTCAAAGGGCACAATTTAGTGAGTTTGGATATATTGCATTATTAATTATTTTACGTTGTGGTAACATATGTCAACATATGACATAAAATTTGCCATTTTGACCGTTTTCAAGTGTACCATTCAGTAGAATTAATCACATCCACATTTGTACAACCACCACTGCTATCTCTTCCCAGAACTTTTTCATTTTCCCAAACTGAAATTCTACATCCGTTCAACAGTAACTCCCCGTTCCCCGCCCCCATCAGTCTGGTTTCTGTCTGTCTGGATTTGTCCACGCGGGACATTTCCTACACATGAAATCATACGACATTTGCCTTTTTGAGCCTGGCCTCCTTCACTCAGCTTCACGTTTCCAAGGCTCATCCATGTTGTAGCATGTGTCAGTGATTCATTCCTTTTTATGGCTGGATAATAAGCTTCATTCCGCTGCCTGGCTGGACCACGTGTGTCCTTCATCCACCATTCATCGGTGGATGGACATTCGGGCTGTTCCCCTCTTTTGGTTTTTGTGAGTAATAATAGTCATGGGCTGTGCTGTCCCCGCTTTCAGGTCCTTTGTGTCCACACCTAGGAGCGGAATGGCTGGAGGTAGTTCTATGTTTACTTTTTGAGAAACGACGGGCCCTTCATTTAAAATGTATTTGCGGGGCTTCCTTGGTGGCACAGTGGTTAAGAATCCGCCCGCCGATGCAGGGGACACAGGTTCGAGCCCTGGTCCGGGAAGATCCCACATGCCGCGGAGCAACTAAGCCTGTGCGTCACAACTACTGAGCCCGCGAGCCACAACTACTGAAGCCCGTGCGCCTAGAGCCTGTGCTCCACAACAAGGGAAGCCACCGCAATGAGAAGCCCGCACACCGCAACGAAGAGTAGCCCCCGCTCGCCACAACTAGAGAAAGCCCATGCGCAGCAACAAAAACCCAACGCAGCCAAAAATAAATAAAAATAAAATAGATTTTAAAAAGTAAATAAATAAAATAAAATGTATTTGCTATGAACTGTGGTCCACCCACACCGAGGGGTCCCGCTCAGCCACGGGCAGGAACATCACGGACCCAATCACAGCCAAGACCGCCTCTGAGGCCCGGAGCTGAGCGCAGGGCACTGCTGTGTGGTTCCAGGATGGCAGGGGCCAGCGGAGGGCATAGTCACCACAGGGGGTGTGGGTGCGTTGGGGGATGGGTGGCCCCTCGGTCGATTGTGGTGGGGATTACAGGGAGATTACCTCTACCAAAATCATGAAACCAGCCACGTAGAATGCGTGCATCTCAGAGGGTGCTTAGGGCAGTGAGGCTGCCCACATGAGCCCATATGGTGGACACGCATCTTTACACCCCTGTCCAAACCCAGGGAACGCACCACACCAAGCGTGACACCAGGCTGCACGGTGGACTCTGTGCGTGGTCTGTGTGGCTTCACCCCTGCAACAAGCGCACGGCTGGGAGGCACGTGGACGGCAGGGGTGGCTGCATGTTGGGGCGGGGGTCTGCGAGAACTCTCCCTACCTTCCTCTCAATATTGCCATGAACCCAAAGCTGTGCTAAAAATAGTCTAGCTTTCATCCTGGCGCCCTCCGCCCGTAAGTGGCGGGCGGGGTGTTGCAGGAACACAGGGGCCCCCAGGACCCCAGGCGATGTGATGGAGAATTGGCGGTTTCTCTTTTATGCTTTTGGGCATCAAATCCAACTGGCTCTTTCAAAACGAGCACTTATTACTTCATGGGGTGACCAACACACACAAAAAACTTGATTTTCATTTTGGAATCGTAAAATACAATATAAGTAAGCAATCTTGGACCCAGAGGGCCCTTCCTGTCCTGCCCCAGACACAGGCCCCTGGTGTCCTTGCCCCTGGAGGACTCACGTCCTATCTGGCTCCGGGGTTGGCTCCGGGGGAAGCGGGGGCACTCCTCCCCTAGCCCGTGTCCCTCTGTCCCTCCACAGCACAGCCCACAAGCTCCAGGGAGCCAGCCCAGTGAGGGGATGCGGCTCTTTCCCTTCTGAACCTGTTCCTTCAAATGGTGGGGGAGCCGAATGGGGTGCCTCTTGAGTCAGACCCAGTGAAACAGTCATGCTCGTCCAGGATCGCATTCCTGAGCCCCATTAACGCAGCGGAGCCCGGAGCTGGGACTCGGTGGCGGTGGAGGTGGTCATCAGTCTCGGAAGCCTGGGGCGGCCGGGGGGGCCCGGGTATGACAGCCACCTGTGCCCGCCTCCTGAGCCCTCCACCAGCCTGGGGCTCCGTGGGCAGCTGTCCACGGCCGGCCCCGAGACGACGGGCCCTCGGGGCTCCCAGTTCCACCTAGGGATGCTCGACAGCTGGCCTCCTCTGGGCCAGGATGGCAGCCCGCGGCAGCACCAATACCCTAGATGTGGGGGTGATTCCCACACCTGGGTGCCTGCCGGGCCTGGGGAGGGGCCTGACCCGCATCCCCTCCCTCCCCAGGAAAGGACGCGGGGCCCCCTTCACAGGTCACACTCTGGCGCGAGTGGGGAATGCAGAACCATTCCCCAGAGCAGGGTGTTGGTGGAGAGCTCACAGGGAGTCAGGAGACTCCAAGCCCCGCTCACCTGGGACGTCTGGAATCCTAGACACAGGGCGGGGGAGGGCGGGACAGGAAGGGGCTTTGAGAAAGCGCTGGGTGGCCCGGATTCTAATCCTGGCTCTGCCACATGCCATGTGGCCTGGAGGGGCAGTCGGTCTCTCTGAGCCTTAGTTCACTCCTGGTGCAGTGGCGGCCGAGGAGAAAACCCAAGATTTAGCCAAGGGGTCCTGAGTAATCATTGCCACAGAGGACACTGGGGCCCAGAGAAGATGGGGCTCGCCCAGAATCGCCCTGGACCCCAGGGGTCCTGAACACACAGCCCATATCAGACCCCAGACTGCTGCTCTCCCCAAGCTGCTGGGGGCCCAGCCTTCCTTATCCTGGTCCCACATCCCTAGATTGGGGGCCAGGGAGGCGAGGACGGGGTCGGGCTGGGCCTGTAGGTGCTTCCCAGGTATCAGGGTGAGTGCCGGGGAGCCCCTGCAACTCCCAGGGGCTCCAGTGGCTGAGTCCAGCACATCCAGGGGAGGGACAGGCTCCTGAGGGGTCCAATGTGACCCCTGGCTCACAGTCTGCAAGGAGGGGATGGTTCACGGGCCACGTGACGTCCCGTGAGCCTCAAGGGGCCTTGGTTCAGCTCTGAGCCCGGCCTAGAAAAGGCCACAAACTCTGGGTCCCACATGTGCATTTCCTATTCCATCCGGGGGTCCTGGCAGGATCAGAGAGCAGCCCCTCCAGCTCTCCTGGGGTTAGCAGGGAGAGTGTGACCAGACAGCACCAGCTTGGGCAGCTCCTCAGATGATAAAGCACAGAGTGACCTCTCGGCCCAGAAATCCCACTTCCAGATACGTTCCCAAGAAAAGGGTATACAGGCGTCCACACAAGAACTTGCACATGTGTGTTCAGAGCAGCCTGGATGCACGTCAGCTGAGGAATGGACAACACACGTCCATCCGCACAGTGGAACGTCATTCGGCCGCAAAGAGGGACGAAGCCCTGACTCACGTTACAATATGCGTGAATCTCAAAACCATGATGCTGGCGTGGGGCGGGGGATGAACTGGGAGATTGGGATTGACGTGTATGCACTAATACGTATAAACAGGTAACTAATAAGAACCTGCTGTAGAAAAAGAAAGAAGTAAAACGTTAAAAAAACCAAAGAAACGTGATGCCGAGTGAAAGAAGTCACACACACAGGCCCCCACATCGTAGGACTCCTGCTGTAGGAAACGTCCAGAACAGGCAAGTGTACAGAGACAGAAAGTAGATGGGTGGTTGCCTAGGGCTGGGAGGTGCGGGCCATGGGGACTATGGGGAAGAGGCAGCATACGGACGCAGGTTTCTTTCAGGTGACGGAAATGTTCTAAAACTGATCACGGTGATGGCTACTCAAGTGACGGTACTAAAAGCCGTGGAACTGTACCTTTGAGCTGGTGGCTTGTGGGGTACGTCAATTACACCTCAATAGAGCTGTTATATTAGAAAAAGAAACCACTGGCTGGCCCTGGGTTCCCACCGAGCGCCGGCCCGGCCCGGAGCTCTGGCTAAGGTCACACAGCTCTCAGGACAGAGCCTGCTTGTTTGGAGCAGAGTCGCCTGCCGTGGGCAGGGGGACTGAGCAGGTGGGGGCGGGGGAGCCTTTCTCCTCCTCTCCTGGGCCTGGTGGGGGGTCTCTGTCCCTGCACACGTGGGCCTCTCTGGAGACCCGTAGCCCCAACGGGATGGCCACGGCGCTCCAGCCCCACACCCCACAGCCCCTGGGCCAGGCTCTGCTCTTCTCTGGGCCTCAGTTTACCCAGGTGGTCCCTAAGACCCCAGGAGCCCTGCACCCAGGGACGGAGGAGGGCCTTGCACCCCCTCGCCCAGCCACGGGGCACTGGAGCTTTTCACCGGGAAAAGAACCCAGACTAAATTTACGCCCAGGCCCGTGCACAGCGGGGAGAGGTCAGGAGGCCCCCACCCCGGCCCCTTGACGCAGTTCCCCTTCCCCTCTGGAGGGGGTTTCTATTGTTCTCGAAGCCTGGCTCCCAATCTCCCGCACACTCACTTCCTGTTTCCTGGCTGAGAGGAAACAGAGATTTCTGGCCGGGTAGCCACCCCCACCACCACCACCCCCGCCTGTCTCTTTACATTTTTCAAGATATTAAACTGTAATGACCACAGGCGGCTTGGGAGCTCAGCAGCACGGACCGTGAGGCCAGGGGGACCTCAGGGCCACCCATGGGGAGCTCTGCACCGGGGGGCATGGGCCCCTTTGAGAACCTGGTGGAAGCTGTGAGCCCCTCCGCCCCCTCCCCAAAAAAGTGCTTGGGCACCAGCTGTCCACCGTGATAGTGTTTAGAGACCCCCAGGTTCCCCACAGGGCTCCCCGTCTGATCTGACAAGTGGGGAAACTGAGGCAGGGCAGCTTCCAGCCTCTAACCTCCCTGACCTGTCTGGAGGCCACGGCCGCCCCACGGAGAGGCAGACTCTCCTGGCCACACGGTCTCCCTGTGGAGGGGACCCCCCGCTGCTCCCAGCAGCCCCCCTGGCCCCCCAAACGGCTGGGATGATGGGCGGTCTGGACGCGGTGCCCGAGACCTGCCTGGGGGTGGGGGCCACCGTGCCCACCGCCCTGCAGACTGCTGGAGGTTGGAGGTCAGACTGCCCGCGATGGTCTTCGTGACCCTGAGAGGTCAGCCGTCCTCCACAGACAGGGTCAGATGGCAGAGTGAACCCCTCAGGGTGGGCCTGAGAGCCTGCGGGAGCCACACACACGCAGCCCAGCAGCAGCGAAGCTTCAGCCACCCCGCTTGCTCTTTTCTTCCCCGAAGGCCTCGGAGGGCCTGGCTCCCGGCTCTCCCTGAGTGGGCAGGGCGGGGAGGGGACAGGATGGCCCAAGATGGGGGTGCTGAACCGTGGTCCACCTCCATTAGCCTGCTCCCCCCTCCACATACACACGTCGGTTCTCTGGAACTTCCCTTTCCCTCCCGGGAGATAAAGTGTTTTTTCCCCTCCGTGTTAATGGCCGCCCCATCCATCGGGCTTGGCAAATTGCAGCCTGACCGTGAGTGGGGCTTCCGTCCAGGGAGCCAGGCAGGGAGTGCAAGCCTCCCTCCCTCACCCCCCACGACAGGGGGAGCTCTGAGGGGCTGGGGGCAGCGTGGGTTGCAGGGAGTGCAAGCCTCCCTCCCTCACCCCCCACGACAGGGGGAGCTCTGAGGGGCTGGGGGCAGCGTGGGTTCCAGGCAGAGCCGGGCACGGGGACAAGCCCGGGCCATGGGGCTGAGGACCCGAGGATTAGGGCCCGGCCACAGCCCCGGGAAGGAGGGTGTCAGGCTCTGTCCTGGGCTCTCCCTGCTCAGCAAGGCTCCTGCAGGGGTCAGCCCGGACCACCACTGCCCACCTGCCAGCTTCCAGGCGGGACCCGGTGCCCAGCTCCTGGCCATAGTCAGCACCTTGACCTTGACCTTGACCCCGACCTGGCCAACAGCTCTAGAAACAAACATTTCATGGAGGCTCCTGGGAGCCGGGGATGCACTGCACACCCACAGCAGAAATTACGCCAGGGGACCCCCCAAGCTTACTCCCCAGGGGTGGTCTCTCCTCTCTCCACTGCCCAGACCACTGGTGCCCTGGGATGTTCACTGTGCCTGCATTTTACAGACCGCTCAGCGAAGCAGAGGCTCGGAGCTCGGCCCCCTCAGAGCTGCCCTGCTCCCCAAGTGCCCCCTGCCCAGCTCTCACCCCCACCCTGGTATCTCCCCCATAAAATGAATCTTTCCCCAGGGAGGAAATCTGTTGTTCAAAAAAGAAGATTTTCTCCATCTCCCTGTATTAAAGAAATAACAACACAGCAATACTCCTGCAAAATCATCAGAGTGGGGGCTTCCCTGGTGGCACAGTGGTTGAGAGTCCGCCTGCCGATGCAGGGGACGCGAGTTCGTGCCCCGGTCCGGGAAGATCCCACACGCCACGGAGCGGCTGGGCCCGTGAGCCATGGCCGCTGAGCCTGCGCGTCCGGAGCCTGTGCTCCGCAACAGGAGAGGCCACAACAGTGAGAGGCCCACATACCGCAAAAAAAAAAAAAAAGAAACTCATCAGAGTGGCTAAAATGAAAGAGCGGAGAGCAGTAAGTGCTGACGAGGCTGCTGGGCGTCCAGTGCACTCCCGCACTGTGGGTGTGGGAGACCCGGAGAAATGTTGGGCAGTGGTTGGTTTCATGCCTCTCCTGGAAGCAGCGACTCTCCCAGGAAGTGTGGTGACCAGGATGGGTCAGTGGCAGAGCCCATGGAGACCCTCTGGGAACCGAGGCCGGGGGGCGGTGAAGGACATGTTCTGGGCCTCCATCTGAGCAGCAGAAATGTTGTGACGGCTGCGTGGGTGGTCCCCAGGGAGGGAGGATGGGGAACAGCATGGAGAAGGGGCCAAGGGTCCCCTGAGGGCCTCCTGCTGCCCAGGCACCCCTGGGCTCCACGACCAGAGCTTCCAATTCCCGCCAGCCGACCTCAGATGACCATCTTCCCTTGTGAGCCCCAGCTGCATCAGCTCGAGGGTAAGACGTGCGCCTGCCACAAGCCGCACGGCCATGGGCACTTCTAACAGAGGTGAAAGGCGGGAGTCAGGGGTGTTGGGGGGGAGATGAAGACCCCCAGCTGCTGGACAGACCCCATTCTCCCTGTGGGACCTCTGGCTCCCTTTGGGACCTGGCCCAGCACTGGAGACAGCTCACTGGCCCCAGGGGAAGGCGAGCTGCCTTCCAGCCCCACTGGGGACGGGTCACTGGACCGAGCGCACGCGTCCCTTGATGAAGGGTCAGCCGCATCTGGCGTGAATCTGGCTGACAGAGCCATCCTGTCCCCGAGGCCAGCGGGCCACTCCGGGGGATAAACAGGAAGCCCCATCTCTCCCCTGCTCTGTCCGCTGCGCCTTCCCTCCTGCAGCCCGGCTCACACGCCGCACCCGGCACCCCTCAGGCCGCCTCAGATGCCCACGCTGGCCTCTGCTGGGGGCTTGGTCCATCCACTCCTGAGCCTGTGGAGGCCAAAAGCCCGGCGGTGAGGGCTCCCAGGAAGGTCCCAGGAGGACCAGGAGACCCTGGCCGCCCCCGCCATGCCCCCGGCCTGACCAGCACGCTCTGGGAAGGTAAGGCAGCACGACTCACCTTCAGTCAACCTCAGCACGCCTGTAGGCAGGCTGGGAGGCAGCTCCATCTCACCTACTGACTGTGGGGCAGATGGGGAAACCGAGGCCCGCTGTGGCCAGAGGCTCCAGCCGTGCGAGCCAAAGCTGGGACCAGAACACCAGCTTCCCGACCCCACTGGGGCCCTGCCTTGGACGCCACACCCAAGGCCAGCGAGGCTCCGGGTTCGGGTCTCTGAGCCACCCAGGTGTGGACGGCCTGGAGGTCGCTGATCAATCCCACCAGGTGGCCACCTCCACGCTGGGCCTGTGGGGTGGGGGTAGCTGGCCAGAGGGGGGTCTGCCCTGCCCTCAGGGGAGGCACCAACTCCTTCCCAAACTAGCTCCTGCTGTGGTGGTGTGCTGGATGATCTCGAACAGACGCCAGGGTCGGGCGGGTTGGGGGCGGCAGGGGGGCCTCGTTGAGGATGAGGGTAGTCCTGGCCCACCCCAGGTAGACTCCCCCTCCAGCCTGGACCACAGAGTGAGCTCCACCCACCCCAGCACCTGGGAAGGGGGCCCATGGGGCAGGAAGCACCTGTGACCCCTCTGCCGGCCCCCAAGACCCTCCTGGAGTCTGAGGAGGTGCCAGCCAGCACCAGCCCACCGTCCTGTGCAGACCCTCCCGGTCCTGGACCTGCGGTGGGTTAGAGCAGAACCCTAGCCCATCTCCCGCGTCTGGCTCTGAGGCTCTGGGACCTGAGAGTGGAGGGCACCGTGGGGTTTTAGGTGACAGGCCGGATCAGGCTGGCATGTGGAGGCAAAGCCTCCTTTCCTTGCCCTGGTTCTGGTCTCGGCCCAGGAGGGGCTGTGGGAGGGCAGAGCTTGTCGGGAGCGGGGGAGTCACAGAGCAGTGGGGGTCCCAGAACCAGTGGGCAGCAGCGGCAGAGCCTGGGCAGGGAAGGCTGGGATGTGGAGGACCCGGGATCTGCCTTCCCCATACCTGTAATTCCACCATTCAACCCACCACTCTGTCTCTGTGCTCTGGGTATCCTTCCAGAAAGTTCCCTATCAGGCTCATGCTTTAGAGGGAGGGGTGGCCCATTAACCGTTACACAAAGTTGGCTAATTAGCTACTCCCAACCTCAGCCCGTCCCCTGGCAGGGATAGGTCTGCCCCTGGAGTGGGGGCACAGGAGGAACTGGGGGCTCACTGAGAAAAGAGAGAAAGGGGACAGCTTCTGTCCTGATCCGTCCCTGCTCACCTGAGGTGAGTCTCTTTCCTCCCTGGGCCTCAGTCTCCGCATCCATACACAGAAGGGGCGGGCCCAGCCAACCCTGATGTCTGCTGTTTCTTCCACCCAGGGGCACAGAGCAGATCCCTGGGCCTAGGGTTAGGGTTAGGGTTAGGGTTAGGGATAGGGTTAGGGTTAGGGTACGGGTTAGGGTTAGGGTTAGGGTTAGGGTTAGGGTTAGGGTTAGGGATAGGGTTAGGGTTAGGGTTAGGGTCTTTGTGATGTGGGCAGAGGGTCACCTCCTTGGTGGGAGCAAAGCCCAACTTGGCCCCTACACTCTCGAAAGTACACTCAACAGGACATACTCAGTGTATGGTTTGGGAACGCTAACCCTTCTGGACAGATGTGCCCTCGGGTGGGAGAGCCATGGGGCCGAGAGTGGGCCACGTGGGTTGGAGGGGAAGAGATGGGGGATGAGCGCCCCCAGACCTCCTTGCGCTCAAACCAGCAACACTTGACGGCCCGGAGCCTTGTCAGCCGTCACCGCCACCTCACTCGCTGGCAGCTCTCTTGGCCCCATGGGATAGATGGGGAAACTGAGGCCCGGAGAAGAGAAGGCCCTGGCTGACCCCAGCCTCATGCCTGCAAGAGACCCTCCTATGGGGGCGGGGAAGGGAGCAGTCCCTGCTGGCCACTGAGACCCGCCAGAAGGGTGGGCAGACTTCCCTCCTGCTCTCGGAGGCATTCGGGGGTGTGGGGGGTTGGGGGTGGAATTTCCCAAGCTGCTCCGGCCTCCCTCTTGGCCGGAAAATCCATTTGGGTGGGGCCGGAGGGAGGTAGGGCTGAGCGGAGATGCTCAAGGCCAGAGAGTCGGAGAGGGTCCCACCTGTGGGTGGGCGAGTGCTGACCCCGGAGCAGGGCTCGGACCCGAGGACAATGGGGTTTGGGGGGCGCTGCTCACTCAGAGCCCTCAGCCAGGTGTGTCCTCAGTAGCTGCCCAGTTCCTTTGGGCACCCAGTCAACTAGCATCTCGGCAACAGGTGCTCGGCCTGCGGGCCCCCAGCTCCACCTAAATGAGGAAATTGAGCTGGGGGGCTGGACTACCTGGAGGGTCTGAAGGAGCACCCCCTTTGGCCACCTAGAGGCTCCTGCATCCCTCCCGCAATGCCCCCCTCAGCCTCTGGAAGCCAAGGGAGGAGAGGGGACCTGGGAACGCGCTTTGCCCTCCTCTGAAGAGGGGCCTGGAAGTAGGACTGGGGGCTTTCGCCCATGCTTGCACACGCCCAGGAGTAGGGGGCCCACCGCCCCATTCCTAGAGAAGTCCTGAGTCTCTGAGCTGACGTCTGCCTCTCTCCGTCACCCCCCACCATGGCCACTCTAGGCCCCAGGGACTCACAGAGCGGGCTGTTCTCAGCCCACCCAGCCTCCTGCCCCATCCCCAGCTCTCTTCTGGCCGCTCCCACCCCCGGGCCCTGGCACACACATCCGGGGGTGCAGGTGCACGCCCTGGGGGTCACAGGAAGAACGGCCCCCTCCATGGAGCCGCACTAATGTGGTCCCACCAGCTTGGTGGACCCACGGCCCTGGGAGGGCCCTGTGTGCCAGCCATGTCCTCTGTCACACACTGGGCCCAGCTGGGCCCCAGGGTCACCAGCCAGGCTGCAGCTGGGCCCAAGCGCCGTCTCTGGCTGCTTCAGGATTAGAGTCTGGTCCCCGGGGAGAGATCAGCGGACAGCACACACAGGAAGTCCGGCTGGGAAGGGCCCATCCCAACCCCGATTTACACGGGGACGGAGCATAAAAAGCCGCCCTTCCTCGCTCCGGGAGGAGCCTCCCTGCCCCGAGTCCACCGTCCCCATGGCCAAGACGGAGGCTCCAGCCGACAGGACAGGCAGGCGGCCTCGGGAGTTGCCTCAAGGCGGCCGGCGAGGGGTAGGGCCCAACCCTGGCCTGAGGGGGCAGCAGTGGTGGCCATGGCCGAGCCAGCCCCGGGGCGGCACCAGGTAGGGCAGGGGCGGCCTTGGAGGGCAGGGAGGGGGGAGCGCAGGGCGAGCGCCCCTCTGCGGGCTCTGTGGACCGCGGGCACCTGCGGGCTGAGCTCCGAGGGTCTGCGCTCCGCTAGCTGGGACCACCGCATCATACCCCCATCGGTGCCATCCTCACCTTGGCCAAGGGCACCCACTGGGGGGGGCACAGTCTGGATGCCAGTCTGGCCTGCCCGACACTGACGCTTACGCTGGGCAGCCCAGCAGCTGCTGTGACCCCTGGACGGAGAAGCCAGTGCAATGGCCTCCCTGCGCCTCGCACGCCCTCCCGAGCCCACTCTGATTTCCCAGGGAAGCCCCCAGGGTTGGCAGTAAGGCCACCTCAGCTGGCCCCTCTTCTCTGTGACCTGCGTGTCCCGAGGGCATCATCCCCCAAGGGTGGGAGAGCACCCCAAGGGTGTCGGGGAGGGGCGCCGGTGAGGGGTGGGAACCCCAAAGCCAAATCTAGAGCCAGGAGGAGCCATGCAAGTGGGGGGCACTAGCACAGCCCCAGCAGGAGCCCCCCTCTTCTGCTGCGCTGGCTGGGGGCGGGCAGAGGGACAGCTTGGTGCAGCGCAGTGTGGGCGCTCTCTTGGGTCCCCTTGCAGCCTAGGGGAGCCCCCCACCCAGAGCAGCCCAGGTCCCCGAGCGGCAGGGCCCTTCCTGGCCTCTGACAGTCTTGTTGTCACATCCACCCCAGCAGTCTGTGTGACAAACACCCACTTTCCAGATGAGAAAGCAGGTGCTGACGGTCTGCCCGGCTTAGCAGCGGAGCGAGGACCAGCCACGCAGCTCGCCAGGCCCCTTTCTGCCCAGGCCTGAGGTCAAAGGGTCAAGTGACCAGCTTCAGGGACTGGATGGGGGCAGGGAACAGGGCAGGGCAACTCTCCCTCCAGTCCCCCTGGGCCTGGCCCTTAACTCTCTACTGCCTGGGGCTGCCTGCTTGGGTTGGGGGTCGGGGGAGAGACACCACGCCAGGGACCACCCCCCACTTCACAGTCACAGGCATCCCAGCCCCCGCCACCCCAGCCACCCTCAGGTCATCTTCCAGGGGCTTCCAGGGACCCCTGGTCCAGGAAGGGGCTCCTGTCCAGCCTCCTGTGTCCCCTCCCTTCCTTTACCTCCTGTGCACCAAAGTAGGCCTGATCCGTATGCCCCCCGAGCTGAAGGCCCCCCTCCCCATGAACCTACAGGATGCCCTCCCAGCACCCCGGGCTTTGCAGAGCTTTCCATCCCGGGATTCAGGACCCCCGGGCAACAGGGTGTGGGCAGGCCTGAGAGGCCCGTTCATCTCTGGCCATCAGAGGGGTGGGGGTCTGTAGGCCAAGTGCAGGCCAAGCTCCCACAGCCACATGGAGGCTGGCCCCGTCCCCCTCCCCAGCCCCTGGATGTCACGGTGACCAAGGCTGTGCGCTAACCCACACCGTGTCTCTGATCCGCAGACCCCGGCACAGGAGAGGAAAGGGCAGCCCCCACCGCTCAGAAGAGCAGCTGCCACCAGTGTCCGGGGCATGAGGGAGACTGCTTCTCCAGGTGAGTGCCACAGGTGATGCTCTGGGCAGCAGCCTGGAACCTGGCTGGGCCTGGGCACGGTTTACACGCGCGCGCACACAGACACACACACACACACACACACACACACACACACACGCGGGACTGGGCTGCAGTTCCAGGGCAGAAAGTGCCGAGAGGCGCAGGCACAGGGTGTCACGCGCACTAACGGCTGTGACACGCTGGTGCAGACGTGAGAGCTCCCCAGGGGAGGAGGGGCTGGGGCACCTGGCTCCAGCTGTGCCGGCTGCTGTCTCTGTGGGCACTGCTGGCCACTCCACCACATGGGGCTTCTTTAGCCCATGTTGCAAATGTGGAGAGGGAGCCTGGAGAGGAGAGGAGAGGTGACTGGCCCAGGAGCCCCCAGTGGTGACCATGCACTTGAGGGACTCCTTGGAGGCCTGATGAGAACTCAGGGGTGGTCCCAACTGTCCTGAACAAAGGGGGCACCAGGTGGGAGCCTGGCAGGCCCCCTAACCTGGCACACTGGCTGGGAGGGAGGCTCGGTGTTACACCTAGGACCCGGCGGCGCTCTGCCGAGCCCCGCCCCCACCTGTATGATCTGGGGAAGTACCGGCTATGAGCCTGGGGATCACTGACGTCCACCCCACGTGTGGCTGCAGGAACACACACACACACACACACACACACACACACACACGCGGGACTGGGCTGCAGTTCCAGGGCAGAAAGTGCCGAGAGGCGCAGGCCCAGGGTGTCACGCGCACTAACGGCTGTGACACGCTGGTGCAGACGTGAGAGCTCCCCAGGGGAGGAGGGGCTGGGGCACCTGGCTCCAGCTGTGCCGGCTGCTGTCTCTGTGGGCACTGCTGGCCACTCCACCACATGGGGCTTCTTTAGCCCATGTTGCAAATGTGGAGAGGGAGCCTGGAGAGGAGAGGAGAGGTGACTGGCCCAGGAGCCCCCAGTGGTGACCATGCACTTGAGGGACTCCTTGGAGGCCTGATGAGAACTCAGGGGTGGTCCCAACTGTCCTGAACAAAGGGGGCACCAGGTGGGAGCCTGGCAGGCCCCCTAACCTGGCACACTGGCTGGGAGGGAGGCTCGGTGTTACACCTAGGACCCGGCGGCGCTCTGCCGAGCCCCGCCCCCACCTGTATGATCTGGGGAAGTACCGGCTATGAGCCTGGGGATCACTGACGTCCACCCCACGTGTGGCTGCAGGGCAGCGGTCAGCTTTAGCTAGACCCTGGTGCCTAGGGAGCTGGCCACCCGGGTGCTATGGCCATCCCCGGGAGTCGGTGCTCAGCCTAGGGGAGTCGAGAGCTAGCTACCCGCGGCCAGCGCGGGCTCCCCGTGCGGCCTCCGGGCACCTGGCTGCCGGCTCAGCCCTGCGTCCTCGGGAGCCGGCTGGGAGGGGCAGTAGCGCTCGGAGGCGGGTAGTGCGTCAGGAGACCCGGTTCCAGCTGACTCACTGCTCGGCCCCCGGGGCGCCGTCCGCCGCGGGGCCTCAGTTTCCCAACCTGCGCAATGGGGGCGGG
>NW_020175018.1:19423956-19427757 GCF_003031525.2 Neophocaena asiaeorientalis asiaeorientalis
GGGACCCGGACCCCGCAGCCCAGGCCAGCGGTACCCTGCGGTGGCGGAGCGGGGGGACGTGTCACTCCACCCTCGCTCCCACTCCCCACGGAGCCGGCCGTGCAGGGGGAAGGGGAGACGTGGGGTGGGCGGTGGAGAGGGCGCACCCCCAGGGAATCAGTCTTGTAATCTCACTCCGCCTCTCCGCATCCACCCCCGCCCATCCAAACGTCCAAAGCACCCCTCACGGTGGAAGGGGGGAACCCAGGGCTATCGCCCCGCGGTGGAGTCAGGCCCCTCCCTCTAACGACTGTCTCCCCGGGTGGGGGCAGCGAGGCGGCAGCCCGGGGCAGGTAGGAGGGAAGGTGGTGGCAGGGCTCGTGCAGACACTCAAAGGGGATGGGACATTATTGCTTATCATTCTGGAGGCACCACAGACCACCCTGCCCTGGCTCCCCCGCCCCAGCAGGGCTGTAACACCAAAGGGAAATGAGATTCTGCCAGCCCAGCACAGGCTGGTCAGCGCCATCGGCTTCCTCTGGCCTAGGGGAAAAGCGTGACTTTCAAAAATCAACTCTCTTCTTTTAAAAAGCACGATTTCCTTTCTAACCAGCTTCCGATAGGTTGGGGAGGTGCTTGGGGTGGGTGTTTGTGGAGGACAGTTACATTTGCATGAGATGCACCGCCCTCCAGGTGCCCGGTGTGGGAGAGCTCAGGGTCTGCGGAACCCCGGAGGCCCCTGCCCAGCCCTGCCAGCCCCCCGGCCCACCTCTGCCTTCCCAGGACCCACTCCGCAGGACCACCTGTCCGCACCATTTCAATTCTTGCCTGGACCGCCACCAGGCCCGCTGTCTAACAGTGTGCTCCCCCCCAGAGTTCATCTTCCGAGCCAACTGTGACTGGCAGGACATGTCCCTGCCCAGAAACAGCTAAGAAGCACCCCCCCGCCGCCCCAAAACTAAGTGCAGCACCTCAGCTGCCCGCTGCAGCCTCTGCCTGCTCAGCCACCCAGCCCTCCCCTCTCAGGCCCGTGACAGAGAACAGGAGGTGCAGGAAAGCCTTCGTGCAGCTGCCTTCCTGCCCAGCCCAGGGCCGCGTGGTGCCGTGGGAAGAGCATGGACCGAACACCCAGCTGAACCCCCGCGTGGACCAGGCGAGGCGTCGCCTCCCTCTGGGTCGGCCTGGGCGGGCATCTGGGGCTCAGTAATGCTCATGGTGGTTTATGGGACTGACCATAAACCAGAGGAGCCAGAGGAGGGGCCTCCAAGACCCTAGTGGTGTCTTTGAGGAAAGTGAGTCCCAGAGTCCCAGAGAGGAAGGTGACTGTGCCCAGCCTCTGCTCCCTGCCCCCACCACACACACCAGTTCATCTCCTTCCTGTGCCCTTTCCTTCGCGCGGGCGGCGGTGGGGGGGCCTGCAGGGCCGGGCTCAGCCCACCTGGGGGAAACCTCAGATGGGGCGCCCGGAGCATGGGAGCAGAGAGCTCCCAGCTCCCCAGACCCTTGGCTGTGCACACAGATAGCAGCCCCACCCCCGTCCCCTTGGCTTGCCGCAGACCATCAGTTCCCGGCTGGGGGCTCCCGGGAATCCCTCTCTGGGCCTCCCCGGCTCCCATCCACAGCCAGGGCAGGAACGGTGATCGGCTCCACTGGCGTGTGGGGGGGGCTGCTCCAGTCCCCCCACCATGTGGGTGCCCAGTAGGGCCACTGTCTTGGGAGCCCTGGAGGCTGTCTGCAGTAGCGGTTTAGTCCCCGGCAGGGGAATGACCCCCTCTTAAGTGCAGGCCCCGGCCCCACCCTGAGGAGGACCATAGTGGCCCCTGCCTGCTGGGCACCTGCACCCCAGTGGACCCCCAAGCCACCACGGCTGGCTCCCCGTCTGGCACGTGAGGTCACTGAAGCCCACAAGGGCACAGCCAGCTGGGGAGGGGGGGCTCCAGCCCCGCCACTAACACCCCAATTGCAGACTGAGGCGGGGAGCACAAACCCTGCCCTGTGGGAAGGGCACCAACCCAGCCGGGGGACGGAGACGTAGTCCAGATGCCGGCCCTGGGCCCCCACCTTCCCCAGTGAACTTGACCAAGCCCAGCGTTGCCCAGGTGTCTCTCTCCCCAGGCGAGGGCTTCAGCTTCTGTTCCCAGGCCCCGGATGTCATGGCCCTTCTGTGGCCCCTGGGCGGGCTGTATGTGGCTGGTGAGGGGCCGGCCTCCCTGTCCAGGTGGGATGGGGGTGGGGAGAGCTGACACCGCCCGTGGAGGCTCTGCCGCTGCGGTGAGAGGTCCCAACAAAGTGGGTGAGCTGGGCAGGTGTCACGGAGCCAAGAGGACAGTCTCCACGAGGGGCACGGGCTCGAGGCGGGATCTGCAGAGGGACTTCCAGGGTTGTGCTTTGCGCTTCAGGCCATCCTGAGGAGAAGGCCGTTCCATCCGGAAACACAGGCCATGTGGGGCTCCCAGGAGCTGCTTCTGCTCTGGTCCCTGGTGCTGGCGGCGGGTGGCACCGAGCATGTCTACCGGCCTGGGTGAGCCAGGGCTCGGGCCTCTGGGTGCTCGGGAGGTGGGGGTGCGCGGCGGGGAGCCCTCGGCCCCTCCCCAGGGCAGCCCCCGGTGTTTGCGGAGCCGAGGCTTCCCTGTGGCTCCTGCCGACGGTCTTTCCCACAGTGACACTGGGAAACCCCTTCCCCACTTTCCGGCTCCCTTGGGTTCTGGGGCTGGGTCACAGCCCTGGGAGCCCCCCCACTGACTCTCTGGCCCCCATCACCCCATAGCCGCAGGGTGTGTGTCATCGGGGCTCCCAGGGGCCCCGTGTCCGAGTCCTTTGTGCAGCGTGTGTACCAGCCCTTCCTCACCACCTGCGATGGGCACCGAGCCTGCAGCACCTACCGGTGAGCGCCGCCCGCTGCCGCAGGGCCCCATCTGCCACGCACAAGCCCTGGGGCTGGGAGGGCAGTGCGCCCCAGGAGGGAAACTGAGCCCCAGAGCAGTAAAGGGACTCGCCGAGGCCACGTCTGAGTGGGTGGCGGAGACTGACACCTGTTGTAACCTGGGCAGTCCCAACTCAGGAAGTTACCGCTGTGACCTCAAGTATCAGCTGCTACGAGGGCATCTGGCGCATCTTCCCCACCCTCATTTTAGAGGGCTCACCCACCCTGTCTGCTCCCCTCCACTTTGGGGGCGCTCCCACCCCCACCCAGCATCGCTGGCTGCAATCTCCTACCCGCTTGGCTCCCTGAAACCTTCCTCGTCCCGGCCCTGCCCTTGGGGCTCCAGTGGGCACCCCTCTGCCCATGGCAGCCCCCGGCAGTTACAGATGGAGATCCTACCGCCCCCAACACCTAGGACGCCCCAGTCGGTGCCAGTGTGAGGGGCGTGCACCTCTGGTTCTCCGCTGTGGGGATGTGGCTTTAGAAGATTCTATTTTCTGTGAGGTTCTTGAAGACCTCCCTGGTCGGGGTGGGAGGTGGCGTGGCAAGCCCCTTCCCCTCAGGGCCTAGATCCCCGCCCCCAGAATAGGAGGCTCTCCCCCAGGGTGCCACCTCTGCTCCACGCCAGGCTCAGCCAGGCTTCCTCCCAAGCCTCGGGGTCCTGCTCAACACGGCAGGTTGGGCCGGGGAGGTGGCCTGTGCTGTGACCCTGAGGTGCCATCCCTGGGGGAGAGGACCTCTGGGGGCACACCTGGGTGACCTTGTCCATGCTGGGGGAGACGGCTCATGTGGTTCTGGAGGGCACGGGGACGGAGCCTGCCTGGAAGGCCAGCGGCTGGGGAAGCCCTGGCCGGGGCCCAGGAGACCTGGTGGCACCACTGAGGGCCCCCCCCCCCCCC
>NW_020175018.1:19428025-19444759 GCF_003031525.2 Neophocaena asiaeorientalis asiaeorientalis
GGGCCCCTCTGAGCTGCCCGCACCCATCCCGCAGGACCCTCTACAGGACTGCCTACCGCCGCAGCCCTGGGCCGGCCCCCGCCCGGCCTCGCTATGCCTGCTGCCCCGGCTGGAAGAGGACCAGCGGGCTGCCCGGGTCCTGTGGAGCAGGTACGGGCCCCTAGTGCCTGGGGTCAGTTAAAGTAGAACCCAGCGAGGGAGCGGTCCATCCCGCTCTCCAGACCCGGGGCCAAGCACCAGCTGCTCGTCTCTCAAAACCTGAATAAGCATCTCCGGCATGGCACCCCTTCCTTGGCTGCCACCCCTGCGGGGCCCTGGGGACCCTCCTGAGTTGGTGACAGGCCTCCCCACCCACCCACAGCAATATGCCAGCCACCATGCCAGAATGGAGGGAGCTGTGTCCAGCCCGGCCGCTGTCACTGCCCTGCAGGATGGCAGGGCGACACCTGCCAGACAGGTGAGGCTGGTTCCACCCTCCCAGAGGGGAGGGGGCCTCCGGGCACCTCCTGTGTGTCCTGGGTAGCCCACCGATGGGTGGGTCTCGAGGGGGCTCAGGGTGGGCGCCCCTGCCTGACAGCCCTTTCCCACAGACGTGGATGAGTGCAGGGCTGGAGGGGGCGGCTGTCCCCAGCGCTGTGTCAATACGGTGGGCAGTTACTGGTGTCAGTGCCGGGAGGGGCACAGCCCATCTGTGGACGGGGCACTCTGCCTGCCCGGGAGAGGGGCCCCCAGGGTGGCCGCGAACCCCGCGACAGGTAAACTCCCCGCTTGCCCCCCTTGCTGATGCGCCCGGGGGGTGGGCAGGGAGGGCCCGAGGTGGTGGGGGTGACGGGCGCACTGGAGGGTGGATGGGTGGTGGCTTCCCACGGGGACCACGGGGAGGGCCTCAACTCAGCCCGGAGTGGAAGAAGGCGCCCATGTGTCCCTGCCTGGGCAGCCTGGAGACACAGCACCTCCCTCCGCTGGTGACGGGACATTATTACTTTTGGTACGCGCTGTGACACTTCAAACTCGTACCGTGAGTAATAATGCGCCGTTGGCAGCCCGGCACCGAGAGCGAGAGTGCGGCATGGACCTCAGCCCGGAGCCCCTCAGCATGACGGGGACCCCAGCACCGAGGGGCGGGCGGGGTGAGGCTGCGTCTGCCCAGAGCCACCTTCCGGACCAGGAGGATGGCCTTGGTGGACGGCCAGGACCCAAGGTTGGGGGAGGACTCGCCACAACAGCTGGGGCGGGCACCCGGTGCCCGGGGCTGCGCCCCACACCTGGAGCAGAGGCTGGAGGCCCCGCGTCGGGATGCGAGCCCGGCCCCCCCTGACTCGGCACCCGGCTCTCCCCAGGAGTGGGCAGTGAGGTGAAGGAGGAAATGCAGAGGCTTCAGTCAAGGGTGGACGTGCTGGAGCAGGTGAGGGCTGGGCGGGGTACCCGGGGGCCTCGGCATGGGGGCAGGGCTCAGTAGGAGAGCCCTGGGCGGGAGGCTTTCCCGCTGCTGACAGCCTAGGGTGCCCTTGGCCTGGGCGCCATCCTGGGCAGGGGCAGCAGACGGACAGGAGGGGGTGGGGCCACACAGAGAGCGAGGACTCGGCCCAGCCCACCCCCGCCTTTGTCCCTGCAGGGACAGAGTGCCCCTGCGGCCTTTCCGCAGGGTCCTTGGCCCCGAGACCCCTCAGCAGCCCCTGCCCACCCCTCCTAGCTCCTCCAACCAGGGGCCCCAGGCCTCAGGGACCATTGGCCAGGCTGGCCTGTGTGACGTCCGTCTGTGCCGCCCCCCTGCCCCGGTCTCCTGGCGCAGAAGCTCACTCTGGTGGACGTCCAGGGCCCTGCAGCTAGAACTGAGTCTGGGGGTTGGCGGTGCCCTTGCTGGCCACCCTATTGTCCTTAAATCCTTGTGGAACAGGGAGGGTGAGGGGCTGGCCCGGGGTCACACAAGCCCCTCTCCACCGGGCCCTCCGCCTGCCCCACAGAAGCTGCAGCTCGTACTGACCCCGTTTCACAACCTGGCCTCGCGGGCCCTGGAGCACGGGCTCCCGGACCCGGGCAGCCTCCTGGCCCACTCCCTGCGGCAGCTGGACCGCATTGACTCTCTGAGCGAGCAGATCTCCTTCCTGGAGGAGCAGCTGGGTTCCTGTGAGTGCCGTGGTCCCTGTGACCTCCCCACCCACAGGGTCCCCCTCTGGTAGCCTAGGGCCCCCGGGGCTGGGGCCAACTCCTGCCCAGAGAGGCCAGAGGGTGCAGGGAGGGGCAGCCACAGGCCGAGTGGGCAGATCTGGCTGGGCCGGAGGCTGGTGGGGAACGGAGACTGCTGACCCCAGCCCCACCCCTTCCACCCATAGGTTCTTGCAAGAAGGAGGTGTGACAGTCCGACCCAGGCCCCCGCTCTGGCCACCAAGAGTCCGAGGACACCAGCCCCACCCTGCCCTGCCCTGGGCCCTGCCCTGCCACCTCTCCCACCAGGAGGGCCCCCCCTGCCCCGCGTGGGGAGGGGGGAGTGCGGGCCCTCCTGTGCGAATCCAGCCCCAGCCCAGCCAGCACTCTGGCCTTGTGAGCAGAGCCCGGCCAGACCCCTGCGCCTGGTGGGCCCACGGCTGAGGAAGGTACGAGGGCTTCCTGCCCAGGGCCTGGCCCCTGTGCTGCTCACTGGGCAGCCCTGATCATCGTCAGAATAAAGTGAGACTTGAGCCGCTGTGTCCGTGGATGGATTGCGGGAACATTCTGAACCTGACGGGCTTCCCCCGGCCGACCACCACGTGCTGGGAGGGCGGAGGCTGCCAGCGCGCCCCCTGGGCCCTCCTAGGCAGGGTCGTGGTGCCCCCTCTTCTAAAGGAGCTGAAGCGGGTGGTTTCGTGAAGGTGATGCTGAGTGCCTGCCTGACCCCTGGGCCTGCCTGCCACCCCCAGTGGAGGAAAGTATTACAGGATGACCGTGGGCCCAGGCCCTGGCAGGGAGCCCCACCGAGGGTGGAGGATGGCGCTCCACAGTCCTCCCAGGGAGGACGAGCGAGGGCAGCCCTGCCCGCCCCCCAGTGACAACTCACCAGGCACTTCCAAGAGTTCGTTTATAAAAACAACGATGAGCGCAGTACCAGTTCAGCAGGCTTGCTCCCCAAGGCCGGTGGGGGCCACAGACACTGCTTTCTGGCCGCCCTGAGGCCCAGGTGGCATAAAACTAGGCGTCCTGGCCCCCCAGAGCCCCGCCTCTCCGAGAGCCTGATGCAGGCTGTGGCTGGGACCCCGGATCCAGCCTCTGTGCCCCTCAAGCCCAGGCAGGAGGGTGGGGGCTGGGCAGACCGGCCCCGCCCCGTCAGCCCATCGGGGCCCAGGCCCACTCCCACCCCAGACCCCGGAGGCACAAGGGTGGGTGAGGCCCCGCCCTCAGAGCTTGGGGGGCTCCAGGTGACTCTCCTTTGCAGGGACATCAGGGGCCAGGACCTGAGGCCAGTGACAGGAAGGGGTCCCTTGCCTCCAGGGCCCGAGGAAAGTTGGGAGAGCCGTGGGAGGGGACACAGTGATATCTGGTGGGCAGGGGTCGCTCTGTCCATTGTCTAGCCAGGTCCTGCCCCGCCCCGGGCCTCGGCTACTGGGATGCCTGGGCATCGGGCCCTGCAGGGGCCCCATTCTCCCGGGGGAGCTGGGATACGTGGAAGAAGGTGGCCCTCATGGCCTGCTGGCAGGTGTCCAGGAGCTCGGGGACGTCGGCGATAGTGAGGCCAGTGGTGGGGATGGCGTCCAGCACCTCCACCTTGATGGTTCCTGGTGGGGTGGGGGTGGCGTCAGCAGCCTGAGGGGCTCTCCAGGGGGGGCCCCTCCTCTCCTCGGCTGCCCGCCAGCCTCCCCCGCAGAGCCTTCCGAGGGGCCGGGCCGGGCTCTTCCCCAGACACCCTGGTCCCGGGTGGTTGGCTTTTAGTGGAGAATAACCAACACGGTCACACACACGAGTCCCAAGCATGTTCTCAGTGGGTGTGGACAAGCGTGTGCTCCCCCGTGAGGACCACCCAGGGTCCAGACGTTTCCTCCCCCAGGAGGTACCCACCCTCCCTTCCACTCCCACCCTCCACAGTGGTTCAGGCGGCCTCGGGGCCTCAGATGTGGGCGGAGGCAGCTTCTATCTTGGACCCCACTTCCCACCTGGGCACCAGGTGCCCTTGTGCGGGGTCTAGAGGGAAGGGCGGGGGGAGGTCCCAAGCTCCATGGCTGGGGGGCATGGGGGTGCCCGGGAGGCTGCTGCCCCCGAGAGTTAGGCCTGGATGCGCTGGCTCAGAAGCCCACCCTGGCACAGGAAGGGGCCACCTCAAGGCCCCCGGGGCCGTGTGCACTGCCCGGGCCTGTGTGTGTGAACTTGGGCACCGAGCCCACCTTCTGGGCACCTCGGTCTCCCCACAGCCCACGGCTGGGACTCTAGACCCTTCCCTCCCTCCCTTCGTCCTTCCCCAAGCGGTCACTGAGTAGCAGGGGTCTGTAGTGACCACCCAGAAACGGGAACTGTTCTCTTAGGGGCGCGGGTGTCGCAGTGACCGAGAACAGGTGGGCCGGCGAGTGCACAGGTTGGGGTACCTGAGGTGAAGAGCTTCGTCTTGTAGTTGTAGAAGGAGGAGAAGCTGGAGTAAACCACGGGGATGATGGGCACCTGGGGACGGCAGACGTGGCAGCCTGAGGATGGACTGGAGCCCTCACCCAGCCCAGCCTGATCCCCAAGGATGAGCTCTGGGGAGAGGCCTGCCTGGCCGCCAGCCTGCCCCCACCTGGGGCTGGTGCCAGGAGTCCCTGTGGCCACATCCTGCACCAGGGCGCTTCCACACACTGACCCCTGGGCCTCGGACGCCCTTCCCGCCCTGGGCCCAGAGTGCACATCCTGTACATCCTCGTTCAAGCATCCCCTCCTCCAGGAAGACTTTCTGGGTTGGCACGTACCCATATGATGCACATCTGCATCCCTCACGGGGTCCTAAGATTAACCAGGGCCCTGTCCGGTTTAGCCAGAGGAGGTAACTGAGGTCTTTCTGCCCACCCCTCCCTTCCCAACCTCTCCCCCATCCCAGGGAAGATGGGGCAGCTCCAGCCAGGGGAGGGGGCAGGCTATTCCTGGAAGACACCAGCGTTGAGTCCAATGGTGACTCCAATGGTGATGCCAATGTCGGGAATGGCACCTGGGGGTAATCATCAACCCGGGGTGGGGGAGAGGGGTGACAGCCAACAATGTCCGGTCTCCTGGCTGAGACTTGCTGCCCCCGGCCCCCCAAAGCTCCTTCGGTATCTCCTGTCTCCTCTTCCATGACCCCGGCGAAGGGAAGTGACCTCCGTCCCAGGCCTGCGTCGGGGGTGTCCTCCTCCTCTTGCTTGGGCAGAGCCCAGGCTCACGCCCCCATCCCCACGCACCCACTGCCGGCTCGGGGCCCCTCCACCCCACGCTCCAGCTCCCACACCCGCCTGGCACTGGCTGGCAGCTTCTGGAAGGAGGGCTCTCACGTCCTTGCTCAGGGCCACCAGGGGGTGCTAGAGGCCACCTGTCACAGGTGAAGGACAGGAGAAAAAGCAAACCCCTGCCCAGCTGCCCCCCTGACTCCGATCAGGCAGGATGAAAGCCCCCTCCCCTGACCCCAGACGATGGCTGCCTTCCCCTACACAAGTCCCCCAGCACAGGGCCAGGGTGAGACAGGGCACCCCTCACCTACCAGGAGACCCCACCCGAAGGATGGATGTGCCCCAGCCTCTCCTGCCATCACCCCAGATCCCAGGACACCTCTAGGACAAACTGCATCCCTAGAAGTCAAGGACCAGAAAAACATCAAGCCCCGTGGAGGGCTCCCAGCTCACCTATCCTGGCCCATCGCCAGCTCCGGCCCGACCCTGCCTCACGCCGCAGGCCCTGCTCCCCCTGAGCCACTGCCCACGCCCACGCCCAGCTAGGGGTGCTGGGGGCCTGCGCCTGGCACAGCCTTCCGGAGACAGCTCAGCCAGCAGGCCTCCTGCCTCCGCCTTTGATGCCAACCCCAGCCTCCCTCCGCAGGCCCCTCGCCTGGCCAGCTAGGAAGCGGGGTGCTGGAGCTCCAGGCACAGGTATGGTGGCGACGGGCATCATTCTAGCTGGCGCTGGGCCGGATCAGGTGCCAGCCTTAACGCTCAGAGTGGGTACAGCGGCCCTGCCCTCCTCAGCTGGTCAGGGACAGGTGCTGGGTGGGGGGAGGCCCCGCCGCCTGCCCAGCGGGAGGTGGTCCAGGAGCGCCAGTGGCCTCGGCCTGGCCAGGAGGTCAACTTCAGCCTTAAGCCAACCTGGACGCGCTTCCCACCCCTGGCTGCGGCCCTGGCGTACCTGGGCCTGGATGGCCAGGTGGAAGGCACCTTTCTTGAAAGGTAGCAGATCCTCACTGTCATTCCGCGTGCCCTCGGGGTAGATCCACACTTTGAGCTGTTGGAGAGACAGGAGGCGGGTCGCGGGGGCCGCCCCCCACCCCCAAGGAGCCCCACCGCTCAGCCGAGAACACCACCGCTACCACCACTGACAGCCGAGGCACCGCACCTGGCTTCTCTGTATGCGGTTTACAGACACGCACCGATGACGCGTTTTCTTCTGCCAAAGGGAGTCACACTTGCGGGCTGTCCCGACAGCACAAAAGCGTTCACGCCGCCAAGCAGGCCCCGAGCCCCAGGCGCTCACCTTCTCCCTGACCATGCGCTTGCCCACATCAGAGATCACGGTCATGGCCGTCCTGGAGCGCTGCCGGTCGATGAAGAGAACGCCGCCCAGGTACATGATCAGGCCCACGGGCCCCAGGAAGAGCAGCTCGCGCTTGGCAATCTGCACGCAGCGATCGGGGAGGACCTCCATGAGGCCTGAGCCCAGGTCGGGGGGCGGGGGAGACAGAGACAGAGCACAGCCTCAGAGCCAGGTGGCCACCGCCCCGAGGAGGAGCGAGCTGGCCCTCGGCCTTGGCCACCAAGAGGCCTGGGCCAAGTCACGCCTTCCCACTGGCTACCTGGGCATCACCTGGCCTCAGCCTCAGTTTCCCCTGCAGAGGGAAGGTGCTGAAGCAGGGCTCCCGTGCCCGGCGCCAGGCATAGGAAGCCCTGTCTCCCGTTACCAGCTGGAGGCCTGTGTCTGGAGGGGGGCACGGGTCCGCGGTCCGCATCTGCCCCTCACCTGCCAGCTCTTCGGGGCCCAGCCTCCACCAACTGAAGCAGCATGCCCCCTCCTCCCCCTCCCCCCAGGCAACTGGGAAGGGCCGGCCCTCCCGCCAAACCCTCCGCAGCCGGCCTACCCATCATGTCCAGGATGCTCTGGTGGTTGGAAATGATGACGCAGGGGCGGTCCACCGCCAGCTTCTGACGGCCCTTCACCTCAAAGCGGAGGCCGTACAAGTACTTGAAGGACCGGATGAACCAAGAGATGATGCTGAGGGGGAGACGGGCCGTGAGCAAAGGCCACCACCCACCGTGTAACTCAGGCTCCGCCTGCAGACCTAGGCAGGGTCATCCCAGTGCAGGACCAGCACGGGGACCCCCACGCCCGCCCTGGCAGGCTGGCCGCTCACCCTGAGCTCGCCTTCCCCTCGGAGAGCCTTCAGGTCCTGTCCCTCAACCCCTCAACGGGATGGCGAGTGCCTCCCTGCCCCCCTGCTACCCCAGCCAGCGAGGGTTGGGTCACACAGGAGCAAGGCCTTGGGAGCCTGGACGCCCGGCAGTGGGGAGGACGCCTCCTTCCACGTCTGCGTTCCCAGGCCTGCACCTGCCACCCAGCCCTCACCCCACACCCCTGCTCGTCACCACAAGCCGGGGTGGGGGGGGCCCAGCTGGACGGGGCTGAAGGCCGAGAGCCCCCAGGGCCAGGCTGGCTCCCTTCTCAGACGTGTCAGCGACCGAAGCACCCGACGTGGAGAGGCCCCTGCAGAGGAGGCTGGGCCCCCATGCACGGGAAGTGAACGTCCCCTCAAGGCAGAGCCACACCGGGAAGAAAGTATGGGCACCAAGCGGAGACCTTGTCGAGGAGCTGAAGGCTGCTTCCAGTCTCCACCGCTGGGGAGACTGGCCCCGCCAGGCTTTCACTCCTCCCCTGCATCCTACAGCACAGCGCCCCAGTGCCTTTCACAGACACACCCAAGGTCACATGGGGATGGCGGTGGAGCCAGGATGTGTGTGGGCCCCGCTCCCAGCAGCAGGCTGCCCTGGGCACTCGTGACCTTGAGAGGCCCTGCCCAGCAGCTCTCACACTCGACAGGCAGGCATGACCGGGCATGCCCCTGGGACCGGTGTCTGCAGGTGGCTGGCCGGCAGGGAGAAGGGTGGCCCCGGCCCCCTGCTCTGCGGGAACACTGCACACGCTCGGCAAGGGACAGGTGCCCGTGAGGGGTCAGCCTGCTCGGGGTGACGGAGCCCGAGGCTTGAGGTCACTCCTCTACAACTCAGGCAGGTCCCCTGGGTCCTTCCCATCCGTGGGTGGCAGGGCGCTGAGGGTGGGCCCCAGTGACCCAAGGGTTCCTGACCCAGAACTGTTCCACTTCTCCCAGAAGATGTGCGCGCGCACACACACACCAGGGTCATTCGATCTCCCCACAGTCCTGACCGGAAGGGAGGGATTTCCCACTTTATCCGGAAGGGCCCGGGCTCAGAGCTGGCCCTCAATAGAGCAGAGACTCAGAGCTGGGCCCTGGACCCAAAGCCACACTCAGGCCTTTGAAACTGTGGTAAAATACACACAACATAAACTTTACCGTCTCCACTCGTTTTAAGTTGAGTGGCATTAAGTGTACTGACATTGCCGTGCAAGCGCCCCTTATCTGGGACTCTTTCATCTTCCCAGACTGACACTCTGTCCCCATGAAACGCTCACTTCCCCAGCCCCGGGCCCCACTGTCCACTTTCCGTCTCTATGGATCTGTCTCCTCTAGGCCCTCACGAGTGGACCCTGTCGGATCTGCCTCTTTGCGTCTGAAAGGCAGACTCGTATCCAGCTCACAAAGCCTAGCTCCCCATGTTACCGCGCGGTGCGGATGGGGAAACTGAGGCTCCAGGAAGCAGCTGAGCCTGGGCTGCTCTCACAGTCAGACCGGCCAGCCTTCCCCGGATCTGGAAGCCAGGGCTTCTTCCTCAGCTTTGTAAGCCTCGGCCAGCTCGAGCCAGACCTTCCTGTTTGTCCCCATCCGGCTCAGGGGTTGCCAGGCTGGACACTCTCTGGAGAACTGACTGGCTGTCTCAGCTGGGGAGCCTCGGGTCATCTCGAGGGTTGAAGGGCACAGGGAGAGGGCACGTGTGTCCAATAAACACGGGGAAGACGCGATTTCACTGGCAGTCAAAGAACTGCAGATTGAAACAAGAAACCCCGTCTTCCTCCTTCAGATTGGCAGACGAAAGCCTGGTAACGGGAGGTGTTGGCCTGCTGTTAGGAAATGGCCCGAAGGCTGCTGGCAGAAGTCAGAGGCCACAGAGGTTTCTGGAGGGCAGCTTAGCAGCACGCGGCAAAAGCCCTTAACAGACCTGCTCCCTTTGAGCTTGCAATCCTCTTCCGGCAATGGGTCCTAAAGCAGGTGTGAGGCAGGCATAGGCACGGTCTGAATTAGGGAAATCCGAAAACACCTCCACGTGCCCCATGGGGAGAGGTAAAATAAACAGGGCTGTGGCAGAGGAAAACAGCAAACATCTGCATTTATCTGCTGCCAGGCCTGTTCCCTTGACTCCTAATAGCTACATATCGTTGGCCTTTCCCTCCCAGGCCACAGCTGGAAAGGACGGTGTTTCTCTCTGGTAGTGGCATCTGCTGGTTCCATTTTTCTTCTTTTTTAAAAATTGGGGTGAAGTACACACCAAATGTATCATTTTAAGCCATTTATAAGCGTCCGGTTCAGTGGCTACGCAGCCGTCCCCAACCATCCGTCTCCAGAGCTTTTCTATATTTTCTTTGTGTCTGATTTAAGGGATCGGTTGTACACGGGTGGGTGTTTTGCTTTGTTTGAACTATGGAAGATGCTGCGTATAAAACTCAGCTGAGCAGGGGCCCTCTGCAGCCGCTCTGCTGCTTGTCTCCCGCCTCTCCCACTCCGGCTGGGAGCCCAGGCCAAGGCAGAGCCCCCGCACCAAAGGCTCCAGGACGGACAGACAGGCCCAGGGCTGCCCCACGTGCTGCGGGAGACGGAGGCGCCCATGGCAACTCTCCACACATTTACAAATAACTGCTCTCAGACAAACTAAAAGATACAGCCGCGGGGTGAGTACAGGAAGCTGGGAAAGAAAGGGGCATCTCGGGAGAGGAAAGAGGCAAGGATGTTCCTCAAGGGGAGGGGACCGGTCACTCCCTGCAGGCGGTGTGCACGTGGGTGCCCACTTTTCCTTCTCCTAATGTCCCATATTTTCAAGGTTTTCTGTAGAAGTGGTGAGAAAGTATCTATTATCTTTTTTTTTTTTTTTTTTTTTTTTTTTTTCTTTTAGGGCACAAACCCGTGTCCCCTGCATCGGCAGGCAGACTCTCAACCACTGGGCCACCAGGGAAGCCCTCTGTTATCATTTTAATAGTGCTTCCTTGAAGAAGAAGGAAGCAGACGGAGCTTTGCAGAGGCCCCTCCAGTGCCCGGGCAGGGAGAGCCGGTCTGTCGTTGCCTGGACGGAGCTTTGCAGAGGCCCCTCCAGTGCCCGGGCAGGGAGAGCCGGTCTGTCGTTGCCTGGACGGAGCTTTGCAGAGGCCCCTCCAGTGCCCGGGCAGGGAGAGCCGGTCTGTCGTTGCCTGGACGGAGCTTTGCAGAGGCCCCTCCAGTGCCCGGGCAGGGAGAGCCGGTCTGTCGTTGCCTGGACGGAGCTTTGCAGAGGCCCCTCCAGTGCCCGGGCAGGGAGAGCCGGTCTGTCGTTGCCTGGACGGAGCTTTGCAGAGGCCCCTCCAGTGCCCGGGCAGGGAGAGCCGGTCTGTCGTTGCCTGGACGGAGCTTTGCAGAGGCCCCTCCAGTGCCCGGGCAGGGAGAGCCGGTCTGTCGTTGCCTGGACGGAGCTTTGCAGAGGCCCCTCCAGTGCCCGGGCAGGGAGAGCCGGTCTGTCGTTGCCTGGACGGAGCTTTGCAGAGGCCCCTCCAGTGCCCGGGCAGGGAGAGCCGGTCTGTCGTTGCCTGGACGGAGCTTTGCAGAGGCCCCTCCAGTGCCCGGGCAGGGAGAGCCGGTCTGTCGTTGCCTGGACGGAGCTTTGCAGAGGCCCCTCCAGTGCCCGGGCAGGGAGAGCCGGTCTGTCGTTGCCTGGACGGAGCTTTGCAGAGGCCCCTCCAGTGCCCGGGCGGGGAGAGCCGGTCTGTCGTTGCCTGGAGTGCAGCGCGCTCCCAACCACAGGCACAGACGCCCCACAGCCACGCCCAGCATCTCCTGAATGCTTCGTGCCACGCCTGCACCTAGACAGACGTTAACTGTCCGGTTTCGGTCAGACAATAACCCCACAAGGTCGTACGCTCATTACACCCAGGTGAGGGAGTCCAGGCTCAGCAGAGTTAAGTGACTTGCCCAAAGTCACACAGCAGGGAGGCCAGGATGGGCCGAGCCCACCTCTAAACCTGACTTTTGAAAAATGTGTGAAAAATGTCAAGCAGAGGGCCTGCTGGAGGTGGGGTGACGGCTGCAGGGTTGTCAGGTGGAGTCTCGAGCTCCTTTTGAGGGCTCCCCCTCCTCCCCTGGGGGGCTCTATGGCCCCCACCCCACCCCAAGCAGGGCTGCAAGTGGCTCTGTCATCCTCTCCCAGCAGGAAGCTCAAAGCAGCCACCCTACCCAGGCTGCCCTGCCTGCCCAGCCCAGGCCTCACCCTGAGCGCCAACACCCCCTGTGCCCCAACACCCAGCTGACCCCAGCGCCCCACCCCTCGGCCGCGGAGTCTGGGAGCTGCTCCCTCCTCTCCCCTACGGGGAGCAGAGCAGGGGTCACGGGTGCAGGCCAGGGACGTGCCTGTCCCACACCCTCCAGCCCTCAACTCCACGTCCTGCCTCCCCTGGGGGTGGAGCTAAGGTTGCCTGAAGCCCAGGTGGCACAGGGCTGGGCTGAGTGCATGGCACAAGGTTCCAGAAGCACTGCGGACAGCTGCCAGGTAGGTGATTGGTGTCAGTTTTCCATAGCAAGGCAGGTGGCCCCCAGGACAGGTTCTTTCCAAGTGCCCACAGGGGCAGCCATCCCCTTAAGCAGAGGGGACTTCCTGGCCCTTCCTGGGTCTTTCTCAGAAGCCCTCCACTTAACCCTGACCGGGGCCGCCCGCCTAGAAGTGAGCATCGTAAATGCTGCAGGTTTTGGGGGGCCTGAGGCCGAACTCCTGGCAGCCAGGCCCCCTGGACCACCTGTGCTCGCCAGAGGACACCTGAGCCCGGCCCAAGCTCAGGGTCAGACAGACCCTGACTCCCTCTCACCAGCTGTGACCTTGGGCAATGGACTTGACCTCCCTAAACTTCCATTTCCGCTCGTGAAAGGGGAAGGGTGTGGAGGGATTGAGCGAGATGAGGCTGGAACACCCGTGACACCTGCGGGACCCTGGAAGCCCTCCGCAAACAGCAGCTGTGTCGGCGGCGATGACACAGGCAGGACAGAAGGACCCGAAGTAAATGAAAGCAAGAGGATCCTCCTCCAGCCACAGCACCTGCTCTGGGCGGCTGGGAAGCAGTTCAAGGTCAGGTCTGAGCTACCTGCTGACCTCTGCCCTCAGACCCTGGACTCGGACTAGGTGGCTCTGGGGAGACCTGGCAGCTGCTTCGGCCGAGAGGCGCCGGACCTCAGCCAGACCCCACGGGCTTTGCCCCCGGAGAGGGAGGGGCGTGATGGGGTTTGTTCAGAGCGGCCCTGCCAGGAGGGCAGCACACAGAGCCATTGATCTGCTCAGGGGACAGGAGGTCCTGGGAGGGCCACCTGGCAGAGCAGCAGTGTTTTCCAAGTGTCACGAGAGCTGGAGCACAGAGGGGACCAGGAGGTGGGGGCTCCAGCCCGTTCAGGTGCCCAGAGGTGTTAAGAGGGGTGCGGGAGTGGGCTGAACGCCAGGGGCCTGGAAGGAGGCGGGGCCGTGAGCAGTGTCCAGGGCTCTCGGGAGCTCTGCTTCCGGGGCCCGCAGAAGTACACCCAGAGGGGAGGCTCTGCCCCTCACTATCCCACCCCAAGCAAAGCCAGGGCAGACTTTCCTGCGAGACCAGGGCCCCAGGCCAGCCCCCAGGTGCTGCGGCTCCCCGACAGCGCTGTGTCTGCATCCACGCAACCCCCCCCCCAAACACGCAGTGGCTGGCAGTGCTAGGTTCAAACCCTGACCGGCATCGACAAGTCCCCCGCCCCTGGCTGCAGTGATGCCCGTCCTCGATGTTTCGCGCAGGTGGGGGGCTCCGTCTGCCCTGCCCCCCACCCCACCCCGCAGCCTAGCTATGTCCCCCAGGTCCCGGCCACTAGGATGGACGCAGAAGTGGGCAATTCAGTCCCCAGAGGTCCTGCCGTAACAGTGGCATGCTGGACCCCGAGAATGGGGGTCCACAGGCCAGAGGAGCCGGCAGCTTTCCGTGGCCCCAGGCTGCCCGCCCTGGTCGCCTGTGACGCATGAAAAAGTAAACTCTCCGGGTTAGGCCACTGTTGTTAGGTTTCCTGATCCTGCAGGGAACCCAATTCTAACACACACCGCTTCCCTGGGCCTCGCTCTCTTCTCTGTCGAATGCGTGTAATAAGGGCACGTGCCCCTGGGACAAGGAAACAGGACCTGCTACTCCAGCCTCACCCTGAACGCGGGACCCTGCCACTCTGGGAGGGGTCCCTGGCCTCAGCCCACAGCCTGGTCAGAACAGAGCCTGCCTCTGCTTCTCAGTTCCCGGCACTGCCCTGTACACTCAGAACGCACAACTAAATGGCAAAGGCCTCCTTGGGTGCCCACCCAGAGCCCCATCATGGGGACGGGAGGCTGCCCACGGGGAACATGGGAAAGTGAGGGGGCGGGCGGAGTGGGGCTGCCCCTCCTGGAACTCAGGGATTCTCCCGAGCCTGGTCTCCAGCCGCAAAGCAGCCATGGCGCTGCCCCCAGCCCCTAATGCCGTGGGAGACACAGGAAAGATGAAAAGCATGCACTTTGGAGCCACTCTCAGTGGGTCTGCAGCCCGGGCCCCCCATGTCCTAGCTCCGGGACCCTGCCAGTCATCTCCCCACTCCCCACCTCGGAGGCCTGAGTTGCTTCTCTGCAGACTCGTCTGTAAAATGGAACACGTAATAAACCCTGTCCCCGAGCTTCAGGCATCCGCGGCGCATGGTGTGGGCTCAGGAGATGGAAGCAGAGGCTGGTGTCGAGGATGGTGGGCAGAGTCCTTCCGGAAGTTAGGGTGGGACTGGAGGGGGAGCAGCCAGGCACCCACGGTGCTCAGTGGTCCCAGGTGGGGCCTGAAGCTTGTCCACACAGCACCCCAACCTCCCCTTCCGTCCTCCTGGGCCCCATCCCTGGACCGGCTACCTAGAGGCACAGGGCACCTCCTCTTCCTCTGCATTTCTCAGCCCCCCACAGATGCACGCCTTGGGGAACTCGTGTTCACAAGGGACCCCGTCCCTACCCCCTCTCTTTGCCATCACAAGGGAAGCCTTGGGGGTCATCACTGTGACCCGCCCCGTGGGACCTGGGGGTGCAGGGGAAGGAGGCCGTGGGCTCCCGGACCCCCAGGCCCGCCCCTCTCTGGGGAGGACACAGCACCTCTGTGACGTCCTGGCCTGGTCCCTCTGCAGAGCCTGAGTCGGGGGCTGCCCTGGGGAGGGAAGGGCAGCAGGAAGCTTCCTGCTCAGCACCATTCAGGGTCGTGAAGACGATGCCCCAGTTGGCCGGAATCTTGGGGGAGGCTGGGGGCCAAGCCCGGCTCTGGGCTGAGGGGAGCCGGCCAGCAGAGGCTGGAGGGCCGGGCTGGGCAGGGTGGGGCCGGAGGGAGCGCCAAGTGCTGGTCAGGCTGGCCTGCCCGTCCAGCCACCGCGTCAGAAAGGGCAGCTGGTGACTTCTGATCTGACGCCAGGAAGCAGCTTTGAAGCCCAGGCCTGGAAGAGCGAGTTGCGCCTTTGAAAGACAAGGAAGCGCCTGTGAAGAGGCCACCTGATAATACTGAACCAGGGAGGGGGAGGGCCACCTCCAGGAACGCCTGTCACCTGCTGAAAGCCTGCTCCAGCCTCGCTTCCCACCGAACCCAGGACAGCACCCCCTCCAGGGAGCCCACCGGCCCTTGCTGCCTGCAGCCACCCCCTCCCCCTGCCCCTCCAGGCCGGTCCCCAGCAGGTGCTGAGTGGAGACTCTGGCTGTGAGCCCACTGCCTGCAGGGGATCCTCAATCTCAGGCCAGGCCCTCAGAGATCCATTTCTGGAAACAGGCCCTCCGCACCCCAGAGGGTCGGCTGCTTGAGAAGACAGCTGGAAGGGCAACAAGTGGGCCGCCGCTGGGGTCTGGGCTCCCTGGGATGCTGGCCTGGGCCATTGTGGGGGGAGCTAGAGACCCATGGCCCAGCCACCAGGCTCCCCACTCTTAGGCCACACTCCACTCCTGGTGCCACAGGAGCCACGAACTCCTGAAAACGGGGCCCGGAGGACCCACTGAGTGTGGGCCAGTCCCGGAAGGATCAGCCCGCCCAGATGAACAAGGACAGGGACGGACGGCAGAAAGCCAGGAACCCTCACCCACTGCCCTGTGAGCATGTGGGTGGCAAGGGCCTCGGGGACCACAGTATGCCCACACCAGGCCACAGCCAAGGATCATCATTGCAAAAGCCAGTGAGGAACGTCAACAACAGACCCTCCCAGTTGGTAACTGGGAGAAAGGGCAAGGAGCCCCCTCTCAGGCCACCATGACCAGTCCAGCCTCTGACCCAAGAGAGGCCCCCCGACTCTTCTGGTCGGCCCAGCCTGACCCCTCACCCCAGCAACTCCAAGCTCCCCAACTCTGGGGGGGCGTCCCAGCCACCACCCGTTCTTCCCGCCCAGAAGCTGGACCCCAAGGACTCCGCGCCCACCCTCCCCCGCGGAGCCATCACACCTTCCTAAGCGGAAGGAAAGGGAAGGGGAACCGGCCTGGAGCCGGAGCACAAGTGCGCTCCTCGCCCGCGGCAGGTGGGCGCGAGGGGGTGGCGAAGAGAAGACGAGGGACGCCCCAGGCCCCGAGCGGAGGCGGGTCCGGGCGGGGCGGTGCACGGCGGGCGGCCCATCCTCCCCGCGGGGAAGCAGGACCGAGCCTCTGCCCGCTTGGCCCGGCCTCATTCCTCTCGGGGCCGCCCGCACCCCGCACTCCCCGCGCGGCGCCGAGGGCGAGACCTGTTTAAATCCCTCCGTGCCTGCCCCTGGCCGGGGCCCCGGCTCCGGGGACCCCGGCCCACCCTCGGCCGCCTCCCCAGCCGCGCTCTCCGACCCGCTCTCTCCCCTCGGCCGGTCCGAGAGCCCGGGAGAGGCGCGGGCAGGGCAGGAAGGAGGGGAAGGACACGGGAAAGTTAGGGAAGCGGAAGCGGGCGGCCGCGCGGCGCTGCCCCGGCCTCGGTGTCTCTCCCCGCCCCGCCCGGCCCCCTTGCCTCATGTTCTCCACCGTCCGGCCGCCGTGGCGCAGCAGGCAGACGACCGAGGCCACCGCGGCCACCGTGAAGCAGAGCACGCAGTACAGGCCGATCTTGGCGTAGAACCTGGCGGAGCGGCTCAGCGTTGGCAGCAGCACGAGCAGCAGCAGCGCCGCGGTGAGCCACGGCCACAGCTCCATGGCCGCGCCCCGAGCCCCGACGGCGCTCCGGCCGCGTGCTGGCGGCGGCCGACCCTCCTCCTCGCCCTGACAC
>NW_020175018.1:19444808-19458608 GCF_003031525.2 Neophocaena asiaeorientalis asiaeorientalis
GGTCGCCTGGGCCGTGGCACCGCGCAGGTCCCCGCCGCCGGGCCGCCTTCCCCCCGCCCGCGGGCACCGCCTCCGAGCCCTAACCCACCGCTCCACTCCCCAAACCGCGGCTCCAAAGGCGGCCGAGGACGCGGCTGCCCTTGCCGGCCCGGTTGCCACACAAGGGGCCCTCGAACCGCGCCCGGTGACCGACGGGTAGCCTGCCGCTTCGGGTCCGCTCCGGCGACTGAGGGGAGACCCAGCCTTGTGCGGCCCAGTGGGCGCAAGGACTGAGGGGAGGGGGCTCTGGGTAGGCATGAGGCGTGTTCCTGGTAGGGGCTGGGAGCAACGGCTTCGGGTGCCAGGGCCCGCGTGTTATCTCCAGCGCTCCCGGTGCCAGGCCAGGGCCGGTATCAGGCGACTGTGTTCGCCACATCAGCGGATGGGCCTGCGCTGGCTTTGGGGAGGAGCAGGGACCCTGCCCGGTGCTCCAGGTCACCCCCTGTGGGCTCAGCCAACCGGCCTCAGAGCAGATCGAGGCTGTAAAACCAAGTTTCCTTTCTGCACAAGTGCCCTCCACCTGTGGCCTGGGTCCCGGGTTTGTTGCAATTTACCAATGGCCACGTGTGTGGAGCCCCAGGGGCCTCTTCCCTTTTTCAGACGCTGAGGTGACCTGTTACCGAAATAATTCTCTGAAGCCAACCCCCTCCCTTTTGGCTGACAAGTACAAAAGCTTCCATCGCGGAGGAATGGGGGTCCCAGGCCCAAAGGGAGGAGCGATTTCCCTGCTGTGGGTGGAGTAGCCCATTCACAGGTGTTCTTAGCTTTGCACAGCAGGCGCGTCTGCATTACACCCGTGGGCGATTTACAGTAAGACCTGTGAGAGCGCTCTCTAGTTCAGTCCTGCTGCAAATCCGTCTGGCCATCATTCTGCATCACATAGAACGGCTTGTCTCTTTTTCCACTCTTGGAACAGGATATAGCTGCCCCCTCTAGAGGAGGCCTGAGAGCCCCCCGGGGAGGGGGTGCTGGCACTGCAGGATTTGGGGCTCCCTGGACAGACCCCAGCGAGACTCCAGAAAAGGCTCGTGGGCCAGGTGGGCGCACGACAGCCAGCAGTGCTGCAAGGAGCTGGGCACTGGGGCAGGAGGCCGGGTCCCAGGAGGGCTTCTCGGAGGGGGTGTAGAAATACATTGAGCTGGAGGCCCCAGAGGGTCCTCACAGAGAAACGGAATCCCATGCTCACAACCACCACGGGCAGACGGAGCTGCTTTACCCAAGGGCTCCTTCTGGTCCTTTAGCTCCCAGCCCACCACCCTTGCCAAGGCAGCCCCACCCACCCCTCACATCCCTTCCCATGACTCAGTTACGCGTTCGTGGGTTTTCGTGTTCGTGGCCGTTCTCCCCCACCTCCCAGGGCTGCTCCACTGAGCCGTGCCTGCTCTGGCGTCTGACACCCAAGAGGATAATGCCTGGCACACAGTAGGTGCTCCACAAATACTCCCCAGAGCAAACGCCTCCCCGTTTTACAGAGGTGACAGGGGAAGAGCCGGCCCGGCCCCGTATCCCACACCCACTGCACCGGGAAGGCTGCTAGCGCCTGGTGCGCCTGGTGCGCTGCCCTCCTGCTCCCAGGGGCGCGGGTTCTGGACGCCGCTCTTTTGTCCTCAGACAGACAGACAGGCTGTTGCTCAATTTTGCCTTCTTTCCCAGTTCCTTCCTCCTCTGGGGAAGTGTTGAAAGAAAACGTCCACTTTTCCCCTGACAGGGAGGGAGAGGAGGAGGGGCCTCAGGCTCCGCTGGGTCTGAAACAAATATTCAATATTCTCCTGTAATGCCCCATTTGGAAGGCTAACAATAACTCTTTTTGTTTCTTGAAAGTGAATCACCAGAGAATCTTCTGGGTTGGTGGAGATACCGAGGCATGAGACTTTCCTCTAAAATGAGTGATTCATGACGAAGCAGGGCCTGGCGTGGGCTCTCTCCAGGCCCCTCCCACGTGGAGAATGCTACTTTGACAGGCAGGGATGTACCCGCGTCCTGCCTGACCCTCTTGGGTGCCCCGAGTCCCCACAAGCACCCAGGGAAGGTGCTGGGGGAGTTTGTTGCTAAGTCAGTCCCATCCCCTGCTGGAGGACAGCTGAGAGCCCTCCTGGGCATTAGCTGGGACCTGCCCAGCCAGACAGCACCTGACACCAGGTGACACAATCAGGGCTGAACCCGCACCACCTCCTGAGGCCACAGGAGCCCGCAGCAGCCAAGGGGAGGGGCCCTGAGGTCCTTGTGTTTATCTGGGGTTGGGTGGGGTATCTGGAAGGAAGGGCCGAGCCTCTGCATTTCTGGAGGCCCAGATAAAGCACCCCTCCTCGCCATGTGGCTTTAGGGGCAGGGGCGGGCTGCCCAGCCTTTGAACTCCAGAGAAATGGCTAAGCTCCAATATCCCCGAGCCTCGGTTTCCTTGTGGCCTGTTTCCAGAAGGCCAGCGGGAAGCAAGGCCCCTCCCGACCTTGCCTCTGGCATCAGGAGCTGGATTCCTCTCCCTTCAAACCTGCCCAGGTAAAAGGCCAGGACGAGAAAGCCAGGGAGGAGACAAAGTCTCAGCAGTCGCCGGAGATCAGGGACCATTTAGATGGGGAGCAGCCAGTTGCATAGCTGGTCGGGGCGCAGGGAGGAGCCCCACTCCCTCTGGGGAGGCATCTCCAGGAGTCTCATCTCCTGGGGAGAAGCTCCTTGGGAGGAAGGAAGGTCGGGAGAGCAGAGCGGGGCCCTGCAGAGGGAGGCGCCTGGGCTGCCCGGGGGGCACTCAGGTGAGCTTGCCGGGACCTGGGACCTGGGACCTCCTGGTGGGTGTGCCACAAGGCACCAGTGCCATCCCACCACCAGTAAATAAAGGAGCCTGTGAATCTTTCATGGACTTGTGCTTAAAAATAGATGAGGTGAGGCCTCTGGGCCTGATTCCCAGGTCTCTGCAGGGGGCGGTGCTGGGGCCACAAACTCCCCAGGGAGCGGGGAGAGGACCGTGCGGCCGGGGCCCCAGGGGTGCTGGCCAGGGCACGGGGAGCCAGGGGCACGGACCCGGGCTCCGGGGTCAACAGGAAATCGCCCTCTGGCTGTACTGTCAGGAGCTCCTGGGTCACAAGACCGAGGGGAGGGGCCGGGCGGGCAGAGCAGCTTCTTCTCCTCCCAGAGAGGGTGTCTGGCCTGGGAGACAGAGGGCCGGAGTGGGGCAGATGCCGCTGGACAGAGCAGGGGAGACAAAAGCCCCAAGAGGAGCCAGAGCTGAAGGCCCCGGAGTGAGGCCCTTTCCGCAGCAGCCCCTCCCATCGCTGGAGAGCTGGCCCCCCCGTCCCAGGTGGCGGCCCCCTCGCACAGCCCCTCATGGCCACGACACACGTGTCTGAGTGCCAGGCTTGGGTGGGAGGGGTGGCAGGGACGAGGGGCTGGAGGCAGAAGGCATCCGAGCAGAGGCGGAGCCGAGACCCTGGAGCCGGTGCCCAAAGGGCCCCACCGGCCTCCCTGCCTCCGACACCAGCCGTACCCCAGGTCTCCGATGGGTCCTCAGAGATGGGCTCACTCAACTCCGCACTGGACAGACAGGGGCCCAGAAGGGCGAGAGGGCCCCCCAGGGTCCCCGGCCAGCAAGACGGAGCAGGAGATGGGCTTTGGTGCCCAGGGTCGGACCCAGGCATCCCCGTCCAGCCCCCTGGATAACCTCGGCCCAGCCCTTCCTCTCTGGGCCTCAGTTTCCTCAGCTGTGTGTGGGGCCCGTGAGCTGAAGGGGGATAGGCTGCGTGGCGTGCCAGGCCTATCCTTGGGCAGCTGCCCTCGGCCGCCTCACCCCTGGCCCAGCTGGCATCTAGACTCCGTCAGCTGCCCCAGCTGGCCAGCCCGTGGTGCTGGACAGGTCTGGAGGCCAGACAGGTCACCCGCTGCCTTACGCCACCCAGTCCCGGCCTCAGCTGCTGCCCAAGGGGCTGCCTCTCGGGCCATGGGGCCTCGGAGGTGCCCTGGTTCCTTCCGTCCTGCCTCACCACCGCAGAGGGAGGAGGCCACAGATACTAGGGAAGCCCCCTGGGCCGGGGCAGGTGGGGGCGTCCTCTCCACCGTGAAGGGGGAGGGAAGGGGAGGGGCCAGGGCTCTGCCCCCCTGACCAGGCCTCCTTCACCCTCCCCTGCATGTGCTGAATCGAAATCCCAAATCGGCCTTCTCCCCTCACCCCCGCCACCCTGACCTGACTGAGGTCAGGTGGGACGCCTGTCTTGTCCATTACGTGGTTGGGAAGGGCCTTTGGTGGCAGCTCTGCAAACTCACCCCGGAGACTCAGACTCTCCAGTTCAGGGAGCAGGTCTTCACTCTTCCTCAGGCGGCCCCTTGACTAGAGGAGGCGGAAGGTGGGAGGCTGGGCGCTCTGCTCTGCAGAGACCCGGGTCTGTGTTCCGCCCGCCATCGCTGGCCGGTGGCCTTCCCCTGTGTGGGCCATCGTCCCTCCTGGTCCAGTGGGAATAAGGGACCGGGGGAGGCAAGACCCTCCCCGTGGGTTCCTCCTGCCACATTTCCTCTCTGTCCCCGAGCTGCGCTGGGTGACCCATGGCTGCCACCCAGGGCCTCCAGGGAGCCCCCAACCCCCCCGCAGCCAGGCCAGGCCTGGGCCGTGGGGTGCTGTGTGCATGGGAAGGAGCCGGTGTCCCTGGGTCCTGCTGGCCCTGGGGCTCTGTGGGCAGAGGTAGGCGGCTTCCTGCCCCACTTCGCCACCGCCCGTTGGCTCAAGTCCCGCTGTCCGGCCCCTGAGACCTCTCCACGCAGCTCCCTGCTCCATGGCCGGGGCCCGAACAGTTCACTGCTCAATGAATGAATGAGCGCGAGAGTGAGCGAGTGAAGGACTCCTCCCTTACAAGTCCAGAGAGGAGCACGCCTGCTGCCTGGAGCCTGCCAGCTCCCGGGCTGTCAGGGGACACTCGAGGCCCTGAACTGCTGAGCTGGGCCCACCGCCCACAGAAAGGAACCGAGGGACTCGATCATCGGGGAAAAGCCACTGGCGGGAACGGCTGGCTTGCTTCTGCGCTAGCGACGGCCCTCCGGATAAGCAGACACAAGAAGGCACTGGTCGTTGAACTGACCTGCACACAGGCCTCAGGTGCCGCTGCCGTTTCTGTCTGTCCTGCCCTCTCCGTCTTTCCCCGTGGAGACCCAGTCCCAGGGAACGGGGTATCTGAGCTCTGGCTTCTGCCCCTCTGCGGCACTCACACACACCCGCTCAAGCAAGCCGTGGAGTGCTGGCCACGTGGCACTGGGGCAGAGCAGCCCCGGCGGATGGGAGAGTGAGTCAGAGCCCCTACCTTTGTTCATAAACCCAGTGAAACTCCAGGTGAATTCATGACCTAAATATAACCAAGGAAACTCCTGTGGGAGCACAGGGACTGTGGTGGGAGCAGAAGCCTGGCAGGTGGAGATGAGGGAGAGCCCCTGGGTGAAGAGGGAAACAGAGACACAGCCCAGGACCACCTGGCACAGTTACGCAGGTCGTGCACCGCACAAGTCTAGAGAGTTCCAACAACATGAACTACAGCAGCCGTCCCTTTCAGAGTGAGCAGACCCAGTTCTCTGGCCGTTGAACCTCACCACACCCTTCACCATTCAGAGGCCTAGATAAATGAGTCCCGAGTCAAAATCAGTGGGTCCTGCTACCTCTGGGTAAGAGGTCAGAGGCAAGGTTCCAGAGCTCGGTCTAAGCCACCCCGCCCTGCCCCGCCCCGCCCAGGTCTGCCTGGATGTCAGCCAGCACCACTGCCAACATTCACCTGAGTCACCGTGCAGGGCAGGTGCGGCCTCCTGGTGACCCATCTGGACATCAGTCACTGAGCTGACGAACTTGGAGCTGGGGCTGCAGCCCCGCCCTGGACGCCTTCCCTGCACTTGCCTGTGCCGTCCCAGGAACGGTCAGCAGACCTAGCAAATAAAATAATAAAGTATAGGACGCTCTGACTGCCCTGGTGGCGCACTGGTTAAGCATCCGCCTGCCAATGCAGGGGACACGGGTTCGCGCCCTAGTCCGGGGAGATCCCCCACGCCGCAGAGCAACTAAGCCCGCACACCATAATTTTTTTTTTTAATAAATTTATTTATTTATTTTTGGCTGCTTTGGGTCTTCATTGCTGCGCACGGGTTTTCTCTGGTTGCGGTGAGCAGGGACTACTCTTTGTTGTGGTGTGCGGGCTTCTCATTGCGGTGGCTTTTCTTGTTGCGGAGCACGGGCTCTAGGGGCGTGGGCTTCAGTAGTTAGAAAGCTCATGTGAGGAAGGAAGACCCAATGAAGCCAAAAAATAAATAAATAAAGTAAAATTACTTTAACAAAATAAATATCAGTAATAAAATATTTTTTAAAAATACAGGGGGCTTCCCTGGTGCCTCAGTGTTCAGGAATCCGCCTGCCAGTGCAGGGGACACAGGTTCGATCCCTGGTCTGGGAAGATCCCACCTGCCGCGAAGCAACTAGGCCCGTGCGCCACAACTACTGAAGGCCGTGTGCCTAGAACCCATGCTCCGCAACAAGGGAAGCCACTGCAATGAGAGGCCCGCACGCAGCAACGAAGAGTGACCCCCGCTCGCCGCAACTAGAGAAAGCCCGCATACAGCAACAAAGACCCAACGCAGCCAAAAATAAATATTAATTAATTAATTTAAAAAAGATACAGGGCACTGGGTAAGATCTGAATGGCAGATAAACAAGGAATACTATTTTAGGACAAGTATGTCCCATACTAAAAAATGTCATTCGTTGTTTATCTGAAATGGAAATCTCACCAGGTGTCCTGTATTTTATCCGGTGACCCCTTCCCTAGAGTAGGGCCCCATCCTGTACTGCAGCCCCAATTCTCACTCTGGGCTGCACCTGCCAAGCTGGCCCGGCCTCTGCCGACGGCTGAGCAGCACTGCCTTCTAGTGGAAGCAGCCCTGGCCGCAGGGCGGAGGGAGGAGCTCCGGATTCCCGGGCCCCTCCACTCCCTGGCGGGGCACAACCCCCAGAGAGTCAACCTGGCTCTGGTTGCCCCGGCGATGCACACAGTGGTTGGCCCTGGACGGCCGACACTCTTGGGCTCTTGTTGGCCCCCACCCTATGGCCGAGATGGTGTCGGGGGTTGTGCAGAGTCTGGGGGCACTTCTATCCTCCCACCTGCTGGAGCTCCGTTTGAGCTCCGCTCCCTTCCTCCGAACCCCGCCCATCTGTGCACCCAGCACAGGGTCGGAGCCCGGTGCAGGCCGTCTTTCCCTGTCCCCGCGGTGCGCACAGAGTGGGAGTAGCGGCGCCGGGCCACACTACCCTGCAGGCTGGGGGCAGCAGGGCTTGCCACCCGCCACCAAGGCTGTGGGCTCCCAACTCTGGCTCCGTGACTGTCCTCCCCCATCTCTCCCTCCCTCTCCCTCCCTCCCTCTCCCTGACCCTTCTCACCTTTGCCTCCCTGCTTTCCTCCCTAGCTCTGCACTGACAGGCCTCCGTCTCCGTCTCCGTCTCCGTCTCCGTCTCCGGTCCAGCGCCCCTGGTCCTCCCCACTGGGGCCGAGGTGTGTCCTCGACACTCGGCCTCCATGGGCTCCTTCCTCTGTGAAAACATTGAAGATTTATTTTATGCCTGTGTTGGTATAAAAGGAACCCTAGGAGTTCATTTTTTTCCTTCTGTTTCCTTTCTGATCTGAAAAAAAGGTGAAAGCACTTCTGTGGGCCCCTAAAAGCCTGTGGGCCCAGGGTCCTGAGCAATGGCCTGCTGGGCAATGGCCCTACTCGGGCTTCGTGTAGGGGTCCTGGGGGGTCACAGCAGCCATGAGCAGATGGGTGTGGCCCCAGACGTCCTGCAGCCTCTCCGCGCCCTGGGCCGTCCTAGCCGGCAGGTAGCTTTTCCTAGTTACCCTTGGGGGTCCTGACCCATGGGAGACCCCGGGCCTGGTCACCAGCTCTGCTTCCAGGTGGACCCAGCAAAGCGGCAGCCACGACCCCTACGCGGACGGGCACCGTGAGGGGGCAGGGGCTCCCGGGCAGATCCGCTCCCCTCTGCCTGGCCCTGGCCCCCCCCACCACCTGCCTCAGCCCCCAAAATCCCTCTAAGGCCAGCATCCGGGGAGGCCCTGCCTGCTCTGTTGGGGCTGATGGCCCTGCCTTCTGAATAGAATCCCCACCGAAGGCAGTGGCTGCTGTGGAGTGCTGGCTGGCTCGCTCCTGGCGCCACGGGCTCCCAGTGCACGGGCCACCGTGGGGTCAGTAGGGCACCGCCGCCCCAGACGGGAGAGACGCGTGCGGGGCCCACCCTGGCCAGGGCCTCCCCAGGGCACACGCAGAATCCTCCCACCGCACTGTGCTGCCCAACACAGCCAGCCCAGCGGGTGCGGGGCCAGATCCGGGGCTATGCCTGACCCCGAGCGTCCACGAGAGCTCGGTCCCTGCCCCGCGGCGGCCCAGGCAGCGCTGAAGGTGGATCTGTTTTCACACCACCCTCTCAATGCCTGGGCAGAAGCTCAGGCCCGCCCAGGGAAAATGGCCTGGCTGGTGAGACAAAGCGTAAAGAGGCCTGGCAGGCGCTCAGCGCCCGGCCCAGTGACACCACAGCTGCACAGGAGCCCGTCTTGAAGGCCACAGGGGTCCCGCAGGGTGCTGCCCACATGCAGCCCCCCTCTGGGGAGAACCGCCTTCAGAAGACTGAGCCCCGCAGGGCAGCCTCGAGGGAGAGGCCTCGCCCCCCAGGCCATGGCCTGTGGGTTCTGATCTGCTGTGGTTGTCCCGCAGAGCTGCCTCTAGGTAAATTTTCCCTTCCTGTGCCCACCGGGCCCTGTCCCACAGAGAAGAAGTTGGGCAAGCTTCCCCTCCGTGTTTCTCATGAGGAACACTGCACACAGCCAGGCCGAGACGCCCGCACGGGGAGTCCACCCCAGTCCTCTTTGCCCTTTGGAGACCGGATCAAGCTGGCGTCCCACGGCGGGGCTGGCTGACGCCTTCTCCAGACCCTCGACGTGCGTGAACAGTCCCTGCGTGTTTGCACACGCACCTACACACGTGCACAGCTCCCCTTTCTTAGGGCCACGACATTTGTCCTTCTGCGACTGGAGTGGCACTGCTGGGTGTCTTCAGGTGCCGTAGATCTGAAAGAGCCCAGAGTGGAACATGAGCCGTTTTCATGATCTGTGTTGATAACAGTCCTAACTTTACCTCTTGCAGATCCTGATGTCAGATGGGTTGAAGCCCCAAAGCAGGTGGGGGTGGAGGAGAAAGGGCAGCAGGACAGGAGAGGGGAAGGAACTGGGAGAGAACGCAGGGAAATGGTCCCTGCGGCTGACTCATCCCTTCTCACGGGAGGTCTTAGACGATCACTGTGAAAGATACAGGTAAATGTGCACTCACTGATGAATGTACATTTCTGTTCACGAACGAAATAATAGTCCATTGTACGTGGTCCGTCCATACCATGGGATACTGTTCAGCCATGAGCAGGGATGAAGTTCTGACACATGCTACCACACAGATGAACATCGAAAGCTAATTTTAGGTGAACGAAGGCAGACACAGAAAGGCATATATAGCACGATTCCACTTATATGAAATATCTAGAAAAATCTTTAGAGGCGGAACTCAGATGGGTGGGTGCCAGGGGCTGGAGGGAGGGTGCATGGGGAGTGACTGCTTATGAGGTCCGGGGATTTCCTTTCGGGGGGATGAAAATGTTCTGGGATTAGACAGGTGCTGACCGCACGACACTGCGAATGTGCTAGATGCCGCTGAATTCTGCAACTTAAAATGGTTAATTTTATGTTATATGAATCTCACCTCAGTAAAAAAGATACAGGTGGGCAAGAATAAACAAGTCACCTGTACCCTCAACACCTAACCAGTGCTATCACTGTAGCATCTAAGTGTGTGTCTTTCCAGATTTTAGGACTTTCTGTCACACGCACCCATCAATATACACCTGCATACCTGTGTGTAGTTCCCACAAATGGGGTAACACTCCCCCTAATTTTCTTTGCTCTGCTTTTCTCATCAGGATTAGAGCCCTCGGCTATATTCTCGGGGACCCACAAATTACAAGTGAAGTTTTTAAATGTTGTTTTTTCATTTGGATGACACATAAAAAACTTGTCTAAACGTCATCATAAAAATAAGCTTCCTTTCGGCATCAGAAAGACTTGTTTCTCCCCCAAATCGTGGACTTTTGAAGGCATCCAAGCAGGCTGTGGCCTCCCTGTGGGTGTGGGGCAGGCCCCCGGGCCCTGGAGAACGTGCATCTCTTGAGAAGCGCCCGGCGTTTGAGGGCCCAGGGCTGCAGCTCTGTTGTAAGGTTTGCAGGATTCCGTGCAGTCTGAACAGACCTTCATTTATGTAGCCAGTCACCTCTCGACGTTTAGGGTGTTCTGAACTTTCTCTTAACAAGGCTGCTTGAGTGACCCGCGAAATCTGTGCCCCCTTCCTTAATGATTAACTTAGGACGGGTTCCAGCAGGTGACATTTCTGGGTCAAAGGCTTTTAACCTGCTGCTTTCCACGGTAACACTGCATGGACCCCCCCACCCCGGGGTGGCTGAGGAAGAGACTCCGCCGTCCCCTGTCCCTGGGCCGCTGATGGGGGAGGGGGCAGGCCCTGGGAACCGTGAGAACACGGGGTGCAGTCCCGGGGGATTCAGCCTCCTACCTGCTTCCCTCGCTCCCTCTGGGCAGCAGACTGTCTTTCCCGGTGATCCCACCCTCAGCACCCCCTCACATTCTTCTTTCAGCCCTGGAATGCGTCTGCCCCTTCCTGCCTCAGAGCCTTTTCCAATGCTTCTCCCTCTGCCGGGAGTTCCACGCATGACGCTCCCCTCCACAGCAGGCCCCTTTGGGTGCGTCCCAGCCCAAAAAACCCTCTCACAGAGGCCCTCCTGATCTGCTGGTCACTCAGGCTCCCTTAATGCTGGGCTTGCCCGTGGGACCCCCATTCCATTCACCCGGCAGTGTCAGGCTCTCCACCGACCCTGAGGCCCCGGCAGCCGGGGCCAAGTCTGTCTCTGTCGGGCCCCGATCACTGCTGGATTCCTCACCCCAGCCCAGGGCTGGGCGTGCAGGCACCCGTGTGCCTGCACACACGTGCACACACACACACACACACACACACACTCTCTCTCTCTCTCTCTCTCTCTCTCTCTCTCTCTCACTCATACACACACACAGCAGGGCCCGGCCCAGGGCTGGCTGACAGAACGCATGGCCCTGGGAATGCTTGTCAGGAGGGTGCAGGCCCGGGCCACTGAGCCTGAGGCCCTTGTGCTGCCGAGTCCATGGTGTCCTCTGTCTCCCCGAGGCCGGCTGGACCTCGGCCTGGACCAAGACCTTGCAGGACAGTGACCTCTGCCTCCCTCCAGAGACAGCAAGCGGGTCAGGGTGGGGATGGAGGAGGTGGGGGGAGGGGGGATAGAGGGAGGGAGCGACAGAGAGGGGAGAGAGGACACAGGAGGGAGGGCGAGGGGACCACACAATCTGACTAAGGGCGTCAGGGGGCCTCACCCGGAAAACAGGCCCGTGGCACTAGGCCAAGACAGCAGGGGTGTCAGTAGGGAGGGGAAGCCTGGGCCAGAGTCAGCAGATGGGCTCCAATCCCGGCCCCATCACCGCAGCGCGTGGCTTGGAGGGGCTGCTCACCTTCTTGACCCGGGTGGCCATCTGTAGAGCGTGGAGGAACCGTCCTCCATCTCAGGGCTCCTGTGAGAACGCTCCGGGAGATATCCTACATTGTTTGGTGTCACGCTAAGAAAGTTCTGCACTGGGTCTAACCTCAGGGTCTCCTGCTGTGGTTTAATCCCCTTGTAGCCTCCCTGTGTAGACCTGACTCGTCCTTGGGGATGTGTAGTGCAGGCCCCCAGGAAACCCCGGGGACCCTCACTCCTGGTGTAGTGGGGAGAGCTGGTGTGCAACTTCCAGGGACCGCGGCTCTGGCCTGGAGCTCAGATCGCTGGCCACCATGTTGTGAGGGTGCTCAAGCAGCCCCGCTGAAAGGTCAGCACGGCCGGGAACTGACCTCCAGCCAGCACCAACCTGCCAGCACGTGGTCCTCCAGTCCCACGTAAGCCTTCAAAGGACCGAGAGGCCCGGCTGACGTTTTGACATCAATGTCATAGAGATCCTGGGCCAGAATCGCATGGCTGAGGTGCTCCGGGATTCCTGACACACAGCACTGCTTGCTGTTCTGAGCTGCTGGGTTTGAGGTGCTTTGTTATACCGCAGTGGATCACTGACACGAGATGCTTTTGCAACTGGATGCGTGGAAAAGAATCCAAAAAAAAAAAAAAAAGAATCCATAGGGAGAATATTCTGGGAAGAAGAAGTGCAAGGAGGAGTCCAAAAGGCATTTTGAAAAGAATCCCTTAGCATCTGGAAAATAGGATCAGTCCAGACTCCGGGGCAGGAGCTGGAAGCTTCACAGGACCAGGCCCACCAGCCCCATCTGTCCAGGGCCCCTGCTGCAAGCCACATTCCAGACACGGAACTTTTTGGTTCTTGAAAGCACCGCCCATAACAAATTACCACGAAGGGTGACTTAAAATGACAGAAATTTAGTCTCCCCATTCTGGAGCCCAGAAGTCCAAAGCCCCGGTGTGGAGAGCCGCACTTCCTTTGGAGGCTCCAGGGGAGGCCCTTTCCTCTCCCAGCTCCTGCTGGCCAGCTTTTCCTCAGCCTGAGCAGCACGGCTCCTGCCTCTGCCCCGTCTTCTCCCCTGGGTCTGTCTCTCCTCTGTGAGTCTCTGATAAGGGCACTGGTCATTGGATTTGCCCCCCACCCCAAGGTAATCCAGGGTGGTCTCCTCTTCTCACCATCTTAACTTAATGACATCTGCAAAGATCCTTTTTCCGAATAAGGCCCCATTCACAGGGTCCAGGGGTGAGGATGTGAACACATCTCTTTTGGGGGCAACTATTCAGCTCACTGCAGGCAGTGCACTAGACACCCAAGGGACCCTCCCACCGCAAAAACAAAACTTGGATTCTGGGATCTGAGAAGCGGAAGTCTCCCAAGACCTCTGACCTCTGTGGAGCAGGTGAGCGGTGAGCAGGCAGGAAGACCCCGGCCACGAGGGCAGATGCCCGCAGCTGTGCCCTGAGCCCTGCACCTCCAGCTCTGCGGGGCCCCCACCCGCACAGGCGCAATCCCTCCCAGCACCCTGGATTTAGAGCTACGGGATTCCCATGGGTTAAGGTCAAGTAAACATGAGTTCAAGATCAGACTGAGAAGCACGTGGAGGAGACGCAGCGCGAGTGAGAGAACGGGACAACACACGTCGGATCGAGACCCCTAGGACCCTCAGACACCCGCCTGGTCGGAACAGCGAAGTGTAAGTGCAGAGAGAGGCACGAGGGACTCACAGCCCTGCTGTTGCGTCACCTGAATGTGCCAACATCCATCGTGCAAAGTGCAGGTTCCATGTCTGCCCACGGTCCAGTGCCTCTGGGCCTCTGCAGGTTCTGTTCCTCTGCCTGGACTCCATCCTCCCCTTCCCTCCCCCTGCCCCCATCCTCTGGGTCTTAATGCAGACATCACATTCCCCAGGCCTGGCCTGAGCCTGAAGGCATCCACACCTCCCAAAACACCTGTCTGAAGGGAACTGCGTGACCCCTGACCTCAGTCCTAGGTCAGCGGGGCCTGCGGCAGTGGGATGAGCTATGTCTGGAAGGGCAATGTGCCCAGGACCCAAGTCTCCATTTCTCCATTTTCCCCCTGACATACTTGTGCCTGAGGCTGAGGGGCACCAGAAAAACCTGGAGTTTAGTTGAACATGTGGCTGCCCAGGAAAAAAAAAAAAAAAAAAAAAAAAAAA
>NW_020175018.1:19458666-19462346 GCF_003031525.2 Neophocaena asiaeorientalis asiaeorientalis
AAAAAAAAAAAAAAAAGACTACATTTCCCTGCAGGCTTTGCAGCAAGAAAGGTCATATGACTAATCTCTGGCCAATGGGATGTGAGCAGAAGAGGTATGCTTTTCTAGGTCTTGTCTTTAAAGGGAAAGTCATGCTCTCCACTTCTTTTTTTTTTTTTTTGCTATTCACGTCCCTTTTGCTCTTCCTCCTTGCTGGAGTGTAGAGGTGATGTTTGGAGCTGGAGCAGCCATTCTGGACCGCCGGACTGACAGAAACCAGGTGTTGAGGAGGTCCCTGAGAAAGTGCAGTCTCCATATCAGCCCTCCGACGCTTACACTACATGAAAGAGAAATACACTTCTCTCCTGATTAAGCCATTTCTATTTTGGGGTCCCTTGATAAAACGTGTTATATTTTCACTGACTCTTGGGCCGTTTCCAATGATGTATCTGTTTGGTCTGTGTATTGGGTTGGATAGTGCCCCCACCCCCGCCACCCCGCCCGGGTTCATGGTCACCCAGAACTTCAATTAGCAATAATCGCGCCTCGGATAAACCTCACTGGCTACGATACAGCCACTGCGCAAAGCTACCCCCAGGACTTCAGAATGTGGCCTGTTTGGAAATAGGGTCTCTGAAGGTCATGTGAGGACACGAAGACAGAGAAGGCACGACATGGCTCTGAGCAGCGACTGTGTTTGGCTTCATCTGCAGCCTGATATGGTGCTTCTTCAATCACAAAAGCCGCCCCACAGTGGGCTGGCAGTCAAGGTGCCAGAGGCCCCAGTGCCCACAGCCGCTGGTGTCACAGAGCATTGGTATGGCCTCTCCAAAGTTCGCTTAGGAGATTTCTGACTCTACCTCCATCCCTTCCTCCTGGCCCACACACCTTAGCCAGGCAGCTTGGTCACTGAATGTGGCTGTCCCCAGAGAGGAGCACCTCTGTTTGGTCGCCTTGGCAATGACCAGCATGAAAGGGTGGGGGTGCGGTTATGCAGATCCTTTGGAGAGAACCAGGATTCCACACCCCAACCCTCCTGTGCAGATGCTTCTCCCTTCTCCCAAGGGGACCCTCTGGCCAGCCTGGAGGGTCCACAAGGGGATCGAGGGGGTGCAAACTTAATCCTGGTCCAGCCACCTGGACTCTCTGATGGGACCATCCTGGTCATCAATCCGAGTATAACAATCATTTGGTTGAGGACATTGGGTGCCCGCGCTGTGGACTGTAATGGGTCTCCATAAGTTTTATAAAAATGTCCATGTTAGGAATTCCCTGGTGGTCCAGTGGTTAGGACTCTGCGCTTTCACTGCCAAGGGCCCGGGTTCAAGCCCTGGTTGGGGAAAGAGGATCCCGCAAGCCGTGCGGTGTGGCCAAAAAAATAAATAAAAATAAAAATGCCCATGTCCCTTTTGCACCGGACCTGTGTCAGCGGGGGTCCCATCAGGAGACAGAAGCCACGTGGCAATCTCAACCAGGAAAGTTTGCTACAAGAATTACTAACTGTAATGGAGGATTGGAGTGAAGACCAGACACAAGAAGTAACCTGTAGGGAATTCCCTGGTGGTCCAGGGGTTAGGACTCCACGCTTTCACTGCCGAGGGCCCGGGTTGGATCCCTGGTCAGGGAATTAAGATCCCACAAGCCGCGCAGCACAGCCAAAAAGAAGAAGTAACCTGTAGGGCTGAGCTGGAACCCCAGCACCCAGGCTAAGATCTTGTTGGCAGAGCTCAGCTGTGGCTCTCGGGACAGCAGAGAAGTCACTGTGGTGTTGGCAGAATTGCAGGAAATCTGCCCTCCGGAACTTGCTGGAAAACCATTATCTGGGAGCTGGGGAAATTGCTTGCGGGGCAGTGTCTCGTCGGAGGCCCTCTGCTACAGAACCATCCCAGGGCTCATCTTTTCAACAAATGTGCTGGAATGACTGGATATCCATGCAAAAAACCCATAAACAAAAACCCCCAAACCCCAAACCAAAACACTGCCTTGACCCATACCTTGCACCATGTACAAAAATTAGCTCAAATTGAATCACTGACCCAAGTGTAAAACCTAATACTGTAAAACTTCTAGAAGAAAAACACAGAAGGAAATCTTTGTGCCCTTGGGTTGGGTTAAGCGAAGATAAGGTTTCTTAGACTTGACAGGTGCAAAGGAAAAAAAGGAAAAAATGGACAAATCGGACCTCACCAAAATTAAGAACTTGTGCTCTTTGAAAAGCACTGTTAAGAAAATGAAAAGGTAAGCCATAGACTGGGAGAAAATCTTTGCGAATCTTTTTTTTTTTTTTTTCCGGTACGCGGGCTTCTCACTGTTGTGGCCTCTCCCGTTGCGGAGCACAGGCTCCGGACGCGCAGGCCCAGCCAACGGCCATGGCTCACGGGCCCAGCCGCTCCGCGGCATGTGGGATCCTCCCGGACCAGGGCACGAACCCATGTCCCCTGCATCGGCAGGCGGACTCTCAACCACTGCGCCACCAGGGAAGCCCACGAATCACATGTTTGATAATGTACTGGTTTCCAGAAGATATAAAAGAATTGTCAAAGCTCAACAACAAGGAAACAATTTTAAAAAATGCAAAATTTTTGAATAGACTCTTTGCCAAAGATTATATACAGGTTGCAACTAAGTACATAAAAAATATTCAACATCATTAGTTGTTAAGGAAATGCAAATAACCACAAAGACACACCATTGCACACTCAGTAGAATGACCAGAATTTTTCTTTTTTTGACGTGACCGTTTTTAAAGTCTTTATTGAACTTGTTACAATATTGCTTCTGTTTTATGCTTTGGTTTTTTGACTGCGAGGCATGTGGGATCTTATCTCCCCCACCAGGGATCAAACCCGCACCCCCTACATTGGAAGGCGAAGTCTTAACCACAGGACCACCAGGGAAGTCCCGCATGGGCAGAATTTAAAAACGGACAATACCAAGCGCTACTGAGGATGTGGTGCAACCAGAACTCCCACGCCCTGCAGTGGGATGTAAACGCGCAGCCCGAAAGCGTCCTGGCAACTCTGGAGGAAGTTAAACCTACCCTGACCGCACCGCTCAGCGTCCCTGCTCTGTATCACCCCAGGGAAAATGGATTTCCTTCACACAGAACCTCGAATGCAGACTTGATGGCAGCTCTACTCTTGCTCTCCCAAAGCCAGAACCAACTCCGAGGGCCTTCAGGTGGTGATTGGCTCATCAAGCCGGTGCCTGGTGCCGGGAGTCCCCCTGGCAAAGAGGGGGTGCTGAATTTCCAGGACCCTCTGCCTAATGACAGAGGCCAGACCTGAAGGCTGTGGCTGCTTTATTCCATTTATGTGACGTGCAGGGGAAGAGCCCGAGCTCCCCAGGGCTGGGCCACGGGAGGGCTGGAAGGAAGAGGGGCCCCGGGGTCTGTCGGGGGTGGAACTGTTCTGTAGCCTGAAAGCGGTGGTGCCCACGGGGCTGTCTGTGTAAACACCGGCAGAGATGCACAGTGAAAGGGCGCATTTGCCTGTATTTCTTTAAACAGTGGGAGAAAGAGGCAAACGCTGCCGCAGTGTCCACGGCCCCTCCAGGCCGGGTGGTTGGCGCGGGACCCCACTAGGGACCTAGCCGCGACACGCCCCGGTCCCTGGGCTCACCCCCGCTCCCGCGCTCCGCGCGACCGACCCTGCCCCGTGGGACCTCCTCAGGCCGCCCGGCTCCACCACCCGTCTCTTCTC
>NW_020175018.1:19462375-19466856 GCF_003031525.2 Neophocaena asiaeorientalis asiaeorientalis
TGTCCATGCGGTGAGCGGAGCGGCAGGGCCCCGCGGATGTTGCAGGGTGGCACCCCTGACTCTGGGGCTGAAGGAGGCCCCACCCCGCCGCGGGCTGGACCTGCTCCCGCAGGCCCAGAAGCCACACCAAGTCCGCTCCGCTTCCCTCTACTTAAAAGACCAGGTTTGTTTTTCTGTGATGGAAACCTTGGGACCCATAGAACCACCCTAAGGACTACCCTCCCCCCGGGCCATCCCCCAGCCAGCCCGAGGTTAGGAGTGCGCCCTGACCCCGCAGTGACCTTGGACGAATCACTGTCCCTCTCAGGACCCTGCCATCTGCAGGGGAGGCCCAGGCTGCCTCGGGTGCCAGCTGTCAGGAGCCCTGTCACCTCTGCTTTGGGTGATCTGAGCCAGGCCCACATCAGAGTCTCAAATCATCCAGGCCACACCTACGACCTCAGTGCCCTCCAGGACCCCAGCCCCTGGGCATCAGAGCCCAGGCCACCGTGTTCCCCGCTGTGGAGAAGGGTGGGAGCCGGGTAACCGGTGCTTGTCTGTGCCAGAAGCCCTTCCTGCCCGCCTGGGGCCTTGGGTTCGTGGTGGTCCCCACCCAGCGCTGGGCAAGGTGGGAGCTGAGGGTCTGTGTCCACCCCCATGCTGGGAGGCAGGGGGTGCAGCAGCCCCCGTCCTGCGGGAAAGGCCTTGACGGAGCTGCTGCAGGGGAGGCCAGAGTCGCGGGTCCCGGACCCTGGGTGTCCGGCCTCCGAGCTCAGCCCGGGAACGGCAGATGGGCATGGACAGGAGAGGGGTTCTGGTGGGTTCCCAGTGGTTTGAGCCCAGGACCCCCGTTAATGTCAGGACACACCCTGAGCCTCAGTTTCCCTGCCTGTGAAGCACACTCGTGGGTTGGTAGTGAGGGTTGGAGGTCGTGGCGCATGTGGGTCACTGGCCCCAAGGCTGCCGTTCACTGTGCTGTTACTGTCCCCCGAGTGACCCCCCCAGGCGGCTCCACGAGGAGCCGGGCAGGCCGCGGTGGGGGAGCAGCTGCACAGGACCCACTGAGGAGCAGCGCACTCCCTGTCCTAGGGGCTCACTCGCCCCTGGGTGACAGGACCCACAAGAGCCAGGGCAGGGACTACTTCTGGAGGAGGTGCCCGCCTAAGATAAGGGCCCGGGGGTCGGTCACAGCTAGCCAAGCGCGGACGGTGTCCTGGGAGCTGGGCCGCCACCTGAAGGCCCGAGCTGGAGGGCGTCTGGCGGGACACTGGGCAGTGTCCAGGGTGGGCCCTGCAGTCAGTCTGGGAAGCCTGGGTTTGGCCCAGGGCAGCCCCTGGGTCCAGTGCAGGCTACAGCCTGCCTTCGTCCTGGCCATCCCCCCAGGACTCCCAGCGCTGGCCCCCCAGAGGCCCTGCCCACCTCCACCTCGGGGCGTGGGTCACCAGCGGCTGGAAGTCCTCTGACCTCATCCTGCCAGACAACACCCCCAGCTCCCCGGCCCCCCACCCACTGTCCCTGTGCTTTCCTGTTTTTCCCTTTGAACAAAACTGGCGGAAACAGATGCAGTGGCAGGGACTGGTGGGCCTGAGACCCAACCCGCTGACTCGGCCCCAGGGCCACCCCAGGCCTCTGAGGCTCCCAGCCTGCCCCTGGAGCTCTCAGAGGCCCTCCTGCTGTGGCACCTCCGTGTGAGTCGGTGCTAGGGAAGCGGGAGGTGAGGACCCCGCCTCTCCTGGAAGAACCGTAAAAATGAGCACAGAGGCCTGGGCTGGGCCTGCAGGGCCCTGCCCTGTCCTCAGTGGGGACCCGTTGGCCCCATTTCTCGGCCCCAGCCCCCAGGTGACTAGGACCCAGGACTAACCAGGACTGGAGCCGCTCCTTGGCCCGCGGGTGGTAGGGTGCGTGGCCAGTGCTGGCAGTGGTTCCCCTCTAGGGCAGGCTGGCCTGAAGCCCCAGGCCCTCCTGCCCTCCTGGGCCCTGGGCCCGGGCCCTGTTCTCTGGGGCTCAGCTGCCTGGTCAAGGTGTCTGAGCTCTTGCATGGGTCAGCACATGGTAACCCCATCCCATCAGCTGGCCGCCCCTGGACAGCAGCCAGTGAGGCCTGTGATTTACCAGGGTGGGGGTAGGGGAGGAAGTTGATGCCCCTGCAATCCCGGCTTGGGGGCTGGATGGGAGACAGTGCCCCCAGCTCCTGCAGGGCTCTGGGGCTCTCCCACCCTGTGATTCTACCCGTCAGCTGGCGAAACGTGGCAGAGGGGCTGAGCCCTCCATAGAAGCAGTTCCCGGCCCAGCCCAGCCTTCCGGGACAGAGCCTGTGGCAGCAGGGCCAGCGGCTGCATGTCTTGGTTATCTGTTCTTTATCGTGGTAAATTATACATCACATAAATTGAGCATCTTAACCCTTTTCAAGCGCACGGTTCGGGGGCGCTAAGCACATTGATATTGCTGTGCGGCCCTCACCATCCGTCGTCTCTAGAACCCGTCTCATCATCTTCCCAGACAAACTCCATCCCCTTTAGACACTCACTCCCCGTCCTCCCCAGCCCCTGGCCCCCAGCCCTTCCTGTCTCTGTGGATCTGACTCGAGGCCCTCGCATGGGTGGAATCACAGGATCTGCCTCGTGTCTGGCTCATTTCACTGGACGTGATGTCCTCCCGTCCTAGGGGCTCACTCGCCCATGGGTGACAGGACCCACGGGGGCCAGGGCAGGGACTGCTGTAGCCTGGGTCGGGATTTCTCTGCCTTTTCATGGCTGTATAATATTCCGTCGTGTGGACGGACCACATTTGGTTTATCTACTCATCTGTCAATGGACAAGCGGGCTGTATCCACCCTTTGGCTTCTGTGATCGTGGGTGGGTGAGGCCGTGTCTCTTAAAGGCTCACAGGGCGACCGTGCCTCCAACCCCGCGGCCCCTGCTGGCCCAGGTCCAGCCCGAAATCTCCACCACCCAGGGGGACAGTGCGCGGGGGTGTGGGTGCTCTTCCAGCCTGGCCTTGTGCAGAGGTTACATGTCACTATGAAATGCGGGCAGGATAGGAGGGAAAATTGTTCGAAATCTCTTTATTCAACAAAATAATGAGCATCTACCCCATATCTCCCTCATTTTGGAATTTATTTTTACCTGCCCGTGAGATTTAAAGGTCTGGGAGACACCAGGCCCCGGCCCCACCCGCAGTGAGTAGGTGGAGGGGGAGGGAGACGTTGGGCTGGGCAGGTGCTGGCCCCCGGAGGGAGGGGCACCCCTCTGGAAGGCTGGGGTCCGGGACGTGGGGTCAGCACCCCAAATGCGGCGCTCCCTCATGGCCCCCTCCCCCGCAGGGCCGGCTCCCGGGCCTCAGGGTCAAGTACGTCTTCCTGGTCTGGCTGGGCATCTTCGCGGGCAGCTGGCTGGCCTACGTTCACTACTCGTCCTACGCTGAGCTCTGCCGCGGGCATATCTGCCAGGTGGTCATCGTAAGTGTCACCTCGGGCCAGGCCTGTGGGCTCCTGGGCCAGCGCTCCTGCCGTGGCAGCTTAGAGACGTGGCTCAGCGGGTTTTAAGACACATCTGACCGTGCCGACTGCAGAGCTGCCCCTGGCGGGCCACGGGGGAGGCCAGAGAGGAATGCGGAGGCCAAGGGCAGGCTGCGCAGATGCGGGCGGCTGGGGACGGGCAGATGGACAGAGCCAGATGTAGAGGTGTCCATGAGGGAGACATATTAGCCCAGACGGGGACAGGCAGGCACTGGTGGCCTTGAGGGCCCCTCCTGGAGCCAGGAGTCCAGCAAAGGAGGCTGCGGGGCATGGTCTTCGGGGCCTCAGACGGGAGACAGCGCTCAGTCGCCACCGTGGCGTCTACGGCAAGGCCGTGCCCGTGCATGGGAGGGCGCGTGAGCCCGCGTGTGCTTGTCCACGCCAGCGCTTGTGCACCCACGAGCGTGCACACAGGGTGGCTTACTGCCCCTGCGGATGCAGTGACTGGCTGGAGGACGGGGTGAGGCCGGCCGAAGGGGCCCTGGCAAACCTCAGACTCTCATGCCCCCCGCCACCCCCGGCCGCCCGGCCCGGCCTCCCCGGGCAGGTTGGAGCCCTTGGTGAGCCGACCAGGGTTCTGAGGCCTCCATGCCACTTGGGGACAGACCTGCCCTGCCCCAGCAGAGCTCCTGGGGTCTCGAAGGGGGAGCCTTGCCTCGCAGCAGCCAGGGGCCTGGAGTTTCTCCTCCTCTGCAGGATGAGAGCACTCCTCCTGGGGGGCTGTGTGGCGCCCCGGAAGGGCTCAGCAGGCCTGTTCTGGGCAAGGTCCCAGGGGGGCCACACTTGGGAAAGCCCAGAGGTGGCGGTGGGAGCGGGCACGGGGCTCCAGAGCGGGAGAGCCCGCGTAGGGACTTGTACGGGGCCCATTGATGGTTGGCTCAGGCCTCCTGGGGGCGGGGCTGCCACCAGGCACCGAGGGCGCAGTCCCAGCTCAGAGGAGAAGACCTCGGGCCTCCGGGCCATTCTCAGGCAAGCTCATTTCTTC
>NW_020175018.1:19467024-19477249 GCF_003031525.2 Neophocaena asiaeorientalis asiaeorientalis
GCGGGCGGGAAAAGGCCCTGCTCTGGGGACCCCTCTGGCCAGGGAGCGGGGCGGGAGGGCTGGGATGAGCCCGGGGCCGCCTGGTGCTGGCAGTGGGTGGAGGGGCCTTTGCGGGCAGCAAGACCTGGAAGGTGGCATGCGATGGGGTCTGGCCAGTGGCATGCAGGGAGCAGACTGCTCAGGGCTGGCGGGTGTTTTCTGAGGACCTCCTGTGTGCCCCCAGCGGCGCCCCAACATGCAGAGGACTGAGGGGCCCTGGGGGAGCAGAGGAGGAGCCCGCCCCTCCCAGCCAGAGGGACTGCAGCTTCCGTTTTCCCAGAGTGCCCTGGCTGCTGGGCCCAGCTCTCCTGAGGCCTGCCCCTGGGGCCGTGGGGACACCCTCTCCTTTCCAGGGGAGACCTGCCCGCCTCATGGGGGTAACAGCCGTCTCCAAGATATTCCACAGCTTGTCCAAGGCCACCCAGTGTGTGTGTGGGGAAGGCAGGACCAGGGGCCGCGGACCTGGTGCCCACGGGCCTCTGGGTGCTCGGCCGGGTCCCCACCACCGCCCAGTCTGCACACAGTAAACAGGCTGGGAGGGGAGATGTCGATGCGTCGCCGAAGCCCTGGGGCTGATGGACACACTGCCCACCTCAGCTTCCGTGGAAGCCCCTCCCCACACTGGTGGGCGGTGTGGCTGACGGGTCCCTTCCCCCGCCCTGGCCCAGCCCTGCCGCCCAGGCTCCCTGGCAGACCCCCCCACAAGGGCCCTGTGGCTCTGGGGCTTTTCGCGGGTCAGAACAGACCCCGGTGGTGGAGGGCCTCCCTCCAGGGTGGCAGAATGACAGTGTGTGGTCTCTTCGTTTTCCTCTGGATGAAGGGCTGTCGTGGCCTCCCTGGTCCCCATAGGTGAGTCCAGGGCCTCTGGCGCCTCCCGCCCCTCAGCACTCTCTCTGCACCTCCCTTCCCTCTCCTTCCTCCAGGCCCTCTCCACCAAGGGCCTGGGCACCATGGCTACTGTGATGAGCATCCAGGAATTCACCCCCCCACTCGCTCCAGACGCCACGACTCCCCCCCACCCCCCGCAGGGACGGGCCTGACTCCATCCCCTCCGGCCTCACCTGCTCAGGTCAGCCCAGACCCCCAGGACTCAGGGGGCTCCAAGGCCTCGTCTAGAGCCGAGAAGGGGCCAGTGGGGGCGGCAGCTACTCCAGAGCCTGACCTAATCACTGCAGAAAGCTTCTCCCTGTGTATCTGGCTAAAGAAGGGGCCGGCGGGCGGGCAGGACAAGCCCCCGCCTCCCCAGGCCACTTCCTGCATCTTCCTCTCCGCAGTGTGACCAGTACCGCAAGGGCATCATCTCAGGCTCCATCTGCCAGGACCTGTGCCACCTGCGCCAGGTGGAGTGGAGGACCTGCCTCTCCTCTGTCCCGGGCCAGCAGGTAAGCCCAGCAGGGTCGGGCCAGGGTCAGCCCCGGGGCTCAGACGCCCTCGGTGCAGCCAGAGGAGGACATCTGCACGGAGGGTCCCTGTGGTCCCGTGCAGGTGTACAGCGGGCTCTGGCAGGGCAAGGAGGTCACCATCAAGTGTGGAATTGAGGAGAGCCTGGACTCGAAGGCGGGGGCAGACGCGGCCCCCCGGCGGGAGCTGGTCCTCTTTGACAAGCCCACCCGCGGCACCTCGATTAAGGAGTTCCAGGAGATGACCCTCAGCTTTCTCAAGGTCAGTTTGCCCTCCTGGGGGCCAGTCAAGTTCATGCCCAGGGACGTGTGACAGGGCAGGAGGCGGGCTGGGTGGAGGCCACACGGGCCAGCCAGGTGCCTGGCTAGCCCCCTAGCTCCAAGCAGACCCGCCCTCAGGGAGCAGCCGGGGGCTTGAGGCCCCGCCCCAGGGGCATCTTCGGGGAGAGCGGGAGGGGCAGATGAGCAGTGAGGGGGCCCCAGGCTCCGCAGCTGGGCTTCCAGGGGTGGCGAGGGGGCCTTGCAGGTCCCTGGCTGTCCCCTCCATCCTGTCGGCTGGAGGCGGGGCTCCCCCTGCCTGGCGGATGTGCGGGGTCCGGAGCGCAGACTGCTGGCCGGCTGGCCGACGCCCTGGCCTCCTCTCTCCTGCCCCCAAACCGCAGGCAAACCTGGGAGACCTGCCCTCCCTGCCTGCGCTGGCCGGACAGGTCCTGCTCATGGCCGACTTCAACAAGGACCACAGGGTGTCCCTGGCCGAGGCCAAGTCAGTGTGGGCCCTGTTGCAACGGAACGAGTTCTTGCTGCTGCTGTCCCTGCCGAAGGAGCACGCCTCCCGGCTGCTGGGCTACTGCGGGGACCTGTACCTCACCGAGGGGGTCCCGCACAGCTCCTGGCCCGGGGCCGTGCTCCCGCCCCTGCTGCGCCCGCTGCTGCCAGCCGCCCTGCACGGGGCCCTGCAGCGGTGGCTGGGGCCCGCGTGGCCCTGGCGCGCCAAGATTGCCATCGGCCTGCTGGAGTTCGTGGAGGAGCTGTTCCACGGCGCCTACGGGACCTTCTACATGTGCGAGACCACGCTGGCCAACGTGGGCTACACAGCCAAGTACGACTTCAGGATGGCTGACCTGGAGCAGGTGGCGCCCGAGGCCGCCGTGCGCCGCTTCCTGCGGGGCCGCCGCTGCGAGCACAGCTCGGACTGTACCTACGGGCGCGACTGCAGGGCGCCCTGCGACACGCTCCTGCGGCAGTGCAAGGGCGACCTGGTGCAGCCCAACCTGGCCAAGGTGTGCGAGCTGCTGCAGGACTACCTGCTGCCCGGCGCCCCCGCCGGCCTGCGCGCCGCGCTGGGCAAGCAGCTGCGTAGGTGCACCACGCTGAGCGGGCTGGCCGGCCGGGCGGAGGCGCACCACGCGCTGGTGCTCAGCCACCTCAAGACCCTGCTCTGGAAGGAGATCTCCAACACCAAGTACACCTGAGGCCGGCCACGCCTGCCCTTGGCCCGCCCCCCCCAAAGGATGGGGCTGCTCGTGTCGACCCTATGGGTCTCAGAGCTCAGGCGGCCGTGGGGCTCCTGCCCCTACACCCGCCACCCCCACGGGTTTCTAGGCTCCCAGACGCGACTGTGCAGCCGGAGCGGGAGAGGCTGGGAGGAGAGGGAAGGACCTAGAGCCCGAGCACCAAGGGCTGGCCAGGGGACCTGCCTAGACCAAGGTTTTGTTACTTTGGAGAACATGCGTGTAAATAAATAGATTTTCCGTGAGCACCCAAGTCCCCTCGGCCCACTCCAGACCCCAGCCTGGACGGTCTGCTGGAGGGCAGCCACATCCTGGCTGTTGGTCGGCTGGGGTTACGACTGGAGCCAAGGGCAAGGGCGCTGCAAGCTGAGCCCCCAACCCGGATCCGGTGTGGTTCCAATGGGGATGGGAGGGTGGGCTGACGCAAGTTTTTTCTCCAGTTTTCCCCTCATAAGGAGCTTCTACACTAACTTCTCCCTGTGCTGCCCAGAGCAGTGTGGCCCAGCCTACGAAGGCTTCTCCACTGGTGCCAATGAGCCGCTAGGTGTAACACCCACTGTCCGGGAAGAGGCCAAGGGACCCCTGTTCCCTCCTCCCCCGGAAACAGGAAGCTGTGAGCCCAGGAGCCTGACCCTCTCACACCCTCAACTCCTGCTGCGCCCTCAGCTGATAAGACAGAGAAGCGCAAGTCAAGACAGTTTATTCAAGACCCATTCATTCTCTAGTTCTGCCCACATGGAGACACCCTCCTTGAAAAGGGGTTGAATCCTTCCGTTCACTTTAACACCTTGTGCTGAAGACACGTGTTCCAACTATGAGATCCACATTCTTAAATCACTAGTTCTTAAACCTCATCTAGATTTCCCCCCGTGGATGGGGGGAGATGACCCAACACAGCGAAGAACGGCTCAGGACTGTGGGCTCTGCTCACCCAGGAGACCGTGCCGCTCCCCTGACCAGCGGGCTGGAGCCAGGATTAGGGCCCCGAGACGAGGGGCGCCTGCTGGGTTGCCGCCCCCACCCCCTGTCCTCTTCACTAGGCTGGCCGTCACCTTCAGTTTCCCTGGAGTCTGGGGATTCCAGGTCTCCGCTCACAGGTGTGTGTCGCGCCCGCTGCCTCAGCACCACTGATCCACACCAAGGGGGAAAAGCACACACAACTGCTTTTCGGCACACCGACGTTCCACACACAAGTTATTTTATTAAGCCCGCAGGTTCCTTTTCATCAGAGGACATTCGCAAGGCCATGACTTCCCCCGGCTCCCCACTGCCCTTGCCAGCAGACTGGACGTGCGTGGCCCCCGTGCTGTCGCACACACCCCTCCTGGCTCCACTCCGGCACACTCTTCTGGAGAGCTGAGGGCGGTGCCCTGGGCTCTTCCGGCCGGATCTGCAGACAGAAAACAGAGATGACCCACTCGCCACGCCTCCCAGCGCTGGGTGGGCTGGACCCCAGTCGAGCCTCCTCAGCAGAGCACCTGGCTTCTGGAACGCAAGGACACAGCTCTCAAGCCTCTTCAGCCTCTCCTGCCAGACACGCCAAGCCCTGCTCCCCTTGCCTTCTGACCGTTCCACCCAGTTTCTAGGGGAATTCAGCCAGGGAGGTTCTACCAAGTAGGATGGGACAGGAAACCCAGCTGCTGCCGGGCTCAAAGGTGGACCTACCGGATGTACCGCCACCTGCCACCCTCTCTGCCCAAGTCGGCTTGCTTCCGGCATTACACTGTCACCCCAACCCCACTCCAGTTGACAAGCCACAGCACACAACACGAGGAAGTGGGCAAAAACGCTGGTAGCTGCTTAGTAGCAGCCAAAAGTTCCAGATTCTCAAAAAAACAAAACACAAAACACAACAAAATAGAGAGCACACTTCCAAAACCGGGATTAAGGACCAACCAGACACACGCTGTGCAGGCCGCTCCCGCCCACCCTACGGTCCCTCCCAAGGGCACCGGGGCTGGCTCTGAGGCTGGGTCACACCAGCTCCGGCGGAAGCCGGCTGTCCCGTCGCGAGGAGCCTCGGGCATGCCGTCTTGGAAGTGCTTCTTTCTGGCCCGAGCCAGCCGGCTGGGCCGCCCTGAGCCACAGGCCTGGCCATTTGCTGCCAACACGCTGTCTAACGGGGGAGGTGGCTGAGGTCAGGCCACTGTCCTGCCTCACCGCCAGTTCTGCCCACCGAGGCCTTCACTGTCAGCTACTGGGACATGCTCACCTCTCCTCAAAGCACACCCACAACTGATACCATGTGCTTGTATTAAAGGGTCCAAAAGTTCTGTCAGACCCCCAGCCAGGCACCCCGCTCCCAACTTACCTGTCCTGAAGCCAGTCCTAGAGTGACAGGAGCCACACCTGCAGGTCTGTTCCACTGACCAGCCGCAGAGGACCAAGCTGGGCCCACGGACCTGAGAAATGGAATCCAATCCGTGAATCCCTCCCAAATTATCTTCTATAGCCTTGGCCCCACCAGCATTTGGGACCCTGTAGCTTTACTGTGGGGCTGTCCTGGGCACCACAGGACATGCAGCCACAGCCCTGGACCCCACCAACTAGACGCCAGCAGCACCCCATCCCTTTCCTGCCCTGCGAGTTGCCACGTGCCCTGGGAGGGGGACAAACTGCCCCTAGGCGAAGAGCCACTAACCTACAGCTTTTGTCCAACCCTCCAACTTCAACATTTCGGCAAACAGCAAACTGCACTCTCCATCTGCAAGGAGACCACGACACCCCTGGTCTGGAGGATCATTTTATAGGGTTACAGTCGGCCCGTCGAGGGGCTCCACAAAGGGGCCCGACTTCTGCCTCACCAACAGGACAAAAGCCAGGAGCGAACCTCTGGCCTTCCTTCCAGAGTGACTCGTCTCAAGGTCCTCAGAGTACGAGCGCTCGTGGACCAGTGGCTCTGGGCCCCCCCTCATCCCCACCTAGGGTCCTACTCTGAACATGGCCTGGAAGCCCCACAGGACCTTGATGCCAGCTCAGCGGCCCTCAGCCAGGGATGCAGGTCAAACTCGCCCAGGGATTCCTAAAAACTCCTCGCCAGTCAGACCAACAGAACATTCATTTCCAGTAAGGACTCTCTCCTGGTCAATCCCATTGTGCCCAAAGCTTGCCATATGCCTGTACACATATCTCATTTAATTCTCACAACGAGCTTTATTTTATAAAGAAAAAGAACATCAAAGTCTTCAAGGGCCTGCACACAGCTCCCACTGCAAGCGCACGTGGAAACAAGGTGCTCCCTCCTGCAGCTTCTGGTGATGTCCGGCTACAAACCATTCTTAGCGCCCACTGTTCTGAGCACTGAGCGTAGAAATAGCCGCTTCCTCTCCGCCCCAACGTCACAGGTGCAGCAGGGCTGCCACACCCGTGGTGCCGGCAAGCCCGGCATCTGCAGGGCAGTGTCCCCGCCCGCCCAGCAGGCCTCCAGGAGGAGCTCAGAAGAGCACCGCCTCTCACCTCGGTCTGGACCGTGTCGGCTGGTCATTCTTGCCTAGGTTCACAGGCCAACAGCCGCTGTCCTTCCTGTGCTGAACAACAAGTGGTCGGCCCAGAACCAGAGCGCACGAAAAGCTGGCTACCGTTATTACTGTTGCCAGTATTTAAAACTAGTGGAGGCTGGGCTTCCCCGGTGGTGCAGTGGTTAAGAACCCGCCTGCCGATGCAGGGGACACGGGTTCGAGGCCTGGTCCGGCAAGATCCCACATGCTGCGGAGCAACTGAGCCCGTGAGCCACAACTACTGAGCCTGCGCCACAACTATTGAAGCCCGAGCGCCTAGAGCCCGTGGCTCCAGTGAAGAGGAGCCCCCGCTCGCCGCACCTAAAGAAAGCCCATGTGCAGCGACGAAGACCCAACGCAGCCAAAAATAAATTAATTTATATATAAAAAAGAAGTAGTGAAGGCTGCTACTGACACATGAACCCTTCACCTTTCCACCGTCACCTTTCAGACCCGCAATGGGCAGCCCGAGGCAAAAATTGAAAAGGGCTGCCTATGCTGGCACCTGGCAATAGGCTGGTGTCTGATGAACCCAGGGGACCGTAGTGCAGCCAGGAGGACCCTCCTCAGAAATCTCTGCACCCTCTCCCAGGGAGCTACTAGTGAGGTCCTAGATAGATCAACGGATCAAAGTACACTATACAAAGCAACACAGGAAACAGTCCTCTAGAATTCAGAAAAGCCTCACGTAAGGCAGCACAGCCGGCCTTTGGAATCGTCTAGAATTCAGAAAAGCCTCACGTAAGGCAGCACAGCCGGCCTTCGGAATTGTCTCTAACGTTTAAACCTGGCAACTTTATTTCTAGAGTTTCTGGCTGCACAACCCATCATAAAATTTCTTTTAAGAGAGTAACTACCCACGGATCCACCTAATGTAAGTCTCATTTCAGATTGTTAGGTGGTTATTATTACGCTCACGCTAGAAAGGACAATTTTAGGGCCACCCTTTAGTCCAATGTGACAGACCTTCAGCAAGTCAGTCTTACTGAAACCCACTCACCTTTCCTGCTCATCACTGCACCAGCGGGTCACTCCTACCTGCTGCCGTCACACACCTGGCAACCTCGTGTTCCAGGGCCGGCCAAGAACTAGGAGGGAATTAAGAGTGCTTTTACACGACAGGCTTCAGGCTGCCGGTAGACACACCCCCAGTCAGCACAGTCAAGTGTCAGACTATCAATCATCCAGACGTCCACGGGCCAGGACACTGGGCACAGTCAGGCCTCTCTTCTCTCCGCCACCTAATGACACAGATGTGGTACAGCAACCACACCTGCAACGCCTCTAGGGGCAGTGCCTACAGAAGATTAAATAACTCAAGTTTTTATTCCCTGACCACATGGATGCCCTGGCCCCGTGCTTAGAATGTAACAAAAAAGGCATTCAACTAGCACAAAAATTATTCTTCAGCGCAAACCTGTCCCAGCACACGTGTCAACTCACCTGAGACCCCAGCAGGCCCCTAGTTCCCAGCAGGCAAACTCCCTAGAGAAAAAAAGAAATCCATGCTTTATAACAACCTTACAAGCCCACAAAAAGGCCCTTCACCCAGGCTTTATTTTGCTGCATTTGATCTCCAGGGCCTACACACCAAACCCAGGTACCCTCCGTGTTTTACTCCCTGTTTAATTTGGGGGTGTGTGGAAATTGCAGGTTACAATACAGCAGCGCAGACCGCAGGTGATCAAGGGACCAGGCTATGAATGCAGCCACCCCTTCCACAAGGAGGCCACCGCATTCACACCCACTATAGTTCGGAGATCGCCTCACTCTTAGAGCTCAGTAAGCAGTGACAACCAGTCCGTTTAAAGACAAAACAACAGATGGCCAGGAGCATAACGTGACGCCCTCAAGGTCGCAAGCAGGGAAAGCAGTGGCGCTGAAGGCGGGAGGGGGCAATTTCCGAATGAAATGTCCCGACTCACCCGTTAAACTACTGCCGCCTATAGCCGTGTTCTCGAGGCTTCAGAGCCGGGAAGGTGCGGAAAGCATAGCAATCCGCGGCGCCCCCAGCCCCGGCCCCACGATGCTACGCGGAGGCGCCGGAACCTCGCCGCACCCACCCCCGCCAACACAAGGGACCTCTGCGCCCGCCTATCCCGCGGACCCGGGCGCACATTCGACCATCGCGACCCACGATGGAGACGCGGGGGTCGGGGTTCGGCCGGCGGCGGGCGCCGGGTCGGGCGGGGACCCGGGCCCGGCACTCCACCATCCCCGTAGCCCGGAAAGGCCGCGCGACTGCGCGCCGCGCCTTTTATAGCGCGGACGGCGGCCCGCGAGGCCCAACCCGCGCCCTCCCCGAGTTCGCCGCAGCCGCAGCGCCCTCTAGCGGACCCTCCAGGCTGCACCGAGCATGTGGCGCCTCCGTACCTCGGCCGAGCTCCGCGGCCCGGCCTCCTGGGCTCACCTATCGCGTCCACGGGCCCTTCCCGAGCCAGCCCCTCCCAGCTGTCAGGAAGTCCCGCCTTCCCGCCCGCGCGTACGGCCCGGACAATGGCCGGCGGGACGGCACGAGTCAGCTTCCTCGAAGCGCTTAGAACAGGGCCAGGCACAGAGGCACTTGATAACGTCTCCCGTAGTTACTGCCGTGACCCCACGAGCGTCCCTGCAGCTGGGGCCACCTCTTTGTTCCCTGCAGAAGGGCCTCCCGCTTTCTGGGGAGCCTTGGCTGAGCTGCTCTCCCTGCCGCAGCGCCCCTGGAGCCCCTGCCACTCAGGCGGGGTCTGAGGCCCTGCTAAAGCTTCACGTTTCCTACAGCGTAGGGAACTCTGCCTTCGCGCTCTCAGGAGGGGTCTCCTGGGTCCCACCTCTGACACGGGGTAGGGGCTGCCGGGGGTCGCCGGGGAGCGACACTTTGCCCCCTTTGACAGGGAGACCTCTGAAGTGGGGTCAGCAAGGACCCGCCACGAATTCATTAGTCCTCCGGGATTTCTCACACGCTAACAAGTTATTGCTGACTTGGGCTACTCCCCAGTGCAAGGCCACAATCCTACAGGATTCTCTGTGGTTAGGAGCGCCTGTCCTCGGGGCAGAGTGGGGAAGCCCAGGCCTGCCCCTCTGGGCAGCCCCTTTGGCCCCTTAGCCAAGAGCATTCCCAGCAGCACCCTGTCCCTGGGCAGGTGGGGTGCCCTCCCCTTGAAGCACAGTGCAAACAGAAGGAGCTATGGGGCGTGGTTTTGCAGGCACAGGCTGAGCTGGTTTGGGGAAGGAAGGACCCGTCCCCTCCCACCCACCCAACAGCCTGGAGGAAGCTAAGTCCCAGCCAGAGGGAGCAGCTGGCAAGCCAGAGATCCAATTCTCCAAGAACAAGAAGTTTCCAAAACTGGAGAGGGACTTCCCCGCCCCTCTCACAGCATCCCTCGGCCACCCCCGGATCGACTGCTCCACCGCCCTGGCGCGGGCCGTCACGCTCCGGTCCCCGAGGCAGGTGGTGATGACGCAGTTGGTCACACTGTTGAACTGAGTGACAGTGGCACAACGGTGAAAGCCAAGTGCTCCCTGCCCTTCTTGTCCCTCTGGGACCAGATGGAGCCCAGGCAGTGGTAGGGCATCGCTTTCTTGAACAGCTCCTGGGGGCAGGGGGAGGGGCTTCCGGCTCTGCCGCACTGCAGCTCAACACCCACAGTCCTCCCCAGGCCCAGGCAGGGTCACTGGTCGGAGCTGGAGCTCTGGAAGCTGGGGACGTAGGGGGCGACCATCTTTGCTCCCGGCCTAACCTCAGCCTCTGGGGACTGCGCCCTGTGTGTCCAGCACAAACCTTGTCTCATACGCTCAC
>NW_020175018.1:19477597-19483649 GCF_003031525.2 Neophocaena asiaeorientalis asiaeorientalis
AGCCCCGCCTCTGCCGCCCTCCCAGGGGTCTCAGCCCCAGAGTGTGGACCCCTGCTTTCCCAAACGAGGCTCAGAGTGGTCAAGGAGATCGCAGACGTTGGAAACTGTGACCAACGTTAAAATCATGTTTGCATTCGACCGAGACTCTCCACTTCCAGGAATCTGTTATAAACAAAGATGTATGGACGCGGACGTTCCCTTCAGCACAGTGATGAGGGGGATAAATAGGAAATGGACGCAACACGCACAGTAGGGGCTCTTCGGAAACTGTGATTCGGGGCCCCAGGAAATGCAAAAGAGGAAGAGGATGGACTGAGCAGTGTCCGCCAGGGGAAACCGGGTTCTGGAAGAGCACATGCGCCAGAATCCTCCCTGCCCGATTCCCGCAAAAGCACAGGCACACACAGAGGGGGAGGGCGGGAAATGGGCCACCACCTGCTAGAGTGGGAGGACTTTGCTCTTTAGTTAATTCTTAAATCCTTTAGAATTCATTATTTTACATTTATTGTCCTTGGAGTAAAAACCTTTAAAAGATAAAAATGAAATAATGTACTTTATTCCATAGATGAATGCTAGATAACATACAACCCTCCAGGTCCTCCTGTCCTGTCTCACCTCGGCCTGTGGGTGGGCTGCCCCACCACGGCTCCCAGCGTCCCTGCCTCTGCCACACATGCCTGTGTCATCCCTCCCCTGAGGGTGGATGGGCTTTGGGACTGGGTTCAAACTAACAGAATTGGGCAAAAGGGATGGAGGTTGTTTCCAAGACTGGTTTATGAAAAGTCTGTGACTTTCTGCCTGGTTCCCTCCCTCCTGTGTTCATTCTCTCTCCCCGTCTCTGTCTCTCTGTCTCTGGTCCAGTGTTCTAGAGAAGCAATCAGGTATTAACGAGCTGCCCTAAGAGGCTCCAGTGCAAAGAACCGACACTGGGTCCCGGCCCACAGACAGGAAAGACCCGAGCCCCCGTCCAGACTGAATTCCGCCAATAACCCGAGAATGATCTCAGAGACAGAGCCCTCCCTGACTGAGCCTCAGCTGAGACCACAGCCCAGCCTCCTGGGGGACCTCGGGGCAGAGGCTCCCAGCTGAGCTGAGCCTGCCTCCTGGTCACAGACACTGAGAGGGTCAGTGTTTGTCCTCGTACGCGCTACGTCAGGGGATGCTGTCGCATGGCACAGACACCGGGACGTCCTTCCGGCCCCGGGTCTGGCCCTGCCTCCCCCATCCCCCCACCTCCTCTCCTCCCAGCTCTCTCCAGCCACACTGGCTGCTGTCTCGCCTGCTCTCCGGCCAAATTCTCTTCTGCCTCCGAGTCTCTGCACCTTTGAGCTCCCCCCCACCAGCTCACTGTCACAAAGTGTGCAGGGCTGGCTGCTCTTGTCTTTCTGGTCCCGGCATCAATGTCACCAGGGAGCCTTTTAGACCCCCAGGGGCTCCTGGCCCTCCTTCCAGGACCCTGACTCATTCCCTAGAGCACTTGCCCTTCTCTCCCACGTGAATTTGCTTTCCTGCTCTTGTCCATCTGCCCCTCCAGGCTGTGAGCTCCTGCAGGGCAGGGACCATCTGTCATGTCAGCACCGCCCCCAGGGCTAACAGGGCCCCTGCTCAGGGTGAGTGCAGGGGGGACGGTAGCTGAATGATCTATAGAGGGTCTCAGAGCCCCCTCCCGCCTCTGAGCAGCTCCCACTGTGGGCCTGGAGGCTAACAATAAAAGGTGCCTGTTGGGTCCGCGGCAGGGGGACGCCCCGAATGACCCCGGGTGTCCCTTCCCTGCTCCAGTTGCTCCATCCAGTAGAGTGAGCACAGCCCTCCCCCTGGTGGTCATCCCAGGAACTGCAGCCCCAGGCCCGAGACCAGAAAACTAACCACAGAACTTGTTGGGGGTCCTCAAGGCAGTGGTTCCACCACGGCCGAGGAGGCAAACGAGCGGGACCTGCCGGCTCCTGGAGGATGAGAGGGACCTCAGAGCCCCTCTTGCTTCCCTCTTTCCCTCCACTGTCCTGGTGTCCAGTTCACTCCGGAGGCCTCCTCATCCCAACCAGGGCCGTGACTCCACCCACTTCCAAATGCGGACCCCCAGGCGCCAACAAGGAGGGTCTTGTCCCTGGTCCCCGACGAGTGGTCCAGTCTCTGCCACCTTCTGCACCCCCAGGTCCCCAGTCCCCCGAGTCCCCAGGATGCCCCCTGCTCAGAAGGGCCTCAGGGGGTAGAAAGCATTTTCCAAGGACTTGGAGCAGAGTGGGTCAGGGATGGAGAACCAAGGCCCGCAGACGCCTCTTCAAGCTTATGGACCCTAGGGATCACCCCGTCTGTGCACCCACTTTACAGAGAAGTAGGCTGAGGCCTCCTCTCCTATAGCCCCTCCACAGTAGGGGTAGGTCTCATCCTAGGGCCCCGGACCCTGGGCACCCTGGGGACCCCCTGCCATCAGCCTGGCATCTCTCCCCTCCCTGTGCTATGGGACCAGGCATGTTGCTAGGCGGTCAATATCCCTGCCCCATGGCAGAGCTGCCCCCAACCTCCTTCTCAACCCTCTCACCTCCCCCATATGCACTCCCCTCTGACCCCCAGCAGGGCAGTCAGTGTGTGAGTGTGTGTGTGAGTGTGTGTGTGTGTGTGTGTGCACACCTGTGCCCTGCAGAGGAGGCCCAGAGGGATGGGCTCCGCATGGGAAGGGTGGGCAGGGGTCCTCCAGGATCTGAGGGACTCTCATCTCAGAGTAAACTCCATGGGAGGGTTGAGGCTGGCCGGGGGTCAAATCTAGGACATGGCTGTTAAAATGCAGACAGGCAACAAAACTCAATCCCGGCGCCGCAGCGAGACACGTCCTCAGGGTACAGACCAAATCAAGACTGGGGTGCGATGTTTTTGTTGGACCTCTGGAAGAATTAAATTGCCAGGGAGGTCCTCGAGGCTGAGCGCCCCCAAATTCTAATCCTCAAACCTGGAGAAAGAGGCACGTTTCCTAAAGGACCCTGGGGTGGCCCTGGGCACCTGGAGTACATTGGAATCAAATGTACAGAAAACCTCCAAGTGTCAGAAGCCCCGCGTGGCTGAGGTGGGGGTACGGCTGCCGCGGGGTGACTTCTCCAGTCAGGAGACGGGCTGAGCGCCTTGCACACATGGCGTGTGTCCCGACGCCTCCTTCAGATGTGACCGGAGCAAGTGAACATGTGAAACGGAAGCGTCTCATAGGACAGAGACAAGAGGACAGCACACTGCAGCCACAGAGCCAGTGCTTCAGGGACACCCACCCCCAGAGGGGGCCGCCCCTCTCCTTCCTGGGCGGGAGCTCCCAGGCCGTCATCCGCCCTTGGTCCACTGGGGATGCTGACTCCTGGGCTGGGGCCACTTCTCGTTTAGCTGGAAGGTGTGTGATGTAGCGGAGCCCCTGCAGGACGCAGACCACAAGGGTCCACTTTCCAGCACCCCGGTTACAGGAGACTCGGGGGACCTGAGACGCAAGGTGGGACGAAGACCCCTGACGTGAGCTGTTGTGGCTGAGAGTGAGGACCAGGCAGTGACTCAGAGGATGATGCAAAGTGACGCTGTGCCCGTTCTGAGCCTTCAAAGGGCCCCTGTTCCTTCTTCACAGCCACGAGACAAGTGCCACAGCTGAAGCACAAGCGGAGCAGAGCCGGCCCAGATCAACCCACCTCCCGCCGACACAAAACTGTCAGAACAAATGCAGCAGAGCTCCACAGCCAAGCCCAGCCTACATCAGCCAATCCCAAGCTGAGCCCAGCCTACATCAGCCAATCCCAAGCTGAGCCCAGCCTACATCAGCCAATCCCAAGCTGAGCCCAGCCTACATCAGCCAATCCCAAGCTGAGCCCAGCCAACATCAACCAATCCCAAGCTAAGCCCAGCCTACATCAGCCAATCCCAAGCCAAGCCCAGCCTACATCAGCCAATCCCAAGCTGAGCCCCAGGCAGGGCAGCTAAACACATTCGTAGAGGGGAATTCCCTGCTGGTCCAGTGGTTAGGACTCGGCACTCTCACTGCCCAGGTGAATCCCGGGTTCAGTCCCTGGTTGGGGAACTAAGAGCCCACAAGCCACGTGGCGTGGCCAAAAAAATAAAATAAAAATACATCTGTGTGGCTGTTTGTTAAGCAGCAGGGGCTGACTGATTCAATCCTGTTGTTTTCTCCTTAGGTGATCTCATCCGTGTGCAGCCTCTGTCACCAAATAAATATCAGTCACTCCAAAATATCTGTCTCCCACCTTGACCTCTGCTCTAGACTCGCACTCCCTCAGGACACCTGCATCCGGGCATCCCTGAGCTGCTCTGAGCTCAGCCCCGGCCCTGCACCCACGCCCTCCCCTCCATCTCCACCACTCTGGGCTTTTTCAGACTGTTTCATCTTCCAGGGAGGGCCTGCTCCCTCCCAGCCTCACCATAACTTTCTCAACCCGCACCGCCTTTCATTTCTCAGCTCAAACGTCACTTCCTCCAAGAAGCTCTCCCTGACCCTTCCTCCCGACCTGGAATGAGCCAGGCCTGCTGTGGTGAGCACTTGGCACCTCTGGACGTATTCCTGAGGGTCTATGACCGTGTGCTTGGATGACTGAGTCAGCGTCCGCCTCTCCTAAAGAGAGAACCACGGCTGCCTGTGTGCCCACTGCTCTCCCCAGCAGCCAGCACGATGTCCGCGACATGCATGTGGTGCGTATAAGCGTACGGCTTCCTGAGACAGTGTAGGGTGTCACGGGACGCGGAGGACGGTGGCAGAGACTCACTGCAGAGAAACCACGTGGCACATTACATGGGACCCGTGGTCTATTTTGCAGCAGAAAAGGCCCAGCCGCACCTTTTCGCCGCGGAATCCAGAGGACACAGGCCGAAGGGGCCTGGCTTCGCATCCCCCGCCTGGTCAGCATCTGCCCCTCACCCCATCCCTCAGTGATCGTAAAGGACCCTGCTGGGCTACAGCCACGGGCCCCAGGTTCCACATCATCAGAGGTCTGGGGTCCCCAAACACCACTCAACAACCAGTTGGATGTGAAAGCCTGCAATTTGGAACAACACTCCTGCGGTCTAGGTGGACCACAAGTCGAGCCTCAAAGGGAAGAGCAGGTGGGTGGCAGCTCACTCTCACGGCAGGATGGTGTGTGCACAGGAAGCTGCGGGAGAGGAAAGAGGCAGTGAGGGGGTGGGGGACTGGCTCTCCCGGGGGCCTCGGGCACCGCAGAGGGCAAAGCCGTGCAGCCCCGACCCCCAGCCACATGGCAGAGACCTGGCCAAGGCAGCATTTGTGCTCTGGGTGCCGTGGCCTCGCACACGTGGCCGTGCATTCACGGTGGCTTTAGATCTTTAACAAGTGCCCTTGTCACCGCTCCACCTCTCTGTCCCCCACAGGAGTCAGCACCCCAGCGGGATGGGCACAGGGCCGGGAGCGGTGCTGCCGGAGCCCGAGCGCTTGCGGCCGCACTTTACCATCTTTCGGGAGAACTGTCACACTGCGGGTGAGCTCCAAAGCCTCACACACGTCTATGAACTTTTTCATACTCAGGAAGCTGGCCGTGCTCTGTCTGCCTGCAGTGGGGAAGCAGAGTCGCGCCATCAGCCGTGCGAGGTGGCACCTGCCCCTCAGCACCGGAACGCCCGCAGGCTTTGGGACAGACAAGCAAGGTGCGTGCACTCAGGGGCAGGCGGCTACTGGTGGGTGACAGGAAGCGTCGGCCAGGGCGGGTCCCCAGAGAGCCTTGGGAGGTGGGGTCACCACGCAGGGTCACCACGCAGCGCCCTCCAGTTCCTTCTGGCCTGCATCCCTGGACGGGCCTACCCCGACGGAGACGCCCCAGCACCCCCTCCCGCCCTCTCTGTACCACCCACCCAACCCGGGGCAGAACCTCTTCCTGGTTCACCTCCTGCCCCCCAATCCTGCTGTCAGCCTGGGGGCCTCTGCGTCCACATGGACAGCCTGCCCCTCCCGGCCTCTGCCTTTCTGACCCCCCTCTGCAATGGCCTCCCCACTCGCCCCTGGGGGCACCTCCCAGACCCTCCCGCATGGTCTCCATGCACAGGGTCCTGCGCTCTGCCCTCCCTC
>NW_020175018.1:19483965-19508381 GCF_003031525.2 Neophocaena asiaeorientalis asiaeorientalis
CATCCTCGGCCAGCCCTACCTCCCCACGTCACCCCTCCTGCCAGGCCACACCCCACGGGCCGTGACCGGCCACTGTGGGCTACGTGCGTGTGTCCCCCGAATTCACGTGTTGAGTCCCCAACTGGGTGGTCATAGGAGGCCTTGGGAGGTGATCGGGGTAGCTGAGGTCGTGAGCATGGGGCCCTCATGATGGAGTTGGTGCCCTTACGAGAAGAGGACGAGACCAGAGCACCGCCCCAACCCCTGTGCGAGGACACAGCGAGAAGGCGGCCATCTGCAAACCACCAGACCCCACAGGCTGGCACCCTGGACTGAGGGGTGAGTGCCCATTGTGTGGCCGCTGGTCTGGGTGTCCGGCACGATGCCCGCTCGGCCCCCACTCTCTGCCCCACACGCCCGGCCACTGGACTCACTGAGGAGAAGCAGGGTCTTGGTGGCCTGGCCCGCCCGGCCCAGGCGCAGGTAGACCACGCTGTCCTTGTAGTCAGAGATCAGAACGTGGAAGCCCGCCACCCCCTTCACTGGACGGGAAGAGAAGCACAGAGTCGCCTGCTCGCGCCTGGACGGCGGGTCCCGACCCCCTGACCCCTTCCGCCTGCCCAGCGGGGGTGTCTGGAAGGGCCGCAGAGTCCCCTCCACCCAGGCCCCTGGGCACACACCTGCCACGTTGGCTCTGGGCCACGGTGGCCTGACCGCGTGTCCTGGGCGTTCATCCCCACCGGCCCATGTTCTCAGAGGAGGACAGCTGGGGCCAGTGCGGTCGGTAGCCCAAGCCTGGGTCCCGGTGGCCAGGAAGCCCTGGACACCCCTCCCCCTGCTCTCCCGAGGGCCCAGCGGTTACGCACAGGTGTTCCTGAACACAGCCCTCTTCCTGTCTTTCCGCAGGATCAGCGAGTGTGCCTTGCACCCCTGTGACCTGGGGGGAGGTGGGCTGTGAGCCCCTTCTGGGCTCTGCCGCCCTGGGACTTTCCAGCGTGGACCCGGGCCGGTCCCACAGCTCAGGGGAAACACTCCAAACGCCCTCTGCCCGCTGAGCCCCTGGTGGACTGTGGGAGCCTCTCCCAAAAGCAGCCATTTGAGTTTTAGGGGCAGAAAGTGATGGGTATTGGGGTTTCGGAGACAGTCCTTGTGGGATTTCCAGACTGACGCTCGGGCCTGGTCCCCGCCCCCACCCCCCGGCTCCCTTTCCCCTCCCTGGGCTCAGGGGTCTGCAGAGGATGTGCTGGGACCCCTGCCCTGGTCCACTCACCAGTTAAAGACGAGGACCACCCTCAGCTGGCCCATTTTGTGAACCTTCACTAAAGACGCCCCCAGCTTCCTCTTGTCTCTGGCCGGCAACAACCCCTGGGTGTCAGAGGCGATGGCAACAATGTACCAGAACCCTGAAAACTGTAGAGAGGGTGCTGGGGGCATGGGGTCTGGGCTGCCACACGGGTTCAGCCCCCACCCCAGCCCCAGAGAACCCACAGGACAGGTGACCCTAGCCTGAGGCCCAGGGTACGTCCAGCACCCACAGGATGGCACGGCCCTGCCTCGGGGCCCCCGCTGCCGCCCCAGGCTGAGGACGCAGATGCCCGGCTGCTCTAGGGCCCGAGGCGGCACCAGGCAGGGCCCTGGGCACCGGGTGTCAGAGCTTCCTGCCCACGTGGGCCTCGTGGGGGCCCCTTCCCTCCCAGCTGGCCCCCGCACCCCGTCCCACTGCTCTCCCTGCAGCAGAACCCCTCCCAGATGCCCCCCAGTCTCCTCAGCCTGTGCCCATGGCCGCCCCCACAGGAAACTTCCACCCGGCCAGAGGCCTCATTATTCCAGGACGTGTCCTGCTCGCGCTGCCTCCCCTCTGCCCACCTGGCACCTCCGGGCCACCTCAGGCTGTGCCTGTCTGGGGGCCTCTGCTACGGCCCCTCCTCGGGGCTCCTGGCATGTGGCCCACGGCCGTCAGCTGAGTTTTGAAGCCCCAGCCTGTCCCCAAAAGAGGCCGTCGGCTGCCCCACGGGGCCAACAGAAGCCTGTGCCGGAGCCCTCTGAAAGCCCATCCAGCGGATTCCAGTGGCTCTGCGAAGATTTCCAGGGACCCCTCTTCCTGCTGCCCCTGCCCACCCTGGCCCCGGCGCCCGGCCGGTGGGCTGGGGGCACGAGACTCACCTTGCCCCAGTTGAGGTTGTGGGGCTCCCTGGGGAGCTGCTTCTGCGCCGGGGACCCCCCAGGCAGCTCCAGCACCAGGCCCAGCATGGGCAACAGCCAGCCTGGCCCCATCCTGGCCCTCCTCCCAGCTGCCCGCTGGACGCCACGCTTAAATGTCCCCGCCCACCAGCCCTGCGTGGGTGTCCGGCCAGCCTGCAGCCGCGAGCCAGCCTGGTGGGCCAATGGCGGGGAGGGAGCTTGGGGCCCTCCCTCCCCGCACGGAGGGCCAGCCCTACCCTTGGCCCTCGGAGCGGCACAGCTGCTGTCCCGGGATGCCCCAAAGATGGAGACCATGATGTTCTCCAGGTCACCTCCTGGGCCTCCGGTCACCATATGTCCCCTAGAGCCATTGCACCTGGCAGGGAGGCTCCTGGGCCTCCTGTCCTAGCCCCCCGGGGAGAGAGGCAAAGGTCGGAACGTGTCATTGAGTCACTTCGCAGGGACGAAAGTGAAGGACGTGAAGACGGGGCTCAGATGGTGCCGGCGCTGACGCGGGGGCTGCCTTCTCGATGCCCTTAGAAGGTACTGACGTGTTTGCATAGGTGCACATGTGTGTGTGTGAAGAGGGTGGCAGCCTGTGCGCACCTGACCTCACCTCAAGTGAGAGGCAGTCCCCACCCTGCTCCCAGCCCACCTCCCCTGACGGCTTGTGCTCTGCCAGGACTTCAGGACACAGGAGGACCGACAGGCTCGAGCCCTCTGGGGTCCCTGCCCCCACCCCCCATCCAAGAGCTCCAGCCAGGAAAAGCCAATCTTTCACACCCTGGGCATCCCAGCCCAGCGCCCTGCCCACTCTTCATCCAGATCACAGGGTCATCCTCCAAATTGAGCGGACCAGCCTCCTGCCTGCCCGGGGTGCCGTGAGCCCTGTGGAAGGGGCAGCCGCCTGCAGCCCAGCTCCCACCTCCGGGCCAGAGGGCCGCTGGGGAGGGACGGGGCTGCAGGCCCGCACTCTCGTGCCCAGGCTGGCTCTGTGCTCTGTGCTCAGCCCTTGACAAGCCCACCCCGCCCATCCGCCTCTCCCTGCAGCCACCCAGCCCTGAGGAGGCAGCTCCCTGTCGGCTCTTCTGTCTGCTCTCAGCCCAGGGCCCTGCTTGGACACAGGCGAGAGGCATAGCACAAGTTTGTGGAACCGGTTTATTGCAATCTGCGTCGAGAGCCCCTGGGAGCAGCCGGCCCAAAGCCCAGCACCTGGGAGGCTGAGCAGGGAGGGTAGCATCTGGCCAGCCTCCTCCGGTCCCCTGGGGGCTGCAGCATTCACTGGAAACCATGAGGAACATTGGGGGACCCTGGGCTCGCCCGGAGAGGCATCAGCTCCCCCAAGCCCCCAGCCCTGCATGGCGGTGGTAGAGCCACTGGGATGGAGGGGCCCCCAGGGCCCCCAGACTCCACCCACCACACAGGAGCTCAGGGACGCTCGGGAAGGCCGCTTACCTGGAAGACCTTGCGTGCACAGGTGACTGGGGGAGGAAAGTGAGACGGCAGTGAGGACGGGGCGGGTCTCCCTGCCCAGCCGGGCGCCTGAGACAGACCATGGCCGCAGAGCACCCGGGGCCCTGCCGGCCCCTGCACACAGCCCCCCCCGCAACCCCGTCCCCACAGGTCTGACTTTGGGCGGGGACTAGCTGACTCCTTGAAGACCCCCGAGCCCTGCCAGCCCTGAGGCCTGGAGGGTCCCCGAGCGTAGCGGAAGCCAGCAAATGGCCCCACGGTCCGTGCCCCTCAGCACACGGTGGCGTCAGGCTCGGTGACACTCACGGTCCTTCTGCAGCGTGGCCCGCTGCTGGGACGAGAAGCCCAGGCCCTTGCTCCACTTGGTGAAGAGGCCCATGGCCTCCTGGCTGGCCAGCTCCATCCGGCCTGCAGGGGAGGTGCCCCCTGAGAGCCGGGCTGGGGGACGGGGGCGAGCAGGGGGTCCGCAGCAGGAACCAGACAGACACTTGGGACCCTGCGCTCTTCTGACCCCAAGGCCCTTTACCACGTGCAGCTCCCACCCCGTCCCTCCCTCCAGGCAGGGTCACGTCTCCCACAGAGGACAAGTGCAGGGAGGGGGCGACAGGGAAGGAAGGCTCGGGGCCCCGGTGGGGATTTCATGCAGGGATGAGTGATGGAGCGGAGCGGCCGCCAGCCCGCTGGGCTCTTTCAAGGCTGGGACCCCGGGAGCACGGAGGCCCAGCACGGCAGGGAGGCCTCCGCGCCCACGGCCGCACTCACTGTACAGCTCCACGGTGCTGAAGGCCTCGTCCTGGAGCTCCAGCTGCGTGAGCACTATGGCATAGTCCCTGAAGTTGGTGGCCAGCACCCGGTACTCCAGCACACCCAGGGCTAGGAGACAGGTGCCGCCGGGGTGGGGTCAGACCTCGTGGGGGGGCCCCCCAGCTGGCCGAGAGCCTCCCAGCTCTGTCCCCCTGGTCCCTGACCCCCACCCGGCTCCAGCACACAGAGGCTTGCGGTGGCTGATGGACAGCAGGTGAGTCCCAGATCATCCTGGGGCGCCCTCCGTGATCCTGTCCCCACGGGGTAAGAGTGCCAGCCGCCCCGCCCCCACACAGTACAGCGAGAGGCCTGGGGTCCCAGCTGAGCCCGCCTGACACAGTCGAGTCCTCTGTCCTCAGGACTGGCACCAAACCTCTGACAAAATGAGGACCTTTCACTTCCCAGGGGAGAACGCCACTGAAGCCTGGGGTGGAGTCGCCCCCTCCCCTTCCCCTCCTGCGTGCTGACCCTGCCTGCAGGCGCAGGGGGCCCAGGGCTGCCAGGGGCAGGACCCAGCCCCGATCACGGTCAGGGAAATGGAGCCTGCCCGGAATCCGGACCACCGTGGCCGGCATCCTTACAGGGATTCCCGAACACCCATCTGGAATTTTGTTTCATCAGTTCCACAGCATGCAGGTGGCATCTCTCCAGCCTGGAAAAGAAAAGGATCTGTCATCACCCAGGGTCCGTATGCAGGACGAGAGAAGACAGGTTTGGCCACCCAGACCCGGCCAGGGGCCAGCGTGGCTGCAGAGGGGATTCCGCCTCCCCCTCGGTGGCCCAAGTTAGCCAGAAACCCTGCTCTTGACCAAAGCGAACCTGTCAGGGAAATGGGCCAGCTCGGCACCTGCAGAAGACGAGTCTGCTCCGTCACCTCCCCAGAGACCCGCGCTGCCAGAACCACACGGAGAAAACTTAGAAGTTTTTTATCGCTGCTGAGGGCGCCAAAGGAGCATGAGACAAACAGGGCGTCTGCAGTTGTGTTTTGTTGTCGTTGTTGTTAATTAATTCATTTATTTATTTTTTAAATTTTTGGCTGCGCTGGGTCTTCGTTGCTGCGCACGGGCTTTCTCTAGTTGCGTCAAGCGGGGGCTACTCTTTGTTGTGGCGCGCAGGCTTCTCACTGCGGTGGCTTCTCTTGTTGCCGAGCACGGGCTCTAGGCGCCATTCCCGGACCAGGACTCGAACCTGTGTCCCCTGCATTGGCAGGTGGATTCTTAACCACTGCGCCACCAGGGAAGCCCCAGGTCTGCAGTTCTGGATAAAGAGACTCAACACCAAAAGGGGCCAAATTCCCTAAGCCGCCAGTCCGCAAAATGAGCAGACCCACTTCTGTAAGCCCAGCAAGACCAGCTCCCGGCCCAGTTCCGCGCAAGACACAGGAATAGCAAGGAAAAGCCTAAAAGGAAGTGTAACCAGCAAAAACAAGCCAGTAAACTGACAGGGCGTATTGTGGGGCCCCAAGAGGGAAAACAATGGGACTTGGCACAGGAATAGACAAATCAAAGGAACAGAAGAGAAAGCCCGAAACGAAGCAAAAAGCAGAGGAGGTTCGCTCGGGACAAGGTAGCATCTCAGTCAGTGGAGGAAGAGGAACCACTGGGTGAGTGGAGCTGGGCGACTGGGCCCTTCAGCGATGGTCACAGCTCGTGTATCCCCAGGCTCAGCCCCGAGCAGGTCAGAGGTCAGACGCCCTCTTAGCTCCAGGGAGACAGAAAGGCTTCTGAACACAAAACCCAGAAGCCCTGAGAGAAGCCAGGTGTCTACGCCTGCACTAAAACTAAAAGAGCCCTTCCTATCAACAGCTCCTCGGTGGTATAAGAAAAATGACAAAATGGGAAATATATTTGCATCTAACTGTATCGCAGACAGTGGCTAAAAATCCCTAATACTTAAGGGTTCTTGCAAGTCAATAATAACCCGCCCGAGGGAAAAGTATGCAAAAGATATGAACAGACGCTGGGCTGGGAAGGAAACACAGAAGGAACAGGTACCGAGACGTCTCACTCCCTCGTGATCAGAGAAAGAAGCAAAAACTAACATGGGGAAGTTTGTCGCCTATAAAGACAAAAGAGAATAAAATTTTAAATGTTTCAAAAGAGGGCAGGTTCCCTGGTGGCGCAGTGGTTAAGAATCTGCCTGCCAATGCAGAGGACACGGGTTTGAGCCCTGATCCGGGAAGATCCCACATGCCGCGGAGCAACTAAGCCCGTGAGCCACAACTACGGAGCCTGCGAACCACAAGTACTGAAGCCTGCGCGCCTGGAGCCTATGCTCTGCAACTAGAGAAGCCAGCACAATGAGAAGCCCGTGCACTGCAACGAAGACCCAATGCAGCCAAAAATAAAATAAATGAAATAAATAAATTTATTTTTTAAAAAAAGAGGGCAGAGACCCCAGGGACTGACACGGAACGGTATTTGGCCCTCGTGTTTAAATGACACGCGTGGGCTTGCGTGTGCCTGAACGTCCCTGAGGAGCTGCAGCAGATCAAAACCGTGGGCCACCTGTGGGGAGGGGGCCACTGGCTGAGGTGGGGGGGGAAGACCCCTGCTTTCCACCCCTGGGGATTCTGATTTTTCTTTTGGCTGTGCCACGCGGCTTACAAAATCTTAGTTCCCCAACCAGGGATCGAACCCATGCCCTCGGCAGTGAAAGCGCTGAGTGCCAACCACTGGACCGCCAGGGAATTCCCGGGGCACTCTGATTTTTTGAAACACGCAAATGTGTTTCCTATTCAAAATCCGGCAAATGAAGTTCACGTTACATAACAAAATGAAACGGCTGCTTGCCTGTCCTGTAAGCCCTGGTCTGAGTGTGAGTCCTGCCGACGGGCTGGCCGAGGTCCTCAGACAGAGGCACCTTGACGGGGCTCAGAGCAAGGCCACTCACCAGCCCCAACCGCAAGCAGGTTCCAGCAAGAGTGTCGGAGACACCCCTCCCCTGCGATTGCTGTGGTCCTCTCCCCGTCCACGGCTGTTCCACAGGGCCCAGGGCTCTCCAGAGGCCAGGTTTCCATATGCACATTGTTTTCCCACCAGCCTCATCAGGACTCACCGAGCCATGTGGCTTTGGGGCTGCCACCCACGCCACATGTGACCCCATGTTCACCCAACTCAGAGGGGCCCCCGCCCCAGCACAGACCCCCTCGGTCCTTGCGCATCCTCGGCCTGGCTGGCCCAGGTGGACGGCAGCCCCGCCATCTCCTGAAGGCAGTGAGCGCGCCTCGGGGAGCCGGGGAGAAAGTTCCCCTCTCAGGCCGGGGTCTGCGTGGCTGTTCAGGCCGCGCGATGGCTCCAGATTCAGGGTGGAAATGCCCGTGGTGCACCACCAGCTGGTGACTGCCTGGCCTTCCCCACGTGAAAGATGGGGACGCTAGAACGACACCTCCCCCAGCACGCCATGCCCCCCGCCCTCTGCCTGGCTCCCCCCGGGTGTCCCAGGCAGCAAGGTCCCCCAGAAGCACGACCCCTCCTTCCAGCATCCCTTGCCCCAAGGTGTGCGTGGGGTCTGCTCCACTGGCCAAAATCGGCCAAGGCTCAGCCTGACACCACAAGTCCTGTCTGATAAATGGCCTCAGTGACCACGTCTTCTGACACCACAAGTCCTGTCTGATAAATGACCTCAGTGACCACGTCTTCTGGGGGATTCATTTTCCGAGAGAACCAGGGGCTCCAAGCCACAGATGCACGGACCCACCTTAAGTAGCAGCTCAAGGAGGGCCTTAAGCAAAGAAAAGGCCTCTCCCGCTGACCAGAGACCCTGCCAAGCTACCCAAGGGCCTGGAACAGCAGCGGGGGAGGTCAGAAGCTGTGCCCGGCCCCAGTGGAGAAGGCGTGAGTCCCACCCAGGGGTGCCCCAGCCAGGAGTCCAGGGATGCAGAGCCCAGATGACAGGCAGAGGGTGGCTCTCAGAGCAGAGCCCAGCGCGGAGGGGGAGGGAGGAGAGGGTGGGGCCCGCCGTCCAGACCCCAGCCCCACGCACCGGTTCCGGGAGGACAGCATCTTCAGAGTGTTCTGTGGCGTGAAGGTCAGCGTGACCCCCTCGATGTTCTTCGTGGCCTTGTCCACCACAAAGTCCTTCTCCCCCGAGGCCACGGCGAGAATGTACCAGGACCCCAGGAGCTGATGGAGGAGGAACGGGTGAGGGGGCCTGTCCCTCCAGCCCCGGCCCATCCTCTTGATCTGTGGGCCCTGACGCAGGCTAGCCCATCCACCCACAGCCCCCGTGGTCTGGGCTGGCACTGGGGGAGCCCAGAGGCCGTGCGGCCCCAAGGCATGTGCTGGCACAAGAGGGCTGTCACCTGCCGAGGGTCCAGCCTGCCCAGCCATGCGGCCCGGGCCCTGGGCACCAAGACCAAAGCCAGAAGGGCGGCCAACAGCACAGCCCTCATCCTCGCAGAGGTCTGCACACCAGCACACCTGCGCGGGGGTGAGCGAGCCCTCCAACCCCCGGAAGCCTCTTTAAAAGGCTCGGAATGCACTGCTGTGGGCGGCCGCTAACCGCCAGGGCACCATCCTGGCCTCTCTTCTCGCGAGGTGGCAAAAGTACTGGGGCAGTGGTGGGGGGGGAGGCGGGGGAATTAATCCTCCAGACGTGCCAGAGAGTGGGCCGTGGGCCCTGGGGAGCGTGTGCGAAGCCCCTCCTATGTAGACACATTCGTGCCATCCCCGTTTCTCTCACTTGGAAGGTTCCAGAAGGAGCATCCAGCCCTCAGCCGCACCATCCCCTCCCCTCCCCTCCCCTCCTCTCCGGGGAGCCAACAGTCTCTGGCTCGGTCTGGGCGGGCCAGGGACCCTGCCCTTGAACCCAGGCCAAGGTCATGTCTGAGGAGAGCGTCAAGAACAAGTAGCCCCTCCAGAAGCTGCAGCTGTGCATATCTTTTGTTTTCATCCTTAGAAGTATGAAAAGTCCCCGCGCAGCTTTTCGGAAAGCTCCCACCTCCTCCCGGCCCAGCAACCCTCCTGCTCTGCGGGCTGCGGGCTCCTGCCCCATCACGGCAACACCCAGCGGAACGCCCTGTTCCTTCCGCCCGCTGCTCCTCGCCCGTCTGGACCTGCCCACTCTCTGGCAGCCTCACCCTGCTGCCTCCTACCTCTGCTCACCATGACCCTGGCCAGGCCCCCAAGGCCGCATGGGAGCTCTCCCTGGGCCTGGGCTGCCCGCCCTGGGTCATCGGAGACCCTGCCTGGGAGTGAAGGGCAGGGGGCTCGGCAGGATCTGTCTGAGCCCCCGAAACCCAGGCGGAAGTAACTGGGAAGATGCCTCGCCGGGGTGGGGGATCCTGCACGCCACAGCTCCCAGACCCCTCTGCTGGTTGGCTTCCAGGGGTGCTGTGGACACAGAACAGGCAGGGTTTGGAAGGTGAGGACAGATGAAGCCATCTGTCCTGCCGGGCCTTCCCAGGAGGGACCTCGGCCAAGCCAGCACCCCAGCCCTGCTTGGGAGATGAGCCCTGCAGGAAAGGGGATGAAAGTAAGCCCGCCGCACGCAGATTTGCAGCTAAGCCTTGCCCTGCCTCAGGGCCCAGAGAGCCTCAAGCCTGAGCTTGGATGGGGGTGGTCCCTGACCACCGGCCTCCCAGATGCCTGACGGAAGAAAATGACAATAAAAGACCAAAACATCACCCCGACCTTGACATTAACCTCGTTTGTTATTTTTTCAAGTTCAGTTTCCTAAAAAAACACTTGGGAGACGAAGACAATGTGAGTGAGAAGCGGACCCATGGGCGATGCTTCCTAAGCGGGAATTAAAGGCAGGCTGTTTAGTCCGTTGGGGCTGAAATAACAGAAAACCACAGGCCGGCAGCTTGTAAACAACAGACATTTATTTCTCATAGTTCTAACTTTTTTTTTTTTTTTTTTTTGCGGTACGCGGGCCTCTCACTGTTGTGGCCTCTCCCGTTGCAGAGCACAGGCTCCGGACGCGCAGACTCAGCGGCCATGGCTCACGGGCCCAGCCGCTCCGCGGCACGTGGGATCTTCCCAGACCGGGGCACGAACCCGTGTCCCCTGCATTGGCAGGTGGACTCCCAACCACTGTGCCACCAGGGAAGCCCTAATTGTACTCTTGATAACAGAGAGTAAAACATGCACAAAACTGATTGGTCACAGAGAAAGCATCGATGAGTTCCACAAAGTAGAAATATTACAAACAACGTTCTCTGACCAAAATACAATAAAACTGGGACTTCCCTGGCAGTCCCGGGGTTAAGACTCTGTGCTTCCAATGCAGGGCATGTGGGTTCGATCCCTGGTCAGGGAACTAAGATCCCACACGCCATGCAGCGCGGCCACAAAAACCCCCAAAACAAAACAAAATACAATAAAACTAGATTTTTTTTAATTTTCTATTTTAAAAAATACTATTGGATGAAAGGAAAAATACCAACTGAAATTACAGAATTTATTTAAAATAAATATCATAAAAATACCATGTAATTCAGGGCCAGAAGAAACATCATAACCTTAAACGCATCATTAAAAATGAAAGAATGAGGGGCTTCCCTGGTGGCGCAGTGGTTGGGAGTCCGCCTGCCGATGCAGGGGACACGGGTTCGTGCCCCAGTCCGGGAGGATCCCACGTGCCGCGGAGCGGCTGGGCCCGTGAGCCATGGCCGCTGAGCCTACGCGTCCGGAGCCTGTGCTCCACGACGGGAGAGGCCACGGCAGTGAGAGGCCCGCGTACCGCAAAAAACAAACAACAACAGCAACAACATAAAATAAAAAAAAATAAAAGAATGAAACTAAATACATTAAATTCCCAACTCTAAGAGCTAGACAAAGAACAAAATAAACCGTAGGATGTCACGAGGAAGGAAATAATAATGATAAAAGCGGGAAATAATAGAGTATAGAGAACAGCAGAAATAATTAATGAAACAAAGTCCTCATCCTCGGAAAAATGAACAGAATTTTTCCGTTCATTTGCAGAATTATTAACAAAATCATTAGTATTCTTTTTAAAAATAACAGAATTAACTAACATGAATAAGAAGAGATGGAGAGACCATAAATACGTGAAGTAAGAAGTGACAAAAGGGTGGGAAATGACCTTTGGGACAGAAGAAAAAGATGTTTCATCAACAGAAAGTACTTTGCTGACCTCTAAGCAAATCACTTTGAAGTCCTCAATGAGATGGATAATTTTACAGGAAAATTCAGTTTGCTGAAATTTACCCTATTAGACAAAGAGCTAGATCTATAGATAGATAGTAGATAGATGATAGAGATAAAACAGAAGCTATGAGGAAGGACTAGACTAATGGATGGCAGAATGGTACCCACGCGTGAATAGATGGGACAGTGGAGCAGAGTAAAAGTTCAGAATGTAAAGGCTGCTTTAGTTAGACCTTCACCTTCCAAATCCAGCTCTGGCCCTTCTCAGGATCACTTTTTATTAACTTCTTTTTTTTTAACCATAGGTCGCATTTTCCTGTTTCTTTGTATGTGTAGTAACTTCTGTGCTGGACGTTACTGATGACGCACGGTAGAAGCCCTGGCCTCCATTATCACCCTCTGATTTGTGTCCCTCCCCCCACCCAAGTTCCTGTGCCAAAGCCCTCACGGCCCAATGTGGCCGTATTTGGCATTAGGGCCTTTTAGGGGGTGATAAGTTTAAGTTTAAGTGAGGTCATAAGGGTATGACCCTGATCCAGTAGGGCTAGCGCCCTCAGAAGAGGGAAGGACACCAAAGATCTATCTCCCTGTGTGTGTGCAGAGAAGAGGCCAGCGGGGGATGCAGCAGGAAGGCCACCGTCCACAAGCCAGCAAGGGGGTCTCACCAGACACCAGCCCTCTCAGCACCCTGATCTCAGGCTTCCAGCCTCCAGGAACCTGAGAAAGTGAACTGTTGTTTCTGCACCACGCCCAGCAGGGTTCTGTGTTACAGAACCAAGCAGCCCAAGCCCAAGCAGACATCCTAGAATCTTCTATGGGGAATTCCCCTGAGGCAGACGACCATACTCCCTCGAGCTCTGGCCCGACAGATCTGGGGAAAAGTCCAAATGTTCCCCAAGCACCTCGAATGTGTCAGAATTCGGTCTCCAAACATCTCCCCTGTGGGTCTGTTGGGACGGTTCAGGATTTGCTAAGGCGAGTCCCAGGTAGGTCCTCCCTCAGGGCTGGTCCTTACTCCTGCAGGGCTTACTGGTGGCTGGCTGGACGCCTGAGGGTCAGCAGGGTCTCTCGTCTCTGGCTGGACCAGCACCCCCAGCCCCCCAGCCGTGCTTGGAAGCCCGGTCGCGCTGCTCTGCACGTGGGTAGGGGCTGACACCCGCCCACATTCTCTACCCTGCCCCAGCCGATGGAAGGAGAGGGGGGATCATACATCATAGTGCAGGTCCTGGGGTGAGAGAATGCAGGGTGACCCCAGGCACTGACGAGGCTGGGCTGACCTGCGGGTGCGAGCCAGGGCGGGCCGGAGGGCAGCCGTGGTCGAGGGCCTTGGACCCAGTGCCCGTGGATTTGAGTTTGGGGCAGTAGGGAGCCATGGGCGAAGGTAGACAGGCGCCGGCTGTGGTCACCTTTCATTTGAGAGGAGCTCTGCTCAGGGAGCCCGGCCTGGGGCTGCCTCTGGCTCTCAGGGACCAGAGAAGACCCTAGGAGTGTGGCAGATGGTGCCCCCGTCCCCCTACCCCCGCACCACCCCCAGGGCAGCCTGGCCTACGGCCGACTCAGCCCCCTGCAGGGGGAGGTCCAGCCAGGGGTGGGACAGAGGTGGTCACAGTAAACCCAGGCCACCTGAGAGTTGGGTTTGCTGTCCTTTTTAGGGCAGTCACAGAAAACACACCCCGCCACCCCCACCTGTCACCCCTCGGCCCCAGGAAAGACTCGGGCAGCAGGTTTGACAGTAGAGTTTATTTAGAGCAGGTGCATGTGGGCCCCCCAGGGCTGGGCGGCCAGGGGAGCCCAGGTGGGCGGGGCTCCCAGCATCCCGGATGGGGGCAGGGGCTTCCCTAGATCAGCTCCTGTGACACAGAAGGCCAGGGCCTCAGTTTCTCTACCTGCAAAGCGGGGTAATTGTCCCAACCTCTTGGGGCCGTTGAGACAGAGGGGGTCGTGCAGCTGACGTGTTAGCACAGTGGGGGACCCGGGGAGCCCAAGAAGGGGCCCACAGGGCCTGCGCCTACCCCACCGCCCCCGGCCGGACCCTGCTGGATGGAAATGGGGGACGAGGGCCAGCCTCCTCCCCTCCCCCGCCCAGCCCTGCCCTCCCTTCCCAGCCTCCAGGGTCCCCTTCTGGCAGCCTGGTGTCACCACCCCGGAGGCCCAGGAACTAGAGCGAGCCGGGGCTCCCCTCAGGCCAGGACTCGGGTGGGGCTCAGACCGGGGAAAAGGCTTACCTCCTGGTAGGACGGGACAGCGTGAGGGGCTGCAGGACAGGTGCCCGGACCACACTCTCAGTCCAGCCTCTGTGACCAGAGGAGGAGCTGGCCCAGGACAGACTGCTGACGGCCTCGACCCTCAGGCAGCCCCTCACGGCTCGGCCCACTGTCTGGACCTCTGCTCTGTCTGCCCCAGACAGTCCCATCGCCCCTCGGACCCCAGACTCCTCTTCCAGGTGTGACGGGAAGGCCTGGTGGATGGAGCCCCAGCCTCCGAGTGGGGGCAGGAACTCACCACCTGGGGCAGCAAGTTCACGCAGGTCACTGTGGAGAAGAGAAGACGGTGACGCGGGGAGATGGGTGCCAGGAGCGAGGCCTGCCCCGGGGGCCCGGACGCTCACAGTCCTTGGAGAGCAGCTGCACATCCACTGCTGACAGCCCGTGCTCCGTGGCCTTTATGAGGAACCTGTCCGTGGCTTTTTCGTCGTGTTCCACCATCCAGCCTGCGAGGAAGGGTTGCCGCTGGCTGGGGCGGCACAGGCGGAGACTGGAGCCACAGACACACTCCCTGCCCTGTCCTGTGCCCCTTTCTGCCCTACCCCATCCCCCTCCCTGTCCTGTCCCTTTCCCTGCCTGTCCCACTCATCCCATCCACCTCCTAGCCCTCTCCTGCCCCCTCTGGGCTGGGACAGGGCAGAGGTAGAGTAGAGACTCCCCCATGGGCTCACTATAAAGTTTCAGGACACTGTGGGCCTTCCCTCTTTTGTGGAAGACAGCGTTCATGATGCTGTATGTCTCGTAGTCCGAGGTCACCACAGTGACCTCTTTGCCTCCTGGGAAATGAACCAAAGACAGGCCTCCCAGGCTCTGGGTGGGGACCTCCCACGGGCCACGCCGCTGGGCCCACCCTCACCTCGTAAAGGACACACACACGGTGGGCAGGGAACCCCGCTGACCAGGACAGGAAGACGTCTGATTGACATTGTCAAGGATTTCAGAGAAGTCCTGGCAGCTGAGGCCAGAGCCTGGGGGCTGGAGACGGTGGCTGGGGGGCTTCCGCACGGGCTTTGCACTGAGCCTCATGCCGAGGGTTCTGGGCCGGGTGACCAGTAACACCCCACTGAGGCCGGGTCCCCACGGGAAGACCCTCGGTGCCCGGTGTGACTGAGCAAGGGCCGCATGTGGCGGGACACAGCGTCCCCACCTGGTCCAGTCGGCAGGGAAGGCGTGGCTAGAGGGCCCCAGCCTACTGGGCACCACGTTGGCCTCCAGGCTGAGCGGAGTGCAGGGCCCCCCGCAGGCGGCTCTTACCAGACTCCATAGGAAGCTTGAACCTCCCGGGGGCAACCCCTTCACAGCCTGGCTCTTCTCCTCCACACAGTAGCTCGTGCTGCAAGGAGCAGACGCCTGTCAGCCCAGCAGCCTCCAACCCCGCCACGCCATTGCTCTGGACCAGGGGCAGCCCCGAGACCACCCGGGAGCCCCCAGCCTCCCGGCCGGGCAGGAAGAGATGGGAACAAACTTCTCCTGCAGCGAAAGTGTGCCCACCTCTGAGGCTCAGACTCGGGGTCCTCGGAGGGGCCAGAGACACCTCCCCAGCCCATACACGTTCTAGGAGAGGTGGCCAGGCCATGGGCGTGCGAGCCCGCAGACAGCATGGGCTCATCCACAGTGCCTGGGCTGGGGCAGCCTCGCGGGGAGGCCCCGACACCCGGCAGGGAGGGGTCCCGGGCGGTGGGGCCAGAGGCCGAGCCCCAGCCCGCACTGGCCCTGAGGCTGAGGGTCACCTCCTCCGCCGTCTTAGAGAATGATGGCCCCCTGCACTCCTGCTCTGCTCTGCGGACCCCTCATCTGGAAAGGGTTGTACCCCCAGTGTCCTTCGGCCCAACACCCACCCTCATCCCAGCAGGGTGACCGCGTGGCACAGGGGAGAGAGGCACCACTCACTGGTCAGACACGGAGGTCAGGGCCAGGTGGGGCCCCTCCTGCTGCACCATTACGGCCCCCATCTTCTTCATCCGGGGCGAGCCCTGGGGCTCCAGGTTGGAGCCAAGGCAATCTCGTACCAGATACCTGAAAACTGGGGGGATGGAGAGCTGGAGGGGGGCTGCCCCAGGGAAGCCGCAGCCAGGATCAAGGGCCATCCCCCCGACCACAGAGCAGGGCAGTGGTCTGGGAAATTCCAGGGCCCCGCATGCTGTGGAGCTAGCAGGGGGCTCCAGAGGCAGCAGGTCCTGCAGGGTCTCCCAGGCTTGCCGGGACGGGCCTGTCCCCAACGGCAGACGCCCTGACCCGGCCACCTGGGCAAAGTCGAAGTCCTTCAGGCTCAAGTCCTCCACACCGGCCGCCAGCGCCAAGAACAGCCCCAGCAGGGCTGCGATCACCTTGCCCCTCATGTCTGGCAGGCAGGGGCTGGGGCCGGCTCCCCAAAGCCGCAGGACACGGGCCTCGGCACCAGTCCAGGCTTATACCCTTCCCTGTGGGCGTCGGGGAAGGCACAGGCTGGCTTCATTATGCAGTCCGGCAGCTCACGCGGCTGCCTGCCCATGAGCCGTCGGGGCCAGACCCGAGGGGGACCCACCCATGGGGCGCAGGTGTCGCCCAGGTTCCCTCCTGCGTTCATTCTCCTAATCCGCTCCCCTGCAGGCTGGGCCCCAGGCCGCCCAGGTGCTCAGACCACGTCCCGTGGCCAGAGGGGCCTCCAGGGCCCCCAGGTTCCAGGGTGAGGGGATGGGGACATGAAAGGGCACGAGGTGCTCTGGGAAGCACTTTGGGAATGTGTGCTGAAAGAGTTCGGCTGGCAGGGCCCCTCACAGCACCAGGACCCAGCAGCTGCCCAGAAGGCTCCAGCAGGAGCCCTCAGCAGCTCCCAGTACACGGCCCACCTGGGAGCCCCAGGCATGCTCAGGACGTGGGCGTGTGCCCCCCAGGGCCTGCCAGCTGAGGAGGCGTGGGCCCGGTCACTGGGGCAGCACCAAGGACATGGGTGCCCACGCCACGCGGACTCTGTGTAGCGCAGCCCACCCTGGGCTGTGGGCAGCGAGGAGTGGGCCAGGACGTCCGGACGCCTCCAGCCCTGCTGGCCGGCTGAGTCCTTTGAAGGAGCCACAGGCTCAGCGACTGGCCAACCAGCAGCATCCAGCCGACCAGACCCTGCCTGCTGGTCCTCGCTTTTCACCCCCAGCATCGCTCCCCCAGGCGGGGACAGCGTCTCCCCATCGTATGGGCGAAGAACTTCCTGAGCAGAGGGCGGAAGGCACCTGTCCGAGTCCACGCAGCAGACACGCGGCGGCCCTTGGAATACCAGCCGCTTCCTTCGCCCTTGACCCCACCCCGCCTCCAAGTGCCACAGCCGTCCTCACAGGTAGACCGGCCGGGTGAGGGTTTCCCAGCACACAGCAGACAGTAGCCAAGGCAGAGGGGTGGGGGAGAGACAGAGGAACAGAGACAGAGAGAGAGCTAGACACAGAGACGCCGAGACAGAGAGACTGAGAGAGAATACAAGGGGGCAGGGTGAGAGAGATGCACACGGAATGCGGAAACGACTCCTGGGGTCCCGGCTCCAAGGAGAGCTGAGCGGTTGTGCCCCTGCGGATGGAGCAGGGCCTCACGGCGCTCAGCTCACCCCACCTCCCCATGGCAGAAGGTCCAGGGCAGCTGGTTTCACCTCTGTTGACCCTGCCACCCCCACCTGTCACCCCTCGGCCCCAGGATGGACTCGGGCAGAGGATTTGGCAGTAGAGTTTATTCAGAGCAGGTGCAGGCGGGCCCCCCAGGGCTGGGCAGCCAGGGGAGCCCGGGTGGGCGGGGCTCCCAGCATCCCGGATGGGGGCAGGGGCTTCCCTAGATCAGCTCCTGTGACACAGAAGGCCAGGGCCTCAGGGCGCCGCCCGGCCTCCAAGGACCCCGGATGGCAGCGGTTGGAGCCACGGCCAGGAGTGGGTGTCCTAGCTGTGTGGCCTGGGCCTCAGTTTCTCTACCTGCAAAGCGGGGTAATTGTCCCAACCTCTTGGGGCCGTTGAGACAGAGGGGGTCGTGCAGCTGACGTGTTAGCCCAGTGGGGGACCCGGGGAGCCCGAGAAGGGGCCCACAGGGCCTGCGCCTACCCCACCGCCCCTGGCAGGACCATGCTGGATGGAAATGGGGGACGAGGGCCAGCCTCCTCCCCTCCCCACCCAGCCCTGCCCTCCCCTCCAGCCTCCAGGGTCCCCTCCTGGCAGCCTGGTGTCACCGCCCTGGAGGCCCAGGGGCTCCCCTCAGGCCGGGACTCTGGGAAAGGCTCGCCTCCTTCAGGAGCTTGGCACACCTCCCTGTGGGATGGGACAGTGTGAGGGGCTGCGGGACAGGTGCCCGGACCCCACCCGGGGGGGTCCCTAGCCCAGCACCCACCCTAAGGTCTGGAGCTCACCGTGCCGGGCCACCAGGTACAGTCCCGTGTCTGCGGTCAACTCACGGAACTTCCAGAAGCCTGGTTCATACTCGCCCTCAAGGTTCCGAACTGTGGGAGCACAGGGGCCTGGGCTGGGTGGTCCCCAGGAGGACCACAGCGGCCCCGCCCCACCCCAGGGGCAGCTTACTGAAATACTTGAGCACGTGGAATTCCTTGTCCCGCCAGTGGAGGGACACCCTCAGGATGGCGTACTGTTTGTAGTCTGTGTCTATCACCTGGATTTCCCTGTGGCCTGTGCAAGCAGGTGGGAGAGACAGGCATGGGCGGACCGGGCACCCTCGGGGTGGGTGGACCTCAGAGGCCAGGGTCGGCAGGGCCTGACTCCCTCCTCTCCCCACCCAGCCGGGACCCTCTGGGGATGCCAGGGTCAGGTAGGGGAGGACTAGAGCGGCCCTGGCAGGATGACCAGCGTCTTGGTGGGAGAACGGGCGTCTGGGGCGCGCGCAGGACGGGGAACAGCGAGGCCAAGCAGAGCTGGTGCACAGGGCCAGAGGGCTGTGGCCGCAGCAGCAAGGGAACGGCTCTTACCAGGAAAACAAATTTCCCCGAAACATTTATTTCTGAGCTATTTGTTCAGTCTCACGGCTTCCTGAACTGAGAGGCAGGAAAGTACGCATTAGGAAAACGCCAGCCTGCGTTCCTTCTGCTGGGCACATCCCAGGGCGGGGGGCAGGGGGTGGGGGACCGGGTGGGCGGGGCTCCCAGCATCCCGGATGGGGGCAGGGGCTTCCCTAGATCAGCTCCTGTGACACAGAAGGCCAGGGCCTCAGGGCGCCGCCCGGCCTCCAAGGACCCCGGATGGCAGCGGTTGGAGCCACGGCCAGGAGTGGGTGTCCTAGCTGTGTGGCCTGGGCCTCAGTTTCTCTACCTGCAAAGCGGGGTAATTGTCCCAACCTCTTGGGGCCGTTGAGACAGAGGGGGTCGTGCAGCTGACGTGTTAGCCCAGTGGGGGAACCCCAGGCGAGCCTGGGGCAGGGCAAGGACGGCAGAGGCACAGGATGGGGCCGTGCCAGCCTCACCCAAGGATTCTGTGACCTCCAGAGAGCCACCTACCCCTAAGTCCATTTTCCTTTCTTGCAAACTGGTGGGGCTTCATTAAGACCCTGTGCTTTTATTTGGGAGAAGATGCAGCTCTAGGAGCCTGGGGGTCTGGTCTCAGGGGAGGGTCAAGATAGACGCAGGGAGGGCTGGTCCACCCAAGTGACAGTAAAGTCCACATCCACAGCTGCAGCCAGTACAGCCGGGCTATGCCCAGGCCCCTTCCCTGTTATACGCAGCCTTCACAGTCAGCTCCTCCCCACTCAAGGTCAGGAACAAGGCCTCCAGCCTCTTTGCGGTCTGCAGTGCCAGGTTTTGGCTGGAGGCCACCCCAACTTCCCGCCAGGACCCTGCAATCTAGAGAAAGGGGCCGGGGCCAAGCCCGTCTCGGGCAGACGGACAGAGACCCCACCCCTGGGCCCCAGGAGGCAGACGCCTCTCCCCGGACCTCCCAGGCAGGGAGCTGGCAGGCTCTGAAGCAGCAGCCGTCGGCCTTCTGAGGGGTCCCTTTGGGGGCGACAGGGCGAGCCCCTCCCCGCACAGGCCTGTCTGCAGTTGCCACAGGGCTGGATCCCAGTCTCCAAGGAGAACCAGCCTTGCTGCTGCCTGTCCTTGGGGACGGGACGCCAGGGGCGGAGGTGGTTAGAGCCTGAGAGAGGGGGGCTGGAGAGGGCCAGCCGAATGTGAAAGCTGCTGGGGAGCGGTGGCCAGCAGCCCTCCCCCGCGGAAGAGGCCCGGCTCTGCCCAACCAGGCTGGGGGAGCGAGCGCCCGCCACAGAAACGGCCACCCAGAGCCCAGACCTTCCATCTGAAACTTTTGAAAACTGATAATTTTTGCAAGAGAAACGCATCCGTGTCCGACATCTGTCACTTCTGAGCCTGCTGATGTGCTCCTGGCCCAACAGCCGACACGGGGCTGGCGAAGAAGGAGCTCCGCCAAAGAAGCATTGGGCTGGAAACCAGAGCCCGCAGCCGAGGTCTCCACACCAGGAAAGCCTCCTCCTCTGGCTCCCACAGTGTGTGGGGTCAGAGGGTACAGCGGGGACCCCACACCCTGGAGACCCCAGGAGGCCCTGAGGGAGGGCGCCGCCCCTGCGCGGCCCTGGCCACTTGCCTCACACCCACTCGCTAGGAGAGGGGAGACCAGACAGGGCTGAGCTCAGACGCTCCGCCACCCGCCCTCATGGGGCTGGCCTGGGTGAGTCCTGGGGCCCCCGACGCAGCTACCCAGCATCAGCTGGGGCAGAGGCGGGGCCTGGAGTAGCTGCACACGCGGGCCCCTCCCCGCCCCACCTCCTCGCGGGGCCCAGAAAGAAAGCCACCTTCTGCAGGTCCAGGTCCTGCGTGGTCATTTCCACCTGCACCAGGATAATGCCCAGGACGGCGCTCAGCAGCCCGGCCTCCATGGAGGGTCTGTGCTCCCCGCACCTGTGCCCCCCGCACCTGGGTTTATATCGGGAGGGAGATCTGGCGGGTGGCGCAATCACCCAAGAGTTTCCTCGGCGAACTTGGCCTCCAAATGCTCAGGGGGCGTGCATCCGGGCCCCGTGACACCCACAGCCCTGGGGAGGGGCCGAGGGGGGGTGGCCTGGACTAGAGATGCCGGCGCCACCCGCTGCCTGGCCTGGGGATGATGGTGGATACGGCGGCGGGGCCCACCTGGGGGCCTGAGAGCAGGACAAGGCCCTCCCCACCTGCACGGGTGTGACCCAGGACGGCATCTCCCACCCCGGGGGCACTAATGGGATGGATACACCAAGCCCAGACCCCCAGGGGCTCAGAGCTCCGCACGGACTCCCGGGCCCTCCTCCCAGGACACATGGTGGTTTTCAGGCTCTTTCCGATGGCTCTTGGGACAAGTGGACATACGCTCCATGGGCCTGGACCGCAGAGCCGGGTGGGGGGTTCCTCCCCCGGGTGGGGGAAACGACGGTGGGCGGTGCGAAGCCTGCGTGGGAAAGGTCGTTCCCTGCAGACGGAGCAGTGCCTGAAAGGCACAGAGGCCCAGTGGGAGGGGAGGGCCCACGGGAGGTGGCAGTGGGGCGCAGTGGGGTCGCACCAGGCCCCGTGAGCCTCTACAGGCACCAGGGAGCCAGCAGCCGCTCTGCCTCCGGGCCTGTGGAGGGGAATCTGTGCACCTGGAGGAGATCCAGCCACAGGGCTGGGCGGCACAGGGCACCTCGGTTTCCCCACAGGTGCCATGAACCCACAGGGGCTGGGCGGGGGGCACCGGACACTGCCTGTGGTGGCAGCCCCCACAGGTGCCACCCTTGGCTAGCGCCTCCTGCCCTCAGCCCCGAGCCTCCCTGCCTCAGTGGCCCCAGGGCCCGGGTCAAGGCCTGGCCCGCTGTGCCCTCCTTGACGGTCTCTCCAGAGAGGCGAGGGGCCTCAAAACTGCAGAATCTGTTTATTGAGTGCCAGGGGGAGGCCCAAGGAGCTGCCGGAAGAGCTCCGCGGATGGGGAGGTACGGGGATCAGGAGGGCCTTGGGTCCAGACGGCTCCGCGTGACATGGCTTCCTGTTCCGGCTCACCCTGCATAGACAGGAGAGGTCTGGTCACTCCTGGAACACCCCTAGCTGCCCCCCTCACGCAGCAGGGCCCCCCAATTTCCTCATCACCAGAAACACACCCGCAGTGCTGCCCCCACCCCCCGGGGGCCCAGGCTGGAGGCCGCCCCTGCCCCGGGCTTCTGGGGACCCAGCCACTCTCCCCAGGGCCTCGCTCACTCCCTGGTTAGCAGTGAGGGGCTGGCGTGGCAAGAAAGCCCCAGAATGGCCACTAAACCATGCTGAACCCCACCGACTCAGCACCTGAGAGGGGGTCCACATGGGGCACTTTACTCCGAAAGCTGCTTTTTTCTAAGATAATCCTGGAGGGTGGGGCACAGAGCAGGAAGACAGGTTCACACTTTCCGCAGCTCGAACCTTCCTGAGGGGGTTGTGACGCGATCCCTAATCGCCCTTCTCCCACCCAGTAACATTGCTGAAACAAGCACTCATGCGACAGGAGACAGGGCTGGGATCCTGGGCAGTGTCATTCAGACCCATGGAAAGATGCAGCAGCCCCGGCGGCCCCAGCACAGCACCGGGTAAACCCAGCCCGGCCAGGAGAGCAGAAGGCGGTGAAGGCCGGAGGGACACTGCCCACGGGCCACTCAGGAAGTCCCCACCGAGCGACATCTAATCCTGCCAGGAGAGGCTGCAGGGGCACCTCCCAATGCTGGTGACTGTCACGTCGTGTCCATTATTTATTGTTTTACATAGGTTCCCAAATTCTTCACGATGAACACGGGTGAGGGGCCCAATGGTTTCCTGGTGTCCACTTTGGGAGAAGGTGTCCCCAAGAGCTCACCTGCATCCGTGTCCCAAGAGCTCCTGTGGACCCAGCCCTGTGATGGCAGCAACCCAGAAGACTGCCTCGGGGGACCCTCAGGAAGCGAACGAGGACAGGGGATTCCAAGGCAGGACCCAGTGTCCCAGGGGTAAGCCAGGGGCTACGGGGACACAGAACGTACTGGGTTGGACCGTGTCCCCCAAATTCAAGTCCACTTGGAATTCTGAGAGTGATCTTATTTGGAAATAAGGTCTTTGCAGATGTAATTAGTTAAGGATCTCGAGATGAGATAACCCTAGATTTAGGGTGGGCCCTACATCCAATGACTGATGTCCTTATAAGAAGAGGGAAATCCGGCCAGGTAACAACGGACGCAGAGATGAGAGTGATGGGTCTACAGGTCGAGGAACACCAAGGCTCACCAGCCCCACTAGAAGGTGGAAGAGGCCGGGATTCTCCCCTACAGCCTCCAGACGGGACCAGCCCTGCCCACAACTTGATTCTGGACCTCTGGCCTCTAGACTGTGAGAGAGTAAATTTCTGTTGTCTTAAGCCACCCAGTTTGTGGTAGTTTGTTATGGCAGCCCTAGGTAATCAGGAGAGGCTCCCTGGAAGAGGTGATGTGTAAGCTGAGGCCTGGAGCACACAGGTGAGTGTCCAGGCAGAACAATGGATGTTGGCGGGGATCTGCACCTGCAGCCCTCAGAAGGTGAGCGGGCAGGAGGCATGGCGAGAAGGGGCAGCCCACACGCACAGGCCCTGGAGGACGGGAGGGGGGAGTGACCCTGGCCCCCACCTAGGAAGGGCCACGGTGGGTCTCCCGAGCTGTCAGGGTGCTTCCTTGCCCCCGAGGAGCACGCATCTGTAGAAAGGCAGAGGGTCTGTGAGAGGCTGGGTTGGCTGGGACTGCCCACTTGCTCCTGGGACCTGCTCAGGACAGCCCCCCACAGAGCGTGGGGCCCTCGGGCCCCGACTGTCCCAAACATCTCCCTCATGTGTGTTAAGGGGAAGGGCGGGGTGTGAAGAAGAGTGGCTGGAAGGGCTGCCAACCCATCCTTAGAAGAGAAGGCCACCTCCTGCCTGTGCCTCCCAGGACTCCGGAAAGGGGGCGGGGCTGGGCTTGGTGGGCGGGGTTTCCCACAGGACGGGGCTCGGCGGGTACCTGACTTGGGCAGCATGACCACCGTGTCCTCCGGCAAGCCCCACCGTCGGGTAGAAGTCCTGGAAGGCCTTCAAGGCCTGGGGGCTCGCTTCCTGGGTCCAGCCTGGGGCAGAGCAGGGGTCCCTGTGAACCCCTGTGGCTCACAGAGGTGAGAGAGAAGGGCAGATGAGGGTCTCCTGGCCTCACTGCACTTTCTTGAAGGCTGACAACAGGGCCGCCAGCCGAGGCTGGGCAGCTTGTGCACTGCATGGCCGAGGGACCGCTGGGGACCGGCAGCTGCCCAGAGGAGCGCCCTTTCCTAATTCACACAGCGGCACCTGGGAGGTTGGGGTGGCCTGGCTGTCCTCCGGGACCAGGTTCCCCCAGGCTCGCCCCCTTCAGGCATCCATCCATTGGCAGCTCCCAATGCCAGCCTCCAGCCCTCACCCCAGCCTCTCTCCTTGGGGAGCCCCCCCGGTTCGCTCTACCAAGCCCCCCAGAAATGAAAGCAAAATAGTATCTCGGCCCCCGCTCAGGGTGTGAGGCAGCGGGTCAAGCAGGTGAGAGCGGGTCCCCAGCCAGAGGGAGGCATGAGCTTTGGCCTGAGTGCCCAGCCCTCGGAAGCCCCTCCAGTCGATCCTTACCTGACCAAAGTGCTGTGGGGTTCGACCACCCCCACCTTGACCTGGGA
>NW_020175018.1:19508565-19517897 GCF_003031525.2 Neophocaena asiaeorientalis asiaeorientalis
CTGGGAGAAGGATGGTCCCATGTCACCCCATGGAGAAGGAGGTGGAGGACACCGACTCGGGACTCAGATGTGCCCCTGGCAGCCCTCCCTCAGGTACTCGGCACCCATCTGGTTACAGCCTTCAGCCCTGGGGGTGCACAGCCGGCCTCACTCTCAGCCCCGCCCACCCAACCGCTCCCAGAGCGCCCCTCTAACCCTAAGCGCGCTCACCGGGGAGCTGCATGTGGACGCTGAGGCTGCCCTCCGCCGTGGCCTTGACGTTGCTGGTGGACGTCAGCAGGTGGTCCTTCTTGTCCCTGAAGACCTTGCAGTCAGAGACCATGGGCACCACGTACCAGAGGCCTGAGAACTGCAAGACAGCTCAATGACCTCAGGCCCGATCCTCCGGGCACCGGGACCCTGGGCCACAAGGACCACAGGTTTCTCCGAAGCCACACAGCCGGGGGTCTCCGGAGTGTCCATCTCTTGGATCTGGGTCCCTGCTCTCCCACTCACCTGGGGCAGGTCTCACGGCCACTGTGAGCCTCAGTTCTCCCAATCACGAAGTGGGTCGGTAATTACCCACACACATGGCTGTTTCAGGATTAAGTGGAGAGCGGCTCTAAAGGGTGTGTGGCCCAAGGTACCAAACAAGTGCTCAGTGGAAGGCCGGAGGTACTATTATCACATCGTCGCTATTGTTTCCAGTGAGGGCTCAGCCCAGACCCCCACCCGCGGGGCATAGCTCAGAGGCCTCCGATACCTTTTTGGCCTCAAAATCTGGCTGCCCCAGGACCTCAGCCTGCGCCGAGGACTCTCAGAGCAGCGCCAGGACGCAGCTCAGCAGGGTGGCCTCCATCCCCAGGCCAGTCCTCGGGCCCCTGGCGGCCAGTCCACCCGCGCCCCGCCGGCCCAGCTTTGCAGCCCGGCCCGGCAGTGGGGCTCGGCCGATGAGCAGCTCCGGAAGCTCCAGGCCCTCTTTGCTCACTGCCTGGCACAATCGCTCGAGTGTCCGCACCTGCTCCGGGAGTCGTTTCCCGGAGGCTCCAGAAAGCCTGGCCCTCACCTGGCTCGTGTCCCAGCCACCTCCGTGACCGGCTCAGCCGGTCGGGTTGCCTCGACCAGAGTCCCCACTCCTCTCACAGGGGTGGAGCCACCATTGGCCAGGCCTCCGGACCTCGTCTTGGGATGACAGAGGTGACGTCAGAAGCCTGGGCACCCCTCACTCCAGACCCCCAGCTGGGCCTCCAGAGCCTGAGAGGAGGGTGGGTCTGGGCTGCCACTTAGGGTGGGTTAGGGTGTCCGGCCACCTTATCCCTGGTTGCATAAGCGTATGGACCAGAGCGTCTCCCGGTGGCTCCGCGGGCTGGAGGGGGCTTGAGCTGCCAAGGCCTCTGCAGGCGACCTCTCGTGTCCACTCAGAGGGCCCCAGAGACACTCTGAGGAACGGCGTGTGACCTGGGACACACCACCCCGAGGCCTCGGGTCAGAGGCAGGGGTCCCCAGGGAAAGCCAGCACCGCGCTCTGGAGTGGAAGTGGGTTCAGAGTCAGAGAAAGACCCCAGCGGCCAGCAGGGAGAGAGGGGCAGAGCCAAGCGCTCCCGCTCGCAGCCTCCACTGGGTTTCAGGCCACGCCTCTCAGTCAGGTCCCAGAGTCATTGGACAGAATGCAGTGAAAGCCTTCCCGGGAAAATATTTACAAAACGCACATCTATCTGATAAAGGACTTAAATCCTGAACCTGTAGGGAACTCTCAAGACTCAATTAAAAAATAATTTTTTTTTTTTTAAAACAGACAAAAGGTTTGAAAAGATTCCCAGACACAAAGCAAGCCCACACAGAGAGGCTCACGGGCGTTTGTCGTAAGGAGACGCAGCTACACACCAGCAGGATGGCGATTCTGTTTCTAAATCAAGGCTGTCACCACCGGGATGGAGAAAACGAGAGGGTGCAACACCCTGAGAAATGGTTTAGCAGATTCTTAGGAAGGTAAACATTCATTACCATACGGTTCGACGCTCGCACGCCTAGGTATTTACCCAAGAGAAATGAGACACCCACAAAATCTGCCGGTGGCTGGTCATGTGATTTTACTGACAATCCCTAGAAAGTGGAAATGACCAAGTGCCATTCGGGGGGCCGGATGAACAACCTGCAGACCCCTCCGGGGACCCCTCTGAGCCTCAGAGGTGCAGGGCAGCCTGCCAAGCTGTGGAGGACCTGCCACCGGTGTGTCTCCATCGCGAGTCTTCGATGCCCGGTCATCTCCTGGCCTCCCCGCTCACCCTCACCCCCCAAGTCCACTCTCCACAAAGTGGTTGGAGCAAAGCTTGTAAAGCATCAATCTGATGCGTCCCTGCTTGAGAGGCTGCTGAGCCATCGTGGCCCTGAGCGCAAAACCCGCACCCAAGCCCCCTGCTCCCTGGGCTACTTCTCACCCTCTGCATCCTCCAAGCAGCCTTCCTCAAACCCCAGCCTTCACCTGCCGGTCGTTTTCTGGCGGCTTTAGCACCATCCGAATTGTCTGCCGTGTTTATTTGTGGTCTGCTCTCCCGCACACACTGTAAACCCCGTGACAAGAGGAGCTGTACCGGCCTGCTGGCAGCCTGTTGGTGTCTGTTTCCCCAGCCTGGAGCGCAGGGCCTGGCGGTGGAAGGGGCTAGTTAATGCTTGTGAATGAATAAAGGACAGGGGCCAAGTCGCTTTGACCCGCAGGTCTGTTAAACTGGGATCTTCACAGCACACATTTGCTGCCGGGGCAGAGTTTGTGTGGCCACATCTGGCCTGCACGGTCCGTGGGTGCAGCTGGCACCGCAGGCCCAGATAGCAGCGGGTCAGTGGGAGCCCCGCCCCCCTCCCCGCAGTGCAGGGGCGCCCCTGCCAGGGCCTCCGTCGCTTCCTGCCGGCCTCAGCTCCCTGGAGGAGATTAGGAAGAGTGCACAGGAGGCTTGCGGGGGCTCGGGACGTGGACGAGGGCACTGGCAGGAGAGGTGTGGGCAGTGGTCAGGCCAGAGCTGGCAAGGCCCTGGACCCAAGCACAGCAGGTGTGGTCCCAGCAACGGCCACAGGGCGGCAGCAAAGGGACCCTGCTTGCCGGGCTGGCAGAAGGGCTTACATGGGGCTTCGTGCCCGCTGGGGCTGGGGAGGGGTCCCCGAGCAGGAAGGTCACCTTATATTGAAGTGGCATCCGTTGCAGGGTTTCCAAGCTTCAAACCTGTTACCAATGAATGGATAAACAAACAGGGTCTATCCACACGTCAGAAAGTCGTCCGTATGACAAGGAACAGGACTAACCGTGAAGACAGGGCGCTGGGTGAGAGACCAGGCCCCAAAGGCCACGTGGTGTAGGAACCCCCCTGTACGTAACGTGCAGAGAGGCAAGTGCGTGGAGACAGAAAGGAGATTACTGGTTACCAGGTCCTGGGGCAGTGGGGAGCAGCCGTTTAATGGGCATAGGCTCTCCCTGTGGGGTCAGGGAAATGTTCTAGAGTTGATGGTGGTGACGGTTGCGCTAAAACCCACTGAATTGTACACTTATATGGTGAACTATACGGTCCCTGGATTAAATCTCAATAAGGCTGCTGGAAATAAAGCCCACTGCCAACTACTATCCCACTTTTCATTAAGGACAGAAGTTGTGATGCTGTCAGTGCCAGAGACTTAATTTCAGGAAAAAAAAAAAGTACACACGAAGCCCTCCACCCCACCCCACCCTGTTCCAGCTCAGATCACAAGGGCCCTCGAAGCGGACAAACCCAGGGGCCAGGGCCTCAGGCACAGATAGCCCGCCAGGGGCAGGGGTGGCTCCCCACGCCCTCCATAGAAGAGTCCCAGGGCACCAGAGGGCAGGGACTGAAGGACGACTGCCTAGGAGGCAGGAACCAGAGCCCCTCCCAGCACTCTTCGCTGGGGAGGTTGGACTGACAGGGTGGACGCCAGGCCAGGGAGGGCCCCTCAGGGCAGGAGCTGCACTCAGGGCACTGGCAACGGTCAGCCTGGTGCTGGCATAGGGGGTGAGCTGGGATTGACCTGGCTGCCCTGCGCCTCCCTGCTGCCCGGCCGCTCGCCTCCCCCTCCCATCCCCGACCAGGGCTCGAACCCCCTACAAAGGAAAAATAAACACAGGCAACTAGTTTTACAAGACATGAAAACCTGTTATAAAATCATGAGCAGTAAATAGAATAGAATAGAATATAGAATAGAATATATCAGTAAATAGAATGTTATATAAATAGAATAACAGAAGAATCTAGAAACAATGGGAAGAGACACGAATGACAGGGGAATTCAGCATACGATGAAGGACATGTTTCCGTCTGTGGAGAAAACTTGAATACGCAGTCAACAAAACTGTCACCACTAGGGACCATTTAGAAAATACATACATAGCTAGATCACCACCCCACTCCTTACATCAAAATACATTTCAGATGGATCAGATTTCCACATAAAAGTGAAATTTAACAGTGCTGGTAGGAAAAAAATTTTTAATTTGGTATGGACCAAGTCTACGAAAACCAGAAAAGGTAAACCTGATAAAGATTAATCCGTTTTCTATAGGAATATTTAGAATTTCTTTTTTAATAACAAAAAAGATGAAAAACATAAAAGACCGATTACAACAGTGGAAATAAATGAAGACCACCCACATGAGGACAAGCAGGCATCCCCTGTGGTTGTTTAGGGGGCGTATTTGTCTTTCTGCAGTTGGTCCTGAGTTGAAGATGGGGACAGAAATTATTGTTCGTTATCGTTCAAGTCCTGCCCATTTGGGCCAATTGTCACAGGGCACGTGTCCAGCTGCCCGTGATTCTCGGAAGCACCTTGGGTGGGGTCGGGCGAGGTGCCTGCCCTCCTGTTGGAGAAGGGTCTTGGGGCACAGATGAGTGAAGCTAGCCAAGGTCAGGGAAGTGGTGTGTTTGCACATGACTTGGGTTCCATTTCTGTGGAGAAAAGCTGAGCTGTGAGGAATGGGAGGCCCAGCCAGGCAGGGGCGGGGTCATCCCTGCACCTCGTTAGTGAGCAGGGTCCCTTGGTGGGGTTGGGAGGTCCAGGTCTGGAGCCAGGGAGCTGCAGCATTCTCGGAGGCATGGGGTGGTTTCCCTCTGGACCCTCAGGCCTCTCCTTTATGTGAAAATTAATAAAGGGAACCCTCAGTAAACTGCAGTCAGGAGGCCAGAAGGGGGAGCTCTCACACCCTACCGCGCAGCCTCAATTGCAGACCCAACGGGAAGGTTACTACTTACTGCCCATCAGGAGGAGGGAAGATTTTCTCTCACCCAGCAACAGCCCAGCCAATGAGACACCATCACAGTTCAGCCGATGAAAAGTCACCACGCTGCGAACTCTGTTTCCTCCAACGGACACTTTGTTTAGAACAGCCTCTCCCAACCCCCCCTTCTCCTCTATAAAAGAGTTTCCTCTCCTTTGTTCTCTGCACTTGCTTGTGGTTTGCCCTAGATTGCTTGTCCTGAATTGTAGTTCTTTACTGTCCCCGAATAAACCCACGTTGCTGTTTTATTAAGGCCAGGGGAGATTATTTCGAAATGTTGAGCCAGTATCACTTAATTGGCTACATTGTTTTCTTTTTAATTTTTTTTGACATGAACCATTTTTAAAGTCTTTATTGAATTTGTTACAATATTACTTCTGTTTTATGTTTTGGTTTTTTGGCCCTGAGGCATGTGGGATCTTAGCTCCCTGACCAGGGATCGAACCTGCACCCCCTGCATTGGAAGGTGAAGTCTTAGCCACTGGACCGCCAGGGAAGTCCCAGGATACATCATTTTTACAAAAGTTTGACAGGCAACAAAATGCAGAATTTAAAATATTCATACAAAACAGAATTAAGAGCAACATGACAACTCTAAATTGTGTGATGGTTCCAAACATGGACCTTATGCCTGGAGGTGGCCGACTGAACAAATCAAAGGACCACAGAGAGGCAGGTGAGACTTTCAGCTATGCCTGATTCTGTGCAGTTGAGTTTCCACTTTTTTTTTTTTTTCTGGCCGTGCCACGTGTCTCGTGGGATCTCACTTCCCTGACTAGGGATTGAACCTGGGCTCCCCGGCAGTGGAAACCCTGAATCCTAACCACTGGACCACCAGGGAATTCCCAAGTTTCCACTTTTCTGGTCATTTTTCATTGGTACTTACTCTGACCCAAGGGAACAAGGCTGTCCCCGTGGAGGGAAATCTGGAGTCAAATATGCCTCCTGGAAGTACCCACTTAGGCAGCCATGAAGGTTTAGTAAAGTGGATCAATGGGAGGCTTCCGTTTTGTTATGAGGAGAAAATAGAACAGTAAATACAGAAGGAGCACACTCAAACTGAAAGAATTACCTGAGTACGTTGGGAAGAAACAGCACAGAAATAAACGTGAAGCAATAGCTGATGAGCTCCGCAAAACTTCAAAGAGCTGTTAAAAATAGTATCGTTATCTCAAAAGAACCGTTTGGAACCAATTATATTATGAAAAATACAGCCTGTAAGTTTGCAAATTCAGAGAGTGTAGATAAGAACCAGAGTCAGTTAATAGTTCAGATGAAATAAAGACTGTGAATCCTGAACCGTCTAACGCTTCCCAAAAGGCAAGTAAAAGATTAATTTGTCACGGGATCATGATAAGGCTGTTTCCAAAAGGCCATAATCCAAAGAAGAGGTCTCCCCCTTTCACAAGGGTTTGGGAAATGTGGACAAGGGTGTTGTCTTCCCATGAAAGAGAGAGAGAAGCAGCAACAGTGAGAAAAGGGCGCACAGGCCTGGTCCAGACATCTTGGGAAAGCTGTCAGGTCAGATGTCACCTGCTTTAATTCCTGGAAATCTTTACTTTCAGGTCACCAGATGGTATGCAGCGGCAGTCAGGGGTTGGTGCTTTTTCAGATGTGACGCGTGACTCCAAGTGTCTGTTCCTTGGAGCTTGGTGGCACATGGACAGGTTAGCGATATCTGGGCGGGGCTTCTTCCTGAAGATGAAGCATTTGGCAGGAACGCTTCTGCAAGGTTCAGCCTGAAATGTATCGGTTGTGCCCTTTCCCTGAGAAGGGCAGAGGCCCAGGCCCCAGCCCGCTGACCTATTTGTAAGTCAAAAGAGCTGTTCGAAGAAAATGGTAAACTTCAACAATTCAGTCCACCTTCAGATTATGGAGCCAAGAAGAGATGAATGGTACAAAAAGGGAATTGGGGAAAGGCAATAGTTTTTTTGTGTGTTTTTTTTTGGTTTCTTTGGCTGTGTCGAGTCTTAGTTGCGGCACGCGGGATCTTTGTTGAGGCATGCAGGATGTTTTTTGTTGCGGCGCGTGGGCACTTCGTCGGGGCGCGTGGGCTTCTCTCTAGCTGTGGCGTGCAGGTTTTCTCTCTCTAGTTGTGGCCCATGGGCTCTGCAGTTTGCGGCATGCGAGCTCTGTAGTTGTGGCACGGGGGCTTAGTTGTCCTGCGGCATGTGGGATCTTAGTTCCCCGACCAGGGCTCGAACCCACTTCCCCTGCATTGGCAGGCGGATTCCTTGCCACTGCCCACCAGGGAAGTCCCAAGGCAATAGATTTTGAAGCAAAAGAATATTTGATATGTCAGTAGAATTTCCGCACTGTCTCTTCAACACAAGAGAAGATGAAACGGCTTTCTGAGTTCACGTATTCTAAGACTTCCAAAGCTGATCCACAGGAGTCTGTAGGTGGCTTGTCTGAGAAACTAAATACTAAGACTGTCAAAGCGTCAGCGAGGGTGGGAACCGGCTGCCGGTCAGTCCCGATGACTCTGTACTAAGAGAGCATTGCACCCTCCGCTTAGGCTTGAAAGCCAGTTTCCTCAAGTGACTTCAGCAGTAAGTTGTTGACCCACTTCGTGGTGATACTTCCAAAGACACCCACTAACAAGCAGCGACTTTGGGTCTAACTGGAGTAGAAGTGAACCAGCCACACCTTGTCACAGAGGCAGTGGTGACTTCAGATCACACTGCACCTGGTGAAATCGCCCTGTCCCCTCCAGCCCGCCCTGAGGGCGCCCTGGGCACTTCTCTCCAGAGCCCTGGGACGGAGCAGGCGCTGGGAACGGCTGCACCCTGTGTCTCTTCATCACCCCACCTCTCCCCCCATCCCCCATCCCCCACTTGCACAGGGGATGTCCCGGCCAGCGCCCACGTTGGTGGTGGGGGACGTGCATTTTACTTTAGGAGCATCTGCCCAGCTTTAATTTTTATATGGAATATACACTATTTTCATTAACAAGTAATAATAAATTTTTCTTTAGAGAAAGCATTTTTAACTATAACCTTGACCTCCCCACTGGCTTCCAAATTCACACATCCCACTCTCCTGTCTCCAGACATCTCAGACCCGACAGAGCCCAAACCACCTCCCAGTGTGCCCCACACCATCAGCTCCCCTCAGCCCCGCACTGCTGTGCCCACCTGTGCTCAGGGCAAGCACTGGAGGCCAGCCTGGGTCCCCTTCCTTCCTCACTGGCACCTCCAACCCAATGCCAGGGCCTGTTACTGCAGCCTCCAAACACACCCCAAGAGCACCCTGACAGCACTCTTGCACCCCAGTAGCCCCCGATATCCTGACAGCATGCTGCACCATGACAGCACCCCTGCCTGCTCCACTGCTGAAACACTCTCTAAACCTTAGCAGCTGCCCTCCTGGAAGGCTGGCCCCGCACCGTGCAGGGACAGCAAGATGTCCACTGAGCTGACATCCCTGGCTGCGCCTGGCTGTGTGCAATCAGAGGAACTGAAGTTCCCACCAGGCTTCAAGGTACAGCCCAACCCCTTGCCTCTCGCCCTCACATCCAGCCACATGGGCCTCCTGAAGCTTATGCAAATAGGCCACGCTTAGTCCCACACAGCAGCTCAAGGTTGAAGCTTGAGGGTCTGCCTGACCCTCCCACGCAGGTCTCTCCTTGAGGGCGGGCGCACGCGCGCGCGCGCACACACACGTACACACAGGCCCTGGCCTCTCTCCATACGCTTTACCCATTTTGTTTTCCTGACCTCCTCCCAGGTCTGTTTACCTGTCTGCTCTATGAGGGCTAGGAGCTCTGACTCCTCCGTGGGACCCCCAACTCCTAGCACAGAACTGGCACCAAGTACGCGCTTACGGTATTTTTGGAATTAACTCGCTATATCATCTTTGGATACACTATTCCGTGGTCGTTTTAAGTAGATGTAATGCCGTAAGCGAAGCCCCACCCCCACAAATAATACTAACTAATCATTATGTCCCTGAGAGCCTGGAAATGAGGCGGACGACCCAGGCCGGGCCCGCGGGGAGGAGCGCTAGCCGGCAGCCGCGTTCGCGCCGCCGCCTGGCCACCCAACGTCACAGAGCTGGGCCTGGGGAGCGCGCGGCCCGC
>NW_020175018.1:19519151-19524067 GCF_003031525.2 Neophocaena asiaeorientalis asiaeorientalis
TCCCCGCGGCCCGCCAGCCATGGTGAACCTGGGCCTGTCCCGGGTGGACGACGCCGTGGCCAGCAAGCACCCGGTGAGAAGGCTGGCCTGGGACGCGGGCCCCTGACCTCAGAAGCTGACCTGCGCGGGGCGGGGGCCTCGGTGGGAGTGCCCTTATCAGGGAAGAGACGGGGGACAGAGGTGGGGGACCCTGTTGCTGTGGAGATCGAGGCATCCTGGGTGGGCATGGGGGCAGGTGGGATGTGTCCAGGCCCCCAGGGCCTCACGATGAGCGGTCGCCTACCCCAGGGCCGGAGTGTGCCCAAAGGAGGGACGGGGAACTGAGCCTTCAACCCCCTCCCCCATCCCAGGGACTCGGGGAGTATGCCGCGTGCCAGTCGAACGCCTTCATGAAGGGCATTTTCACCTTTGTCACAGGTAGGCTGGGTCCAGGTGTCTGTCCTGGGGTGTGAAGAGACCTCACCCTCCTGTCTCACCCTGACTCCCCAGCAGGTGGCGCCAGGTCGCCAGCCCGCAGTGCTCGGAGCCTGGCAGGTGTCGCGAGCACTTAGGCCGAGAGCCCCGTGGTCCCCTGGCAAGCCCCGTGGACGGGCTGGCTGATGCGGACCATGGCTCTTGGCAGGCACCGCTGCGACCGTCGGCCTGCAGATGCTCGTTCAGAGGAAGTTTCCGTACCCCTTTCAGTGGAACGTGCTGGTGGCCGTGGGTGGGTACTCCAGGACTGGTGCCTGGCGCCCCTGAAATGCACCCCTGTTGCCGCTGGCTCTTCAGCAGAAGCGGATCCCACTAGGGGTGGGGGGCTGTGGTTCCGGGCATCCCTGCCTCCGGGGATGGGGCTCCAGTTCTCAGTGGGAGCCCTGCTGGACCCCACCGCTCCCAGGAAGAAACCTGCACCCTGCTCCCTTCCCCTGACAAGTGCAGAGGCCCCGCCCCGCTGCCCACTGGCCCCTGCCCGCCTCTCCCCAGTCGCAGGCTCAGTGGCCAGCTACTGGGTGACCCGAGTGGAGTCGCAGAAATGCAGCAACCTCTGGCTCTTCCTGGAGACAGGGCAGCTCCCCAAAGACATGGACACAGGTGAGGGTCCTGGGGGCAGCAGGACGGGAACCGAGGCTCCATTCCCCGGGCGTAGGCGGGACAGGCCTGTCCCCTTGACACGCGCATGGGGGTGGGGGCGGGAGGGAGGGGGCCTGCGGCAGACAGAACTTCCAGGCCCTTGTGCAGGAGGAAGACCCAGGAGGGGCTGGGTGGCCCTGGGAGGGGCGAGTGCAGAGTGAGGAGGGTGGGCACCCCGAGAAGAGCGGCCGGATTGAGAGGCCCCGCACTGGACATCAAGCTGATTGATCTCAAGCCTGGCCTCCACTGCCTGCATCCCTCCTGTTACAGGCCTCAGTTTTTGCCCCGGTAAAATGGGCACAGGGACCGGGCACAGCTTTGGGGTGTGGTTCTAGCTGTCTCCCTTTGCTTCTTACAGATCGGCACAGCTAGGAGAGCTCCAGCCAGGGCACAGAGGACCTGGGGCCGGAGAGTTCTAGAACACAGCCCTCAGCACCTCTGCACCCCAGGCTGGCCTCCCCACACCCATGTCCCCTGCACACATGCATGGCCAACTCTGTCAGACCTGTGCAAACTGCTCCTGCCCAGCCTGGATGCCCAGGTCAGACCAGGAGGTGCTGCCCCTGGGTGGCTGGCCTCCTGCAGGGCAGTGAGAAACGTGGTGGACACAGAGCTGGAGAAGACCAGGCCTGTCTCATGCATATTTGGGGGCGGCAGCTCCGGGGTGGCGGTTGGGCCTTCTGCACTTCTTGCTGCTGATACGCCCTTTCTGACCCCTGCATCCCCCCCGCCCACCCCAGTCAGAGCTGACAGCTGCCGCTGGGGGTTGTGGGACTAATAAACACCTTTTGCTGTTTCCCGTTTCCCGCCTGAGTTCTAAAGCAGTTGGGAAACAAGTCAGCGCAGTAAGAAGATGAGAGAAAGGTCACCTCGGTACCATACAGCTGATTGGAGGAGGTGCCAGGGCAGTTCCTAACACCGAACCCCAGGATTAGACACTCTGGGCAGCCCCCATGGGCCCTCCATGCGGGGGTGCTTCTGTACCGCCTGGCACAGAGCAGCGGAGCAGACGGTGTGCAGCTTCCAGGAGACAAGGGACGGGAAGTGGCCACGCCCACCTGCCTATCATTCCCAACCCACCTATCAGATTAAGCCACTTCTCCCCTGGGGAGGAGGAAGTGAGTGGTTCAGGAGGCCAGAGTCAGCTTACTGGAGCTCTGTCCACATGGAGGAGTGTTCCTGGGTGGGCAAGACTGCCCACCTCACCCACCCCCAACAGAGGGAGAGGCAGAGATTATATAACACCTGGGCAAATCCACCGTCCTTTATAGCAGGCTTCCTGGTAACACTGAAGGCACACAGGGCCGCGCTGCTCCAGCCCCAGCTCCGCCCCTGCGCCTGCTGACATAGCCAGTCCCGCAAAAGAACGTCTACTGCACGCTCGCTGTGCACCAGGGAATCTGTTCGTGGGAAGGCAAAACGACAGGAAGCCCGAGATAACCATGACATAAGCAAGCTAGAGTTTTCGTTTCCTTTCATGGAAAAGCTCAAGTGGGTGGTCTGGGGCTGTATGGAGTCAGGGACCCAGGCTTCTTTTAGCGTGTTCCGTGCTGTAACGGCCCTCATTCCAAATCCACCTCATGGTCCCAGGCAGCTGTGCTGGCTCCGGACATCAGGTCTTCATCCCTGTCAACAGGAAAGAGAAAGGGGGAGGAGGAGGGCAATTCGCTCACTTCTCTGAACACTGCATTGGCTAGAACTAAGTCACGTGGGACGCCTAGTGCAAAGGCACCTAGGAGGGCAGCTTGCTCTGGGCAGCCTCGTGCCCACTAAAATTCAGGGGTTCTCCATCTGAGGAAAGGAGAACCAGTATTGGGGCACAGGTTCTGCCTCACACCCTGGGAGAACACGGGCATCAAGGGAATAGACCCTGCCCACGGCAGGCCCTCCCAACCCCCTGAGGGAAAGACCTGGGCTCAGAGGGAGGGCAGAGGGAGAACTTTTAGTTTCAGAGGGAACTGGACTCACTTTTTAAAAAGAGAGTGACCAGAAAAGTAAAGGATCTGTTTGAGAGGTCACAGAGAAAGATGGGTGCTGTAACAGCGCATGGGTGAAGACTGTTGTTATGGCTGAACTGTGTCTCCCACAGACTCACAGTTTGCAGCCCTAGCCCCCAGGACCTCAGAATATGACTGCATTTGGAGACAGGACCTTTGAAGGGGTGATTAAGTTAAAATGGGGATGGGCCCTCATCCAGTCTGACTGGTGTGCTTATAAGAGAAGGTGATTAGGACACAGATGAGTACAGGGGAAAGACCCCACGAGGACACAGCCGTCTACAAGCCTGGGAGAGACGCCTCAGGAGAAACCAGCCCTGCCGACACCTTGGTCTCAGACTTCAAGCCTCCAGGATGTGAGACAATAAACTTCTGTTGTTTAAGCTGCCCGGTCTGTGGTGCTTTGTTAGCAAACTCATGCAGGTTGGAAGAAGTAACCCATCTGATGTGCACCCCTGGAATCCCAGGCTTGGGCCACATGGCTGTAAGGGAAGCTTGTGCTGGGGGTGCAGAGGGAGGGGACTGACTCCTCCTGGAGTAAGTGACAGCTAAAGCTGGACCCAGGACTTCCCCAGGGAAGTGGGGGTGGAGCAGGGATGGTCAGGGAGAGATGGGGTAGTCAGGGCCGAGGCTGGGGGTCTCACGAGCCAGGTCACCAGGGTTGGAGTTTGAACTTGGGGTGGGGTAAGGGAATGGAGACCCTGTAGGCAGTGAGAGGTCAGAAGTTTTAGGAGGCTCAGTGGAGGACACTGGGGGTGTGGGGGGATGGGGAGGGTGCAGTGGCGCCACCGTGGGGTGCGGTGCCACTGCCAATCACCTCGGAGAGCAGCCACGAGACTCGTGTCCAGGAGAGCAACCCCGAGGCTGGCTGGGGGCAGAGGGTGGGGTCGTCGGGGTGGGCCAGGAATTCCCGGGTTCCCTGGGTGCTGAGAACCTCCGCCCCCGTCACAATGGGCCGAGATTCCAGGAGCAATCTGAACTGTGGTTCTGCGGGGCAGGCTCAGCACAGAGAGGGTGGGGGGTGCGGATGGGCCCTGGAGGGCGCCGTGGGCCGCCGTGAAGATCCGTAGTGAGGCGGAGGTGGAGGCAGATCCAGGAGCTGAAGGCTATCACTCGGCTCCAGGGTGTGGCTGCCGCTGGGGTGACCCAGGGCCTCCGGGGCTCCTGGGGGCAGGACTTACAATCTTAACACACGGACGGTCCAGGGCATATGGACTGGGGGCCACTCTACTGCTCACCCCCAAACAGAGCTGGGGGGAAGGGATCGGAGGGGTCTGCCATGCAGGGGGCAGGGGGAGCAGAAGCTGGGGGCTTCAAGGAGATTTGTGAGCACGCTGGCCTCAAAGCCAGAGGGGACAGGAGGGGATCCACCCACTTCTGTGGCTAGAGGGTCTGGAAGAAATCACAGGCCTGCCCGTCCCTGACTTGCACCCCACCCTCCCCACCTCCCAGCACTGCTGTCCACTGAGAGCCGTCCAGATGAGCACTGCTGAGCAGTGAAGCTGGCCCCCATGCAGGCTGGGAGGAAGGAGCGCGGCCTTGGAGACAGCAAACTCACGCCCCCACCTCCGTCCTCCCCGGCGTGGAGCCTGCCCCACCCGGGAACCCCGGCCAGGCCCTTGGCCCTTGGCCTACATCCTGGCTGCCCTGTGCCTCCACACAGAGCAATGTCGGGCGCTGCAGATACAGGCGGTGAAGGAGACCACGTTCAAGAACAAGGCCACGCTGGCCGTCCTGCGCAGCAACATTTGCCGCGGGTCCCACGAGTGGGCTTTGGCCAAGAAGGTGGACAGCGAGACCCTCCCT
>NW_020175018.1:19524089-19526942 GCF_003031525.2 Neophocaena asiaeorientalis asiaeorientalis
ACAGCCCTTCCCCCAACACAGGAGCACAGCTGGCACCTCCTCTCCTTTCCCCACTCTAACCCCAACCATTCTGAAACTGGGTGGAGGGGGGCGGTTTCCCCACCACCCACCTCAGAGGGCAGGGCCAGGGGCCCGACAGAGGTCCCTTTCCTGGGCTACCCCCTGCAGCAGCCATATAGGGGAGCCAGGCACCCGCCTCTCTGGACCTCCATCACATCGGAGCAGGGATGGCCTGGATGGAGTCCTTCAGCGCTCTGCCCCTTGTGGCCCCAGGAGCTGGGGTCTTGCTGCTAGGCTAGCACAGGGCAGAGGAAACCCGGGGAGAATCCCTGGAGGGGCCGGCGGCCGGGTGGGGGTGCAACGCAGAGGGGCCAAGCCCCCAGCTCAGCCGCCGCGCCCCACAGTATGACCAGCGGACCATCTCCAAGGCCTGCGGAAAGGACGTGCCCATGAGCCTGGCGCACAGCCGCTGCACCACGGAGGTAAGGCAGCAGGGGGGACCCGTCAGCCCCGCCCAGCCAGTGCACCCCAACTAAACTACGATGTGGAGCCGGTGGGGAGCAGAGCGAGTTCCCAGCCCCAGCGTCCGTGCGGCGTTGCCGCGGGTCCCTCCCCGCCCGCCCAGATGCAGGCGCGCTCCGTGGCCCCTGAGCACCCACGCGCGGGCCATGCCCTCCCCGACCCAGGTGGCGCGGGAGAAGCTGCGCAAGTACGTCTTCGACCGCGTGAATATGCACAACGTGCTGATCGACCTGGGGCGGCGGCGCGAGCAGAAGCTGGAGAGCACGCAGCTGGAGCTGGCCAGCCTTAAGGACCAGCCCGAGGCCACCAAGGAGGAGCCGCGCATGCTGCAGGTGGCGGCGGGGAGCGGGGCGGGGCCTCCAGTGTGATGGGGGCGGGGCCACAGGAGGCGGGGCGGGGCTCTGTGGGAGGGCGGGGCTAGATGAATGAGGCCCCCTTGGAAGAAAGCCCAGCCCCGCCCCCGCCGGCCTCTGCACTCCCAGGTGGCCTGTCCCCACGCACTCTCAATGTGCCCTTCCTCCCCGCCCAGGTCATCCGTCAGCTGGAGAACAACATAGAAAAGACGATGGTCAAGATCACCACTAGCCAGAATATCCACCTGCTGTACGTGGACCTGCCGGACCACCTGAAGCAAGTGAGCCCCTCAACCCACACCCGGAGGCCGAGACCGCATCCCGGTCCCAGGGAGCCCAGCTGGCCAGGAAGGGCGGGAATCTCGGCGGGGGCGTGCCCTCCGGGTTAGGCTGCCCCGCAGGCGCGCAGCTCTCCTCCAGGCCGGGTGACCCCGAGAAAGGCTGAGCCCAGCTTTGGGCACCAAGCTGAGCAGCGGGACCTTGTAGGTGGGAAACGTTCTTTCAAGAATTTATTTGCTATTCCAAAAAGGCATATCATGTGCTACATCAGAATTGTTTTTTGTTTTTTTATAAATTTAGTGATTTATTGACTTATTTATTTTTGGCTGCTTGGGTCTTTGTCGCTGCGTGCGGGCTTTCTCTAGTTGTGGCGAGCAGGGCTACTCTTCGTTGCGGTGCGCGGGCTTCTCATTGCAGTGGCTTCTCTTGTTGCGGAGCACAGGCTCTAGGTGCGCGGGCCTCAGTAGTTGTGGCTTGTGAGCTTCAGTAGTCGTGGCTCGCGGGCTCAGTAGTTGTGGCTCACAGGCTCCAGAGTGCAGGCTCAGTAGCTGTGGTGCATGGGCTGAGCTGCTTCGCAGCCATGTGGGATCTTCCCAGACCAGGGCTCAAACCCGTGTCCCCTGCATGGGCAGGTGGATTCTTAACCACTGCGCCACCAGGGAAGTCCTGTTTGGGTTCTTATTTGATGGTTTAGTGTTGTTTTTACTTTGCCCCATCGTTTCTCATCCCCTGGCTTCTGAGGCCAAGAGATGGGTCCTGCACCCTCAGAAGTCCCCTAACATCATCCAGGGCAAGCTGCCTCTGAGCAGGTCAGTAACCTCCGCTTGCTGCCCACCTCTTCCAAGCCAGCCACCCTGCTCCCTGCCGAGAAGGCCAGGGGGAAGCCCCCAGGGGCCGTGAGCCTTGCTGTGAGGCAACCCCCTTCACTGGCGGCCCCCTTTGGCCCCCACACAGAAGAGCACAGGCACCCGCCACAGGCCAGGTGGTGGAAGATGGTGAGGACAAGGACAGTTGGAGAGGAGGGCTGAAGGCTGGGTGCCAGGGTGCAAAGAGGAGCAGCTTGGCAGGGGGGCGCCGAGAGAGAGAGGGAAGACCCCACCTTCATGCTGGGGCTGGTGGAGGGGAAGCCCTGGAGGGCAGTGTGGCCAGGAGGGTGACAGGTAGAAATGTGTTTGGAGGAGGGTGTGGGATGGGTGGGCATTGCAGCTCTTCGCAGCTGGGGTCATGCCCCCCAAATCCTGCCCACGGTGCCCAGAGCCCAGCAGCACGCAGCTTTGTCCTCCAGCCTGTCCCTCTTGCCTCAGGCCCCGGGTCCTGGAGACTCACCTTGTGGCCCTGCCCACGTGTCCTTCCCGGGCCCACTCCTCCTACCCACACCCCTTCCCACTCCGACTGCACCCTGGGGTCCAGCCCCTCCTTCACCTGTATGCGTCATGTCCTCCCAGTGGTACTTGCTTATCTTTTCAGAACATATGCACTAAAAAAAAACAACTCCTGTGGTCATCTGCATTTTTTTTTTTTTTTTTTGGCCGCATGGCACAGCATGCGGGTTCTTAGTTCCCTGGCTGGGGATCGAACCCGTGCCCCCTGCGCCGAGTTTTAAACACTGGAACACCAGGGAAGTCTCCCTTGCATTAAAAAAAAAAAAAAAAAAGGGCTTCCTTGGGGGGGCAGTGGTTGAAAGTCCGCCTGGCGATGC
>NW_020175018.1:19526972-19532611 GCF_003031525.2 Neophocaena asiaeorientalis asiaeorientalis
AAAAAAAAAAGGGCTTCCCTGGTGGCGCAGTGGTTGAGAGTCCACCTGCCAATGCAGGGGACACGGGCTCGTGCCCCGGTCCAGGAAGATCCCACATGCCGCGGAGTTCCTGGGCCCGTGAGCCATGGCCGCTGAGCCTGCGCGTCCGGAGCCTGTGCTCCGCAACGGGAGAGGCCACAACAGTGAGAGGCCCGCGTACCGAAACAACAACAACAAAAAAGTGAAGATTCTACGTTGTAGTTATCAACAACAAAATACTAAGAGCCAAGATATATTGGACATTTATGAACCTGACCCTGTGCTAAATATACATCATTATACCTTCTCAATCCATCCTGATAGCGACCTCCTGAAAGAGCCATTATTACCTTACCTTTACACATGGCAAAACCCAGGCTTTCCTAAGGCCCCACGCTAGCTGGTCAGGTTACAGCCTTGGCCTTGAGTCCTGAGTCTCTGACCCCACACCAGTGTTTTGAGACCCTCTTCTTCACTTCAGACAGCTGCCAGCCTCCCGGCGTTTCACAGTCACCTCTCACGTGGTGGGACATCCCATCACAACTTTTTTGGAAGTGTCTCTGGACTCTGGCCCTGGGCAGTGAGAGAATCCACCAGGAAGTTGCTGTCTTCCTTCCCCAAACATGTCCTTTCACCTGCTTTGGGCCTGGCTGGGGCCACAGCCCAGGTTATACTTGTCCCCTGGGCTTGCACAGGCCGGGGTGAGGGGTGGGGAGTAGACGTGCTCCACTTTGGGGGCCAGAAGAGAATGAGGGAGGGGCCAGGGGAGCCTGTGGTTGGCCCGCAGTCCCTGGACGGTCAGGCTCTGTGCCCCCCTGCCCTTGCCCTTCTGCTGCAGAAGCTGGCAGGATACCCCACAGAGCTGGACAAGCTGCAGCATCTCGTGGTTGGCTACTGGTCGGAACTGTCGGACATGACAGTCATGTCCCAAGATGCCATGATGATTACGGATGAGGTCAAGGTGAGAGCAGGTCCCAGGCTGGGGGCCCTCCCTGCAGGGCTATCTCTTGAACCTGTCTGGCCCAGGGTCCGTCGGGACACCCCCATGCCCACACCCCCCGTCATCACTGGAGGAGTCCAGTGGCTGCCCTGCCGGCCTGCTTGCCTTACCACCTGTGAGCCTGGGCAGAGGCAGACAGAGAAGGCAGAGAATTGACCTGGACGGGGCAGGTGCCACCCCTTCACCCACTGTGTGCCGAGGCCCCTGCCAGGCCAGCCTGCCCCCTCCTCATGAAGTGGGGCCACCCTGGGGTTCGGACCTTCTCAGGAAGGCAGTGAATGGCGGATTCTGGGGGGTGGAGGTTGGGCAACACAGTCTTGGGGTGTAACAGGGCTAAAAGGAGGCGTGGGGGCTGGAGCCTGTGTGGGCAGCAGGTGGCGGGGCTGCAGTGGCGGCCCTCCTAACCTGGAGCCCTGGGAGGAGATGGGGGGAGACGGGATCAGATTCGTGTCTCCAAACGGGTGTGCTCTGGCTGCAGAGACTGGAGGGGACCAGGGCCAAGACACTGGTCACTTGGGCCAGACCAGTGGTGGAGATGGGTGGCCGAACTCGGATGGAGCCTAGAAGCCTTTAAGAGGTCACCCCGATGAGGGGCGGGGCGAGTGAGACGTGCAGACAAGGGCAGAGCGTGGCATCCAGGACGCGTGGCATCCAGGACGCGTGAGCAGGCCCAGACAGACAGTGGATTTAGCCACCAAAGCAGGATGTGCCGGGAGACAGGAGGTCTGGGGGAAGATGATGAGTTTGTGTTTAGACATGTGGAATCCACTCTAGTGAGCTCTAAGGGGAGCTGGCAGAGGAGCGGAGGACCGGGGCTGGAGAGAGAAATCTGTGAGGCGCGTCCCAGGCGGTCCCTGAGCCTATGGCTGTAGCCGGAGCGACCCCAGCTGGAGGGGCGTAACGCGAGGGAAGGCTCAGAGGCCAGGCAGGAGGGGGGCGTCCCAGAGGAGGGCAGAACGCAAGGGTGAGGGTGATGGTCGCAGGCGGAGCGTCCCAAATCGGGAAGGCGGGGACTGACGCTGACGCTGGGTCAGCACCCCGGGTGGCCTTGGTGGGACAGACCCCCGCCCCCTTCTTGTGTCCCCAGATGAACATGAGGCAAAGGGGAGGCCGCCTTCATCAAGGAACGCCAGGCACGGGAGAACCGGCTGAACCAGCAGAGGAACGCCAGGCATGGGAGGACCGGCTCAACCAGCAGAAGCAGCTCATTGACAAGATCCACTCCAAGGAGACCAGCGAGAAATACCGCTGGCCACGCCAGGCACAGCAGCCCCTTTGCCACAGAGGACACCTCTCATCTCCTCCCCCTCCGCGCTTAGGGCCGGCGGGACTTGCACTTCTCCTCCAGCCTGATGGGTCCCGAAACTGAAAGGTGAGCGCTCAGCTCCCGCCGCCCCAGCCAGGGTCCCGAGAGGTGGGTCACCGTGAGGTGGGGGTAGCCTGCGGGGGCCGGGGTGAGGGAGACCGACGAGCCCCGGCCCCTCCCTGGATAGACCTGCACCGGTGCACACCAACAGTCACAGTGCATGCTTCAAGGTGCTGCTGCCGGCTCTGGGCTCTTGGCCAGGGGTGGCTGAGCCCCCAGCTTCTCAGCTGAGCCGCCTCTGAGAAGCCCCACTAAGCCCCACTGTGCCAGGCCGCTTTTGGTCCTCCTGTGGATGGAGCTGCCTTGGGGCATCCCTCGAGGGCTGGCCGAGCAGGGAGCCAGTTAAGGTGAAGGCGACTCTGACGGGTACCCAGCTCTTGGGTGGCCTCCCCGACGACGTATGGGGGCATCCGACGGCCTCGCGCAGAGCTCCCACAGCATTCCTGCATGCCGGCTGACATTCCCCTCTGCTGTACCCAGTGAGGAGGAGGGAGACCTCCAAGGCTGATATCGAATACCAGACGGACGTGACAGCTTTGGTGGAGAAAGTCTAGACTGCTGTGCGGTGCTCTCACCTCTGGGTACTGCTCCCTAGCACTCCTGGGGTGTGGGCAGAAGGACGGGTGGAGACCCTGCCCCAGCCCAAGGCCCAGCTGAGCTGGGCCAGGCTCTGCAGACAGCTTCTGCATGAATGGACACACAAAGCAGCAGCCCCACAGCTCAGAGTAGCGGGCACTCCAGGGACGCAGATGGCAAATCCGAGCCGTGCTCCAGGGGCTGCACAGAGCCCGCTGGAATTTGAGGATCTCAAACCCCGAGGAGGTGGCCTTCACCTCTTAACTCCTTCCCCTTCCCAAACCAACAGCATCAGGACGAGCAGCTGCCTCTCCGCCCTACCCCCTTTATTTTAATCCGCCCTGGGTTTATTATCAGTAAGCCTTGAGCTCCTGTCCATGGTCCTGACGTAAGCTTGTCCACCCTTGGACGAGTGACTCAAAGCCACGCAGTCTCGTGGCGGTGGTCTCTCTGGCTCTTCCTTGGGGTCATTTGGCCCCTCTGCCTGTCACGAGGGTGACACACACAGAGGACCTCACAGGTCCTCAACACCCAGCCACGGTCAATGTTACTGACCACCGGGAGCCAGAAGAACAAGCTCCCTCCTGGCTCACACCTGCTCCTCGCCCCACTGGCCCCGCCAGGACATCACCGGCTGCTTCCTGGCTCAGAGGAGCACGGAGGAGAACCTGGCGCAGCAGGTGGCGGGCGGTGAGGGGAGGAGGACGCAGCTGGAGGCCGCGACGAAGGAGCTGGCGACGGAGGGCGTGATGCCCAGCTCCATCAGGCACCCGGGAGCCCCTGACCTCCTCCTCACTGACAGCCCGTGGCTGGCACCAGGCTCGGAGCTGAGCGCACCCACTGCCGAGGGGCCCCAAGTGCCCGCGTGTGAGCTCCTGAGCCTGACTCAGCACAGCGCCAGCTCGGGACTCCGCGACCTTGCCCTCAGTCCGCTACCCACCTCCCTCATCCTCAACAGCTTGAAGTCTGTTGAGAAGAAAATGAAGGACATGCTGAAGGAGGAGGAAGCCCGGCTGCAGCTGGCCCACGCCAACATGGCCAAGAGCCAGAGCTGCTGCTGGCCATCCAAACTGGCATCGACAACCTCCGCATCCGCCTGATTGGCGTCCCCCTGCCCACGGCCCAGGTGCCAGGGAAGCGTGGAGGAGCCCCCAGTACAGAGGGTCCCCTGGAGGGGCCAGAGGGAGACGACTTGTTCCTCCCGGCCACAGAAAGAAGCGCTGCCCTCCGACACCCTGGATGTGTACAGCAAGCTGGCATACTGCAAGGGGAAGCTGCTGTACCTGGCTGACCGAGTGCAGATGCTACCCAGGACAGAGGAGGTAGCCCTGGCCCGGGGGGTGCCCACACGCCCCGTGTGCCCTCAGAGCTGACAGTCCCCATGCCCTGCAGGTCCACACGAAGGTGAGGGATGCCCTGGAGTCCTCGGCCCTGAAGGAGAAGCAGAACACCAGGATCAGCTTTGAGGAGATGGGGGAGGATGTCATAGGTACGGGCCGCCCAGCAGCTGGTGGTGGGCCTGAGCTGTGCAGAGGCAGAGGTTGGGGATGGTGCTTGCTGCATCTGACCAGGGCGGCCTGGAGGCACAGTGGGGGCTAAAGGGATGGAAAGGGTGTGTCAGTTGCACCCACAGGATTTTTAATTTATGGAGGTGACTTGGTGAAGTTAATGCCATTGAAAGAACTTACCACCTTTTGTGACACAGGGAGGCACCAGTGCCGGTAGGCAGGCAGGGGGGAAGGCCTTGGTCAGGGCGTTTATTGGAGTTTCTGTGGGAAGGGCAAGGCAGGGGGCACACCGCTTAAGATCTGCCCGTTCAAATAATTCCAGCAGGTTTGGGGCACAGGGGCTGTCCCCAGTTGCCTGGCACCTGGCCCTGGGTGATTCAGGCTTGGGGTATGCGTTAGACAGAGGTGGTCGAGTGTGGGCTCTGGAAGGGCTGGGTGAGCCCTGGTCTGTCTCTCTCCCCGGCTGTGCGAGACCCCAAATGCCAGAGCACCAGGGACACAGAAAGGAAGAAATATACGTCGTTGGTACAACTGGCCCTGCGGTGAACGGACGCCAGGGGACAATCCAGGATCTGGGGACTCTCGCGGGGCAGACGGGCTGCGGGCGCGGCTGCCCTCCCCCGTTCCTTTGCAGAGACCTTCCAGTTCGCCGACGTGGACCACAGCTACGTGCCCTCGCGGGCCGAGATCAAGAGGCAGGGCCAGCGGCTGATAGAGGGGAAGCTCAAGGTAGCCAAGAAGAAGTGACCGGAAGAGGAAGAACCCACCTCGCCAGCACACCCCGCCCCCATGCTGTCATTGGTTACACAAATAAACAATTTTCCAGGACTGCGGGGCACCTGAGGGGACGCAGATGTGGGGGACAGCGTTGGGAAGTCTTTGGCGAAGTGGGGTGCTCGGTGTGGATCTGGGCCCGAGGGTGCAGGGGTAAGAGTGAGTAGGGAGTCCGGGCGGGGATGCGGACGGGGGTCTGAGCTGAGCTGAAACCCTGGGGGCAGTTCGTAAGGCGGGACTGCGGAGTCCAAAGCCCCGCACCTACACCGCCCGGCTCAAGAGCGCACCTCCGCGCGCCACCCGCTCGTGGCCCTCGCGGCGCCCCGTAGCCGCACGCCCAGAGACCGCAGCGCTCTGCGCACGCGCACCCCTCCGCGCGCCGCACTCCTGTGGCCCT
>NW_020175018.1:19532809-19538501 GCF_003031525.2 Neophocaena asiaeorientalis asiaeorientalis
AGCGCAGAGCGGCCGCGCCGGGGTCCGCGGGGGACGAAGCTGATCCTCCGCGGCTGAGCCCCTGAGCCGCCCTCGAGGCAGGCGCCCGGTCGCCGGGGCCCGGGACATGGTGCGATCCGCGCCGCGCAGCCGCCGCCGCTGCCGCTGAACTCGGGAGCCGCGCCGGGCTCGGACGTGGGAGCGGGAAGATGTTTTCCGCACTCAAGAAGCTGGTGGGGTCGGAGCAGGCTCCGGGCCGCGACAAGAACATCCCGGCTGGGCTGCAGTCCATGAACCAGGCGCTGCAGAGGCGCTTCGCCAAGGGGGTGCAGTACAACAGTGAGTGTAGCCCGGCGTGGGGTTCCTGCGGGGGCACGTGGAAAGTGGGGGCACGGGTGCAGCGGGTGCCGTCCCGCGGGGTCCGCAGGCCCCAGCCGCGCCGTCCAGGACTTGTGGTAACCGGGGCGGGCCTCGCCCGGGAAGCGCTGGGGGCCCCGTCGCGCTCCGAGGGCCTCGCCGTCTGTGTGCAGGTGAGCTGAGCCCTTACCTGTGCCGGGCACGTTGCAGGTGCCCCAGGGGCGTTCCCTTGGGGTTGGGAGGTGATGCGGGCCGGAGAGGAGGTCCTAGAGGACCCCAGGGCCAGAAGGTGGGCTCCTCGGCCCGCGGCGCTCCCCTCTGACCTGTGGGTCATTCCCGAGGAATGCTGGTACGGTGGGACATTCGAGTGAAATTGGTCTAGGCGGTTCCTGGTGTGTCTGCGGTACCCTCATTGGCCCAGGTGACCTCATCTAAGAGGGATTCTTACATAACGTGGGGAGAGTTTGTGGTGTATGACGCTTCTTAAAGTGGGTGGTGGAGCTCTCCATCCATGAACTGTGGGGTCACCCGCAAGAGAAGACCGCGGAGGACTCCGCCGGCTTCGGTAGTTTGAACTATGGGATTTTTCTTTGTAGACTTCGAACCCCGTTTGAAGACGGAATGCCAGCTACACCGCACGTTCTTGCCCCCTCCCCCTTTTTTTTAAAGAAGCATTTGTAAGGGATATATTTAGAAAAGCTCCAGAAGGCACAGGCTTTACTCTCTTACTTGTTATTGTAGAGATTTCTTTTCTCCTACGGGAAAGAGGAGTTATTTACCAGATGCCCCGAAAGCCCAGGTCGTTTCCAGTCCTCAGTTATAAATTATGTAAATTGTGTAGCTCCTAAAGGCTGACCGTCCTCTTGACCTCTTTAAAGTTTTTCCATCTTGCTGTCTTTTTGCTAGCAGTATTTAAAGATTTTTTAATGTTGTTCTCTGCTTTTAAATTGTTTTCCTCTTTAAGTATTTCCATATATTGCTACAAGATACTGGACATTCCTCCCTTTGCTACTTTCAGGGGAGCCTTTCAGTCTCTGTGATGACCCAGATTTTGGTAACAATGTACCATATTAAGAAACTGATTGGAAAGACTTTGGGTTTAAAAGAGGGATCGTTTTGCATGTACTTTACCCAATTTTGTGTGTATTTCTCTCACATTCCAAGAAGAGAATAGTAAGTCAAAGTACTCATTTACACAAGTCTTTACAATCCACCTTTGGTTCCCTTATTTAATTTTATTATTTATGGTATTATTTTTTAAAACTTAAGCTTAGTCCTTTGGAAACTGGACCTGAAAAATGTTCACCTTTGGAAAAGCACTCCCTGGTGGGCACACCCCCTGGTCCAGGGTGGGCGGGAGTAAAAAGTAGAAAGGATGGGGCTTCCCTGGTGGCACAGTGGTTGAGAGTCCGCCTGCTGATGCAGGGGACACGGGTTCGTGCCCTGGTCTGGGAAGATCTCACATGCCGCGGAGCGGCTGGGCCCGTGAGCCATGGCCGCTGAGCCTGTGCGTCCGGAGCCTGTGCTCTGCAACGGGAGAGGCCACAACAGTGAGAGGCCCGCATACTGCAAAAAAAAAAAAAAAAGTAGAAAGGGCATTGGAGTCCTTCCAGAGAAGAGACCCACCTCAGGAAGTTGGGGAGAGGGGGGACAGATTCTGATCTGGAACAAAATGAATGAAAGGTGGTGCAGTTGAGAGAAACGGGGTGCTGTGCCCACAGGACATTTCAGGGTGATGCTGCCCCTGTAGTTGGCTAATACTGCAATTTTGAAACTTTAAAATTTTTTTATTAGTCAGTAGAATAGAACATTTCTAATATTGATTTCCCAAAACATCTTACTTAGGAGAGCAAACCAGCAATATGATATAGACTCAGGACTTTTATGGGTAAGAGTTGATGATTGTCTCTTACAGAACCTTGTCCTCCTGGGGCAGATAAGTCGTTTTCTTTTAAGTTGCTATGACGATGAGAAGTGACACCCATGCAGAGTCCCAGCATACACATCCCATTTAGAATCAAAACCCAAATGAGACATTGGACGTTGTCCGTGGTTTGGAAGTCATTCGCGTGTTAAGTGGAAGGATGCTACCTGTGTTGGTCTGCTCCAGTGAGGAGGCACCGGTCTTGTGCGTTTCGTCCAGAGTGCCCTTGCTCCAGGCTGCATTCCTTACTGAGAAAGCCTCCAGACGCTGGGACAGCCAGAGTCCTGGCCAGTCGGATTTCAGTGCTAGAACTTAAAATGGAGTTAAACACTTCCTTGCCAAGAAACCTTTGAAAGGCTGGTTTCTGGGTAGAGAGCTTTTTCTTTCGGAAATAAACAGCTGTGTTTGGCAAACTATTCGACCTGCCCCAGCAGGGCCGATTTGCAAGTTCCCAAGCCTTTGCTGCCCGTGATCTGCCACGTTTTCATTTATAGGTTTTCTTTCCCTCACGTTCATTTACTTAGCAAATATTTACTGAGCGTAGATCAGTTAAAACCCAGACGGCAGTCTCTGCCTTGTGGAGCTTCCATTCTAGTGGGGGTAGAAAGGCAGACTGTGGGCACTAAACATGATGAGGCGGTAACCATATCACCCATCTGAAGGGTGGAGGAATGGAGCAGGGTGGGGGCTGGGGTTGGGACTTTACGTAGAAGGTCAGAGCGGGCCTCGTGGAGAAGGGCCGAGGGGTCACGGCGGAGCGAGGTCAGGAGAGAAGCACGGGGGACTAAGCCGCAGAAGTGCGGCCCTCACACCATCCTGGGGACTCTGTGAACGGGACAGCTTAGAGGGCTCTGAGCAGAGGAGCCACTGCTGCAGTGGGGGTGAGGGGCTGCCCAGGAGGAGGTGGCCAGCTGGGCGTGTGTCTAGTGACCCCTGCTGGTGGTACGGAGAAAGGGCATCGTTGGATTTCAGTTGTGCCTCCTACAGAGCGATCGATTGCATCATTTGCATCCAAGATAAACCATACTTTTTTTGTTGTACGAAAACACAAAAACGAGATTCCCTATCTTGCAGGAAATGTGTGGCAGTGTGAGTGAATTACTGTTGAATCAGGGAGTAGAAGAGATTCTTGGGTCCTGTAGTAGATCCCTGTGTCTTCTGCGTTGTAGCTTTACTTAGAATAAAAGAAAAGACGTAGAATAGAAATAGAGTTATTCTGTTTAGTAAAACGCCTGGCATAAAGTGCCACGTGCTTCCTAAGTAAGGGCTCCTCATCGCTTCTTGGGGGAATCTTAATTACAGGTTTTTCAGTGGATCACTTACTTAGCTTATCTGAGCCAGTGTCCAAGGTTCTGAGATTGATTGGACTTCTTAATTTAAAAGTAGAGGCCAATTCCTTTTTTTAATGGATGAAGGCAGGTCATTTTATTTATTTCTGACGTTGTACGGTTTCTTCTAATTAACTTTTTTGAAGAGTAAATTTCAAATTTTAAAAGGATTTCAGTTGAAGAGAGAGAAAATTAAGACTTTTCATTCTCAAAGTAGAATAGAAAACAAATATCAATACATGTTAAAATTGGTAAAGATATAAAAGAAGGAAGCAGTTCTGAGATTATATCAAGACTCTGGACAGACAAGCCGTGTTTGAAAAAAGAACCAAAGATACCCTCCAGAAATGAAAGAGCAGGGTCACGCAAACAAAAAGCCGGCAGGTGGGCGAAGCAGCGTAATAGCTGAAGGTGGAGTTGGCACCTGGCAGGGGGATGCGGGCCCAGAACTGAGCGATGCCCACACACATGTGATCTGAGTCTCAGAAGGAAAGAATAGCAGGGGTGGAGAAGAGGTAGTTAGTTACTGCAGAACTGCAGGCTAGGAGTTCCCGGAGTTCCCGGAGTACGTGAAACTCCAAGAAACCCAAGGCCAGAGCTTTCAAACTCCCAGAGTTGGACACATCATGGGAATTTCAGGACAGCAAAGTCAAAGAGGAGAGTTGTAGAAGCGACCAGTGCAAGCAGAGGGACAGCCAAGAGCCTGACAACACGCTGACAGTGATGGTGGTGGAGACGTTCCTGTGGGGAAATCCTGGTCGGCCTAGAAATCTACACCAAGTAAGTGAGTGCGATTAAACCCCTCTCCGGTCTAAGTTGGACAGTTTCTGTGCGAAGGTTCCTGCTGAAATAAATCCCGGAGGAGGTACTCCAGACAGATGGAGAGGGAGCTCGGGAGATGGAGGAGGTTTGCAAGGCACAGGTCAGCACGGAAATGGGTGAACAAGCATCGGGTGAACAAGCATCGTGACTACCGTGGGGAACGCAGAAGGAGGAGCCAGACGCTAGCAATCAGCGTGGAACCCACGATGGCGCTGACCAGAGTGTGTTTAAGTGGGAGCCGAGGACAGGTGTTAACTTCAGACTTTACTGCAGCAAAGGTGTGTGTTAAAGATTTAAGAATAGAAATAGATCTCAAACCCTCCAAATAAATACCAGGCAAAAGGGGAATTAAAAAAACCCGTGTCCAACATGAAAGAGGCAGAAAAGAGGGGAGGGAGCCCGGCAGTGACTGGAAATGACCGCGTGGCGCTCGCCCAATGTGGAAGAGGCAGAAAAGAGGGGAGGGAGCCCCGGCAGTGACTGGAAATGACCGCACGTGGTGGAGGGGGTTACCCGCCACTGTTGGCAACCAGGGAATGTGAACAGGCAGACGCACCAGTGAAAGAGAGACTGCGATTTGATTTCTTTCTGGCTGTGTGATGTGTAAGAGACACGTCCAACACACGATGGCATTGAAAGGTTGAAAGCAGGGTCGTGGAACCAAGCGGTGGGTCAGTATCAGCCACGAGGAAGCCGCACCGTGGGGTTCTCGTGCCGGAGCTATGGGGACTCACACTGGGTGCAGGTCAGACAGCCAGCCGGGCAAGAGAAAGGCTCAGTGAAGAGCAGGTGTCTGCGCCCAGCCCCGCTCACACCAAGGAGCGTTCCTAAAACCGACAGTCCGAGCAGACACCCAAGGATAGGTACCATAAAAACCACATTCTGTGGCCACAGTGAGTAAAACTGGACGGGAATAACAAAAAAGTACAACTTTTCGGGGGAAACTTAGAAATATTTCTAAGTAATTTATGGGTCAGAGAAGTATCTGTAATCCAGTGATAATGAACAGCCCACATACTTGTGCTGGTCGACCCGAGAATACGGTGTGAAACCCAGGAGAAGAACAGGATAAACCTCAAGAAAGTAAAAGGAAGTAAATGACAAAGAAAAACGCAGGGGCAAGTGGTTTCTGGGAAGGGTCAGTGGAGGCTCCAGCAAAACACACAGGGCGCGTGCGCGACTGGCCGGGTAGACGAGCCTCGGGGAAGGTTAATTAAAAAGACAAGACAAAAAAAAAAAAAAAAAAAAAAAAAAAAAAATCCGGGGGGGGGGGGGGGGCACA
>NW_020175018.1:19538566-19551198 GCF_003031525.2 Neophocaena asiaeorientalis asiaeorientalis
AAAAAAAAAAAAAAAAAAAAAAAAAAAAGACAAGACAAGTATCCGGGAGGATGGAGAGCGCACAGCGGCAACCTCGAGGTCTAGAACGTACAATGTCACGGATGACTTTGTGCCGGACGTTGAACACTTAGAAGACGGCACCCTAGAGGATGACCGGGTGAGAAACATGGAGTCCACGCCGGCCCTGCCAGGTGCCCAGTGCCAGTGGGGGAGACGCTGCCCCCAGCCCTCCACGTGCACACGCTCCTGAACACCGGCTGAGCAAGCAGAGTAGAATCCAGGCTTCCTGTTGTCATCCCAGATGTGGTCTTGAGGAGCCCCGCGTCCTGCAGAATCCTGCCCCGAAGATGCCAGGGCTCTGGGAAAGGAGGGTAAGAGCGGACGTGGGAATCGTGGGGCCTGCAGAGGTGAGCACGGCCTGCCCCGACCTGCCCCACGGGCACCCAGCTCTGGAGCACTGCGTTCCCGAGTGCTGAGTCCCGAGGTCGACCACCTGCCCCGGAGGAAGTCCGTCGGGGGCCTGGGGGAGAGCAGGGCTGCCGGTGCCCCGAGGGAGCGAACGTGTGCCCACGGCCTCGTCCCTCCGGGGGCTCCCGGCCAGCCCGCCTCACCCAGCTCTCCTGGCTCGCCAGCCACACTGGCCACGTCTGTGCACGAGAAGCCATGCGTGGACTCGCTCGGGGGTGAAAGTTTGCCTTTTGCCTTGACTGTTTGCCTCACCTGTGCTCTCTCCCCGCAGTGAAGATCGTTATCCGAGGGGACAGGAACACGGGCAAGACGGCCTTGTGGCACCGGCTGCAGGGCAAGAAGTTCGTGGAGGAGTACATCCCCACGCAGGAGATCCAGGTCACCAGCATCCACTGGAGCTACAAAAGTGAGGGCGGCGGGGGGCGGGGCCTGCTGGGTAGGGGTCTTCCTCCCGTCGCCCTCCCCAGCCTGGGGTCGTCCCTGGAACACCGCACACGCGTGAACTCGGGGGCTCATCAAAGCCGCTTTGGGGTGGCCCTGAAGCCCCCTGTCCCGTGGGAGACTCGGTCCACCTGGGAGCGGGGCCAGAGGCCCGGACCTTCGGACGTCCTAGGGGCAGAGCCTCCGGGCAGGGACCATCCCGGCCACAGCGCGTGCTGGGCCCCGGCAGACAGAGGCCCCTTGGGCCTTGGAGCCCGGCTCTTGGCGGCAGTTGTGAAGTGCCAGTCCCCACAGGGTCCTGGGAGGGGGTTTGCTGGCGAGATTGCCTGATGGGCAGAACACACCTGGCGGCCACCCGGCCGTAGGCAGAATGGCAGGCACCTCCACTCCGCTCCTGGGGGACAGCGGCCACGGGGCGCCCTGCTGGGAGGGAGAGAATCCACTCTGCGTGCTCAGGAGCCAGAAAGCAAATGACCTTTGAGCCGTTTTAAACATTCCTTTTCGTTGAAAAAAACAATCCAGCGGGCCAACAGCAGGACACACGGGCCTTTGTAGAAGTTCCGACTCGCTCCTAGGGACGGCCAGGCCGCGACGTAGGACAGCTGTGTGGATTCGTGCTGCCCTGCCCACCAGCTGCACAGGGAAGCCTCACCCCCTAGGGCACCCCTTCCCGGTCTGGGGTGAAGTCGGCGGGGACAGCGCACTTCTTGTGCCCTGCAGCTTGGTGGCAGGTGCCCGGCAGTTGCCCGCCTCTCCCCTTTCCCCACGGAATCCCTGGGGTGGTGGGTGGACCCGCTGACGGCCCGGGCATGTGCACAGGCCCTGACGCCAGATTGGCCCATCCCAGAGCCTGCTGCCCTGGCCCCCCGCAAGCAGCGGAGCAGAGGCCTCTGCCGAGGAGCAGGGCGGAATCACTGGGACTGGGCCTTCCCGCAGAAGCCGGGGGGCCAGCGGGGGCCGGGTTCAGGTTAGGTGCGAGACTGCCCCAGGGACCCTTCGGGATATGGGGTCGTGTCAGTGGAGGTGGTGTCCGGATTGTTCCCTGCCTTCCAGGGAGGGGGTGTCCTGGGCACAGCACCCGCCAGCCTGGGCGGGAGCAGGGGCCCTTGGGGAGACGCCGAGTGGGGACAGTGACGTCGCGCGGCCCGTCTTTGAAACCGGAAGTTCACACTGGATGCTCATCTTACTGTTTCCCCCCTGTTTTAGCCACTGATGATATCGTGAAAGTTGAAGTCTGGGATGTAGTTGACAAAGGTAAGTCAGACCCTTCTATGAGTGTGCTTTTCTCTTTCAAGCTTTGCTTGTGCTGTGGAGAACAGCTGTCCTCTCTCCCTCGCTTGCGGCCCCTCCTCTGCCGCCTCCTGGCACCTCGTTCCCTTGACTCTGGTTCCTGGGCACAGGGGCCGTCGGAGGCCTGGCTCTGTGCTGACCGTGCCGTCGGGCTCCGGGTGTGTGGTCCAGGACGGAGCGCCCGCTGCTGACCAGTCGGGGCACCATGGTCTTTGCTCTTGAGACACCTGTCCCACCCACTTGGGCTGAGCACGTGACCGTGGAGGGCAGACACGGACCACACCCAGAGGCCCTGTGAGGCTGTTCAGGGAGCCCTTCCTGCGGCACCATGGGTGTAGCAGCCCACTGGTTCCTGCCCCTGGGCCCAGGGCCAAGGGTCCTTGGCTTCTGAGGTGGCTTGAGCTTTTGGGGACCCCAGCGCGCACACAGACCCCAAACGGCCGTGCCTGTGTGCAGGCGGGCCGGGGTGGGGGCGTGGCGCGTTCATCCCCAGCGGCTCATCCCATTCATCTCCTCCTCGCACACAGGCCACAGGCCCCTCCTGTGTGATGCTCGTGTTCCTTCCTGGGGCCAGTGCCCTGTGCACACCGTGGTCTGGCCTCGCAGGTTTGACCTCCGACCCCCAGGCCCAGCCTCGGACCCCGCAGTCCTGCTATAGCTCCTCCCGTCCTTCAGGGACAAAGGGACGTTGTCTTCTACGAGCTTGCGCTTTCTGGTGCAGGACATGCGCTGTCTCCTACACCGCGTTCTCTGGAGGTGGGTTTGGGTTCCAAGGACCCATCGAGCCAGGTGAGGGTGCTGCTACCCTGGGCCCGTGCACCATGCTGGGGTTACTGCCCCCAGGACGCTTCAAACCCCACGGGGCCTGGAGGGGCCTCGTGCTCCAAAGCGTGCTTGCACTGCATCCTGTGTGCGTGTGGCCGGGTAGCACTAGGAAGCAGCCCCTTGCAGCCCAGCCGCCATCCCGGATGTGAGGGGGAGCCGTCGCTCGGGCCAGGCTGCCCTCCGTGCCCCGGCACATCCCGCACGCCTGCCCCGCGTGCCTGGCTCCGACTCCCTGGGTCTGCACTCATTCGGGACGGGATGCACATGTCCAGAATGGGCTCTGTCTTTGCTGACGGGACCCCTTCCATGCAGCAGCATGTCGTGTCTTCAGTGGGGGGAACGGCCTCATGGTACAGAGGCAGGCACTGCCCTGTTCTGGGAACCTCCAAGCACCCCACTTCCCACCCATGGAAGGGCAGTGATGGGCTGGCCACAGTTCCCTGGGTGGCTGTTCACCACAGAGCTCCTTGCGGCGTGGAGCGGAGGCTTGCTTGTGTGCTGGCGGCCAGGGGCAGGGGCAGCATTCCGTACGAGCGTTCAGCATCCCCACGGCTCCGTCATCTGGTGCCTCTCGGGTGGGAATCTGCAGAGTGGGAAGGAAACGTGCCTTCTCTACCACCCTGACTGGTCCCCTGTTGGACACGGTCCGAGGCTCGTCCACAGCAGCAAAGGGCATCGAGTTGGAGGGGGGTGGCAGCGGCTGAGAGATGGTGCCCCTCATGGCGGGCGTGAGCGCGGCGTAACTCTGGCTGCCCGGCCCTCCCCCCAGGAGCACCAGCCCAGATTCCGCTCTGCTCGCAGCTGGGCGGTGGTGGCACGTCCTGGGCTTCGGCCACACCTGTCGGCAGTCGTGGTGCTCGGGCCGCGACCCCATGGCCCCAGGCATCCACTGGGAGGGCGCGAGGTGGCCAGCGTCTGTTGAGCTGGGGGCACCTCCAGAGACAGGATCAGAGGGTGGTGAGAGGTTCTGGGAGAGGCTGTGGAAGAGGCAGAGGGCGGCCTTCTAATAAACGAACCCCGGTTTGTTGGTTTCGCCCAGCCCGCTACTCTGAGACTGAGGGCCCCGGGACCCTAGGGTGACGAGTGGTCCTTTCTCCCCTGTCAGAAATGTCTGAGATGGAGGGAAGGGAGGCTGGGCATGGGAGCTCTTACTGCTCAGGTGGTTCCACGGCTTCCTGGCCCCAAGCCCAGCTCGTCCACCCTCAGCACCGGCTCAGGGAGCCTCCGTGGCCTCCCTGGGGTCCTGGCCGTGTCCTGCCCTAGGGTCCTGGCGGCTCCAGCCCCAGCCCGTAAGGCACCTACTGGAGGCGGGGGCAGGGACATGGGGGGCAGTGGGACACAAGGAGGGGCTGCTACCCCCTCAGGCCATCCTTGGGCCCAGCATTTCCACCCCGTGACTCTGTGTCTTTTCTTAAGGAAAATGCAAGAAGCGAGGCGATGCCTTGAAGATGGAGAATGAACCCCAGGAGGTGAGCTGCATCTGTTCCCACGTGGCCCACTGTTTCGGCTGGGGGGTTGTGAGCGGGCATCTGTTCTTCAGACCCCTCTGCCTCCTGCCTGGCCTGGACCTCCTGAGGACTCCATCTGTGCTGGTGGACTCAGGTGGACTCAGTGGCTACTCCCGTGCTGCCCTTGGTCGCGTTGGGGTGGCTGGGGTCACCTGAGCTGCTGCTCTGTGTCAGGGATGCCCGCCAGACCCTCCTCGGAGTTGGGGTGACCTGAGAGGTATTTAGGTGAAGTGACCAAATTTTATATCCATGTTACAAAGGCCTCAGCCATTAAAAGCATAGGCATACCTTCAGGTGTGGCCCCAGGCGCACGTGGGCCTGAGCGTGGCTCCGAGAGGGCTCTCACCGCGGCCGCCACCTCGACACAAAGAATTCAGGGGCGAGCTGCAAAGCTTTCTGACGGCTTCCAAGAGCCCTTCTCTCCGCGTCCTCCTGCCCATAGACGGCCTCCTGACGGCGGGCAGCCGTTCGGGTTCCCTTTTAGGATAGGAAGATCCAGTGCCCGCCTGGCCCAGGTCTGTGTGGTCTTTGTGGGCATGTTGCCACCGCCCCCAGCACTGCAGCCTCCCTGGTGTGTGTGCTCTGGAAGGTTCTCTGGGACACACATCCTCAGCTCTGCAACGCATTTCTTCAGCTCAATTGTCCCAGCAGCCGAGCGTCCGTGAGCCCCAAGGTCAGGACACTGCCGACGGCCAATGCGGGAGACCCTCAATTGAGGGCAGGCACGATGTGGCCTCCACTCCAGATAACCTTGCGTCTATGTTTTTTTTCCCAAAATGAAAATAGCCATTGTCTTTTCAGTTGTAAAAGTCCTGTTCAGCCTTTCCCAGGAGCTGGCGGGTGCTCACCTGTGGGACCTGGCCTGGGGCACCGTCTCTGAGGCCCGATTCCCCCATCCCTAGGCGGAGTCCGAGATGGCCCTGGATGCCGAGTTCCTGGACGTGTACAAGAACTGCAACGGGGTGGTCATGATGTTCGATATCACCAAGCAGTGGTAAGGGCGCTGGCCCACGAGGGCGTCCAGGAGGGCACTCAGTGCTTCTCGAGGGCTGGCCGTGGGCAGTGTGCACGCCGGCCATTCAGCCACGCTGTTCCCTGGGGGCGGAAGCTAAGGCGGGTCTCTCCCCACGTGCGCCTCCCAAGGACCTTCAACTACATTCTCCGGGAGCTTCCCAAAGTGCCGACGCACGTGCCTGTGTGCGTGCTGGGGAACTACCGCGACATGGGCGAGCACCGCGTCATCCTGCCCGACGACGCGCGAGACTTCATCGACAACCTGGACAGGTGGGTGCCAGCTCGTAGGCGCTGCTGCTGCGGTCGGCCTGTCCGCCTGGGACGCTCCTGCTTGTGCCCTCCTCTGCCTCGAGCCCTGGCCGCCCACCCAGCTGCACGGCCCCGGCTCCCCGGGTGCGCCAGCTCTCCCGGCTTCCCCGCCCCGCCTGGCCCGCACCCTGCCCCTCCGGGATGGGGACGCAGACCTGGAGGGTGGGGTGTGGGCGGGCAGGACCGAGGGTGGGCACCTGGCTTCCTGGCACTGAGCAGTCCCAGGTGCCAGGTGGGGGCGGCCTCCCTCCATCTCTGAGGCCGGGGCCAGGCACTGGGGATGGTGCATCGAGGTCCTGCCGGGGCAGGCAGGCAGCACCTTCCTGGTCCAGGCATCCCCTGGTGGGCGCCCGGCTAAGCGGAGCCCTCTGAACTTCAGGTCTCCGCCTGTGGACCGTGAGCCCGTCACCCACAGGAGGCGACTCAGCCCTGCAAGGGGGTGCTGGCGCCAAGGGTGGCCCGGCCCAGAAGGGCCAGGCCACGCCGCCCGCTGCCACCACCGTGTCTCATGTCTCCGTGCTTTTCACGAACAGGCCCCCAGGGTCTTCTTACTTCCGCTACGCCGAGTCCTCCATGAAGAACAGCTTCGGGCTCAAGTACCTGCACAGGTTCTTCAACATCCCATTCCTGCAGCTCCAGGTGAGCCCTGCCGGCAGGGTGCAGGGGGTGGGGCTTGGATCTGCCAGGGCCGCTGTGGTGCAGGGACGGGGCCCGAGCGGGCGGGCAGCTTGGTGGTTTGGTTGGAGCGAGGCCATCAGTTAGGATGCCGTGTGCGGGTGCTGGCGGCCCCTGGATGGCCCACCCTGTCCCCTCCCCTTGCCTGGTGGTCTGGGACCTGGGCCCTTCTGGAGCCATGGACCCACTAGCTGCAGGAGAACATGGGTGTCCTTGCACGTTCTTCCCGGGAGCTGCGACCCTCTGCGCTGACCCCTGCCGGGGCCCTCATGTGTCCGTCCTCACCGAGGAGGTGCACTCGGCCCCGGCACCCAGATCAGGACGCCTCGGATCCTCCCTGTGGCCGTGCCGCTGTGTCCCCGCTGTGGACCCAGCCCCTCTCTGGCGACAGGTGCCGGGATGGGCCCGAGAAGCCCCTGCCCTCCTCCCCCTACTGTGCAGCCCTTTGCTCTTGGCGTTATTGACCTTCGTATTTGGGAACAGTTGTAGGTTTGCAGAGAGCGCAGAGGGTTCCATGCCCCAGTTCAGTGCCCCGATTGCAGCCTCACGTTTCCACGGTGTTCCCATCAAGACCACAGAACCAGGCTCTGTCGGCACCTCCCGCCGGCCCTCTGTCCTGGGCCCCACCCAGCCCACCCCACACGTAGTGGTCACTCTTCCTCGGCTGAGCCGGGCTGTGACAGTTCTTCAGACGTGCCTGGCTCAGGGTCTGTCTGACCTCGGATGGGTGACGGGCTTTTGTGCGCGAGACCCCAGAGGTGACTGCCCTGCTCATCACGTGGCGGGGACACGTGTCACCCACACGGCTTGTCACTGGGACATTGACCCGCGGCCCTTCTCCAAAAGGATGGAGAACTGACTCGGGCGAGCGGCTGTCTTTCCTTTCCTCTCGCCTTCTTTTGAAGGGATGAGGCCTCTGCAGGCCAGGGCGGCGGGCATTTTCAGGGTGTCCAGACCTCGCAGATGTGCTGGCCACCCTTTCCTGGGTGTTGATCCACGTCGCCTGAAGGAGCCCCTTTAACTTTCTGTCCGAGTAAAGCATGCACACAAATTGCAGGAAGACACCCGCAGCACAGGTGGGGGGTGGCATCGGGCAGGATGGAATCGCAGGAAGACACCCGCAGCACGGGTGGGGGTGGCATCGGGCAGGATGGAAGCTGGAAGCCGCTGCTGCTGCCGAGCCTGGGGCTGGCAGGAAGCGCGTGGTTCTCAGCAAGTGTTGCGGCTTCTTACACTTCGGGGTACCTTGTGTGAACAGGGCGCTGTCTCTCTGGGCGGTTCGCTCGCGTCACGACCTGGGCGAGGCCATGCGGGCTCCCGGCTCCAGGCACTCAGCTTCAGGTGCTTTTGTCCATCAAGGGCCCGCCGAGAGGGGCGCCAGGCTGAAGGGGTGGCTCACTGCAGCGACGGTCCCGGCTCAGGTGTCTGCTTCCTTTCTGCAGAGAGAGACGCTGCTGCGGCAGCTGGAGACGAACCAGCTGGACATCGATGCCACGCTGGAGGAGTTGTCCGTGCAGCAGGAGACCGAGGACCAGAACTACGACATGTATGTCGGCCGCGGCTGCCCTCAGCGTTTAGACCCTGCAGGCGGGGCTCTGCGGGCAGGTGGCACGTGCGCCCTGTGGGCCAGGCCTCCCTCTGAGCTCGGGTGTGCGCTCAGCGGGCCCGCAGCCTGAGTGCCACCCACCCGGGTAGATCTGTCCACGTGGAGGTGTGTTGCTCAAAGAAAGCGAGTCATTTCAGCTTTGAATGTGGCCCAGGCCCCATGGGAAGGGGGCGAGGGTGGCTCTCGCCGCGCTGTCAGGCCTCAGCTCTTCCTGGGAAGCAGATACCGGGCCCCTGCTGGCCCTGAGGATGTGAGGTTGGACACCCCAGGGCCCTGCCACCCCCACCCACTGAGCACTTCAGGCCCGGCCTGCTTTAACCGGGTGTGACGGGCACACGGTGTGGCCGGCAGTTCACGGAGGTGCTTCTGCAGCTGCTGTCCCCAGACAGCTGCGTGCCTTGCGGGGGTGGAGGGAACACGGCGTGCAGGCCCGGTGCGGCTGTAGGCGCTCTAGCTGCCCGGCCCCCGCCTGCCTCTGTCCAGACCGGCCCGCCTGTCGGCCACATGGCATGCAGAAGGGGGAGCCGCTGACCCGGCCACGTGTACACCGCAGGCCCCAGCAAGACCGGCCACCCTGGCGTTTTCCAGCCGAGGCCCCGTCCCTGTTTTGACATAGGTTTCCGAGGTTGATGCCAGTGGAGAGAGCTCCTTGACCTTGGGAAGGCGTGTTGGGTGGGAACGAAATCTCCTGGCCCTTGATAGTGGAGGAAGGGGCGTTGTCCTGCCACTTCCAGCAGGACGGCCGAGCGGGCGGGGAGCAGCCCCCGGGCAGGCCCTCCTCTGCCGTTGCAGGGTCTTGGGGCGCCCAGAGCAGGTAGCAGGCCCGTCCGCCTTCCACAGCTCGTGGGGGAAGGCCTAACCCTGAACCACCCCTAAAAACAGGTGCTTCCTTTGTTTTGTTGAATTATCCAAATGTTGGGGCTGGGGGGTGGGGCGCAGGCTGCTGCCCCACCTGTGCTCACGGCGTGGAGCACGGGCTCTGGCTACGGCCCAGGCAGGACCCTCGCACCTCCCAGCTGCCCCAGAGGGACTCGAGGAAGGGCCTTTGGGTCTCCCGAGAAAGATCCAGCTGCTGGTCCTGGAACAGAGAGAGTGGGGGCAGCAGGAGTTATTCTGGGGGGGGTTCACCTGCTCCGTCTGCCAGGCTGGCCTCGCTGTGGACGCCACCCTGGGGCTGACCAGCTCCTGCAAGGTGTCCTCTGATGGAGAGCTTGGGCGCCCGGTGTCATCAAGCATAGGGTCCCTGGTGAGGTGGCATCTGGAGCCTCCCCACAGCGTCCGCCCCCAGCCAGCCCCCGGGACCAGGCCGTTGGAAGAAGGCGGCGCCATGTGGGGGCTCAGCTGTGGTGTCCCTGTGACCTCCCCTGAGCAGCTGGGGGACCGGACGAGGTCTGGGGCGGATCCGCTCCCAGCCTGCGCCAGGACCCAGTGCCTTGCCCGTCCTTCCTCCCACCCCCCACCCCCTCGCCCAAATACCAACCTAGAGGTGAGGCCGGCCGGCCCAGACGCCCCAGCCCCCCGGGACCCTGGCCCATAAGCACAGGCCGGCTCTCCATTCCACACCTTCTGTTTGAAAGCCCACCCCACGGGAGGAGGGCCCTGCTACAGGCCTAGGTGACACCAGGGTCCTTAGCCAGTGGGACGGTCGGGCCCAGGCTGCCCGGGTCTAGGCCCCTCCCTGTCTGGGAGGGTTGCAGCCTGTCCCTGTAGGTGGGTTCTAGAAACAGGGTCAGGGGGCATAGGGCGGGGGCACAGCAGAGCCTGCCTGTCCGCACACGCGCACCCTTCCCCTTGCGGGAAGAGACTCCCAGCCAGGGTTTGTGTTCGCACCTGTCGCCCCCCGCCCCGGGGGCACTTGCAGTGTTTGCCACCAGCCTGCGCTGGGAAACCTCCTGGAAAGGCAGGTAGGGGCTCGAGCCTGAGACCGGGGCACCCCGTCCCCACCAGCACGGCAGCAGCAGCCTCTGAGGAGGCGGCGCGGGGAGGTGGCTTTCTCACCCCTTGCCCTGTTTGCCCCCAGCTTCCTCGAGATGATGGAGGCCCGCAGCCGTGGCCACACGTCCCCGCTGGCCACCAACGGGCAGAGTCCATCCTCGGGCTCCCCGTCTCCTGTGGTGCCTCTGAGTGCAGTGTCCACGGGGAGCTCCAGCCCCAGCACACCCCAGCCGGCTCCGCAGCCGCCCCTCCAGGCCCCCTCGGCTTGCCCGGGGCCCCCCTGCCCCTCGGAGGCGCCGCCAGCCCCTGCACACCCCCTGGTCCCCGCCGCACCCCCGCGGCGCAGCATCATCTCGCGGCTGTTCGGGACCTCGCCGGCGGCCGAGGTGGCCCCGTCACCCCCAGGTAGGCCCCAGAAGCAGCCCTCGGGAGGCGGGGCACAGCCCTGTCTCCCTGGCCCCGGGAGCCCTTGCCGGCCAGGATGGGGTCCCCCTTCTTCCTGCTGGGCAGGCAGCCCCACAGCCTAGCCACACGGCATCCTGCTTGTGGCCCAGCCTGGGGTGGACCCGGCTGGGCTGGGCGCTGGGCAAGAGTTGGTGCCTGCTGTCCACAGAGCCGGCCCCAGCTTCAGAGGCCCCGGCAAGAGTCCAGAACGTGGAGGACTTTGTTCCTGACGACAGTCTTGACCGCAGCTTCCTGGAGGACGTAGCCCCGCCAAAGGATGAAAAGAAAGTTGGAGCCAAGGTCCCGCAGGACAGTGACAGGTAAGGGCGGGGCCTGGGAGGCAGGCGGGTAGCTGCTGCCGTCCTCAGCCTTGGCCCTCGGCCTGTCAGGTGTGGACTCTGCTGCCTCCCTGGCACTGGGCGGGCGGAGGGGACAGGCACCCCATCTGGGCTCTGGGGACAGAAGCAGAGCTGGGCCTGAGGAGCTGAGGGAAGGGCTGCCTCACACCTGCAGGGAGGGAGCAGGGAGCCGGTGACCCGCCTGTCGGCGGCATCTTCCTGTCAGTGACTTCCTTGGGCTGATGCCACTTGAGAGCCTTGGCCGGGTGGAAGGAGGAATCCTGGGGCCAAAGAGCTGCTGTCAGCTTCTCCCGCAGCAGGTGGCCGGTCAGGGCCGCACGGGAGAGGCTCGAGGCCCGGCGCACACTCTCCCTTCCCAGTGCTGAGCCCGAGTGAGGCCCGCCGCTCCGCCTCCACCATCACCGCGTGTCCCAAAGTGCAAAATACCAGGCCGAAGCCAGCACTGTGCCCCTGCCAAGGGAGGGCCCCGGCATCACTGAGCCCCTCATCACCCTGGGCCCCACACCCCTCACCCCACCGCCCCACGGGAGGGCACCCACTTCAGGTGTCCACCCGCGGGCCCCGCCGTGGCTTCCCGCCACACAGGGGCATCTCTGTCCTCTCCTCAGCCCACCTCACGCCTGCTCTCCTGTCGACCTCTGCCACAGCTCTGCTGCAATGTGGTGGGTCCCCTACACAGGACAGCCCCCAAGGCCACCCTCGAAGTGTGTCCCCCTTTGCTGCGTCCACGCAAGGGTGGACAACCCCGCCGTCAGGGCCCTTGCCTGGCACAGAGCCGCCTGGTGATCAGGGTGGGCGCTCCATACCCCACTCGTGACCTCTGACTGCCCTGCCTGTCCTTTGCAGTGATGGGGAGGCCCCAGGAGGGAACCCAATGGTGGCGGGTTTCCAGGACGACGTGGACCTTGAAGATAAGCCGCCTAGTAGGCCCCTGCCACCCACGGGCCCCATCCCCAGGGAGCACATCACTCTGTCCAGCGAGGAGGAAGAAGAGGTGGTGGCAGGGCGCCACGAGGCCAACGTCCTGGCCCCCCAGAAGTGCTCTGAACCAGGGACCAAACGGTATGTCGGGGGTGGGAAGGAAGGGGTGTCCCGCGGGGGAGGGCAGCCTCAAGCTCCGTGACCCTCCTGTGTGTCCTGCAGTTCCTCCACGAAGGCCTCGGGGCCACACCAGGACGCAGCTCCCAAGGCCACAGAGCCCCACTGGCCAGGCGGCACCGAGGGCTCCTCTCTGGGGCTGGAGGACGGGGGGGACAAGCAGGTGTCATCAGAAAGTGACCCCGAGGGGCCTATTGCTGCCCAGATGCTCTCCTTCGTCATGGACGACCCTGACTTTGAGAGTAACTTAGATGCTCAGCGGAGAGTGGTGAGGAACGATCTTGGCACCACGCCGCCTCCGAGTCCAGGGCGAGGGGTGGGTGGGGAATGGCAGAAAGGCACGGGAGGCACGAGAACGCAGCAGGGGTCTCGCGGGGCGTGAGTCAGGGCAGCCTGGCTGAGCCGGGAGGGCTGCCCCGCGGGGGGCTGCGTGTGCCAGGCCCAGGCTGCCCCCGTTCTGGGGAGGATGTGGTGGGGGACCTCGGCGTCACGGCTACCCCGCTCGGGCTGTCGTCACTCTGGGTGAGCCCGTGGTGCGGGGTGGCGCAGGGAACTGGGGAGGGGCTCAGCGGCCCACCTGCCCGCTCCTTCTCCAGGGTGAGTTCCCGGTGCGAGAGGACCTCTCGGACGTGACGGATGAGGAAGCTGGCCCTGTCCAGC
>NW_020175018.1:19551406-19556579 GCF_003031525.2 Neophocaena asiaeorientalis asiaeorientalis
ACTCGGATCTCTTCGGGTTGGGGCTGGAGAACACAGGCCGCAAGGAGAGCAGCGAGGAAGGTAGCTGCGGGGCGACACGCCTGCCCCTCCCTCCCCATCCGACAGCATCGGCACTGGTGGCTTGTACTGTGTCCCAGCCAGGGGCCGTGTTTCTGACCCCCTTACCTGTGCCTTTGAACCTGGGGGCCCCGGAGCACAGGGGCGCAAGCAGCGAGGCCATCCCGCGGGGCCGGAAGCCCAGTCCCTTCTTTTTTCTCTGTCCTGCTCGGGGTCCGGCTGTGTTCCGACGACATCCCAGGCTTTCAGGCCAGGACCAGGCTGGAAGGATGGGCGGCTGAGGCAGCTGACCGAGTGGCCGCAGGGGAGGCGTTTGGCGGCGTGGGCAGCGCTGCTGCAAGCTCTCCTGAACACTCAGTCTGGCCCTGCGTTGCCGAGCCCCGACGTGCTCCATGACGACCCTGGCCAGCTCCACCGCTCCCTGCCTCATCCCCAGCCTCCACCCTGGGCAGCTCGAGCCCAGCAGCGTCACCTGGGCCGGTCCTGGAACTGCCTGGTCCCCAAAGTGGGGAGGAAAGGACCTTCCTGGGCCTGCCCTGGTGCTGAAGTGGCGGCCCGTCCGCAGGAGCGGCTCCCCCTGCCTTCGTAGCCAGGGCCCCACCCAGACCCAGGGCAGAGGCCTGAGGTGCTGGGCCTTCACTCTGGGCTGTGCTCACGCTGGGACCCCGGCTCAGGGCCTCTGCTAGACCCGCCCACTCCCAGGCTCACAGCAGTCCGGGAGGCCCGGGGAGGGCCTGGCCTCTGGTCCACGGGGAGCTGAGGCTGCGTCTCATCCGTGCAGATAAAGAGGGCAGGCCTCCCTCGAAGGAGAAGAAAAAGAAGAAGAAGAAGGGCAGAGAGGTACACACGCTCCCTGAGCCCTCCCGGGTGCCGCTGGGCAGCGTGGGCCCCAGGGCGGACCCAGCTCTCCCAGCCCCCGGGTGACGCTGCACATCCCCCCCGCCCCCCAGGAGGAAGAGAAGGCCGCGAAGAAGAAGAGCCGGCGGAAGAAGAGCAGGGACCAGGCGGAGGACAAGAGTCGGGAGGAGCGGCGGCGGCGGCGGGGCACAGAGAGGCCTGCGGTCGACGAGCTGGAGGCCTTCCTGGGGGGCGGGGCCCCGGGCGGCCACCTCCGCGGGGGCGGCGATTACGAGGAGCTCTAGGCCTGGCGCGCAGACCACAGGGCGCTCCGCGTGTGCTGGGGGCGCTGGGCCTGCCCTGCGGGGAGGGGCAGCCGGCCCCCAGCGCTTCTCAGGGATGGGACTGAGGCCGAGGAAGCCCCGTGAGGCTGTTTGCAGGGGTGGGGCGCTGTTCCCATCGCCCGCCCGGCCGGCCCCTGCTTGCCCTCGGCGCGCCGCACGCACTCACCCAGGCCCGCTGCGTGCAGCGGCCTCCGCTTCAGCTGCCCCGGCTCTGCAGACCTCTGGTCCCCAGACCCTTTGGGGCACCTGTGCGCAGAGGGCAGGCGGCGCTGGCGAGTCCCTGGGGGCAGCTCTTTCCAGGCACGGCGACCGGCTTTGCACCCGCACCTGAGCTCGGGCGTGCGCGGGCCAAGCGGGGAGGCCCACAACGCTCGTGTTCTTTTGTTGTCCTTGCACACCACTCGGACCATAAAGCTCTCCTGTTTTACTGCGGATCTGTGTATGCTGCTGCGGGGCCCCTGCCCGGCTGGGACGGGTCCACCTGACCCCAGCCCCCGGTCGGCGTGGGTGGGCAGGAAGGTCCTAGCACCCTACCTTCGGGCCCCGGAGCCCTTTTCCCCTGAGGGATGACTACCCGTGGGGGTAGGAAGCCTCAAGCAGGCCCAGCCCTCCGTATGCCACGCCCTATCCAAGTGGGACCAGCATGGCCACCATCCTGTGTGCCCGGTCCAGCCCTCTGAGGGCAGCTGTGTGTCCCTGCTCCCACCTGACACCCAACCCTAACCCCACAGGCCGCTCCCCGCCAGCTGTCAGCAGGGCCCTGCCCTGCCCCCAACCCCACAGGTGCCCAGAGGACTGCTCCCTCCGAGGGTGTGCAGGCAGAAGCGGGGCCTGGTGGCCGGGCCTCCCCCTCCCCAGTTCCCGTGCCTAGAGAGCTTCGCACCCACGAGGCCGTGGGCCATCGGTCACTGGGCAGGTGTTGGGGGCTGGACCCCAGATACCTTGGGGGCTCCCTTTAGCCCGGAGTCTGTGAGGTCGACTGTCCCTGTAGTACCTGCTAACGTGGGGACCACACTGACCTGAAGCTTGCCCAGGGCCCCTCATCTGACGGACCCACAGTGTGGCAGGTCCCAGCCTTCGGAGCCAAGGGCATCGGTGACCTGCCCCTCTGCCAAGCTAGAATATTTCCTGCTCAGCATCGTGTGTGGGAGGGGCCCGGAGGGAGGCTGTCACCATGCAGTTCGTGGGTGTGCAGAGCTGGACATGGGAGGTGGGGAGCGCCAGAGCATGCCCTTGCACGGGGAAGCTGGACATCCTGGGGACAGGAGGCTGCAGGCACTCAGGTGGTGCCCGTCTGGACCCAGGTACCCGGGGAGGGCTTGGCACCTCCAGCACTGCAGCACAGAGGCCAGCAGGGTGGGGAGCCGCCCATCTGCTCCTGCCCAGGCTGAACCGAGGCTTGAATTCCGGGAGCTGTGTGCTGTGCAGGCCAGGGCTTGGGCTTCCTCCAGGCTTCAGCTCCAAGACCTGCCAGGCCACCAGCTGCCCTTGGGCAGGTGTCCTGGAGATGGGGGCTGGCAGGACCGGCCAGGTGCTCCCTGGGCCCGGGCCCCCTCGTTAGACCCCAGGCCTGCCCTTGAGGCTGCAGAGAGCCCGTCACCTCGCGCCCAGCCACAGCCCCAACCTGGAGCCAGCGGGGCACACGCGTCCCAGGCCCACGGCGCGGCCCCTTTAAGTGCAGTCCTGCCAGTCGCCATTGGGGGCAGCACTGAGCGGCCCGGCGGCCTCGCGCCGCTGCCTGGAAGCTTCTGCTGGTGCCGGGGACGCGGCGGCAGCGCGGGGGACGGCAGAGCTCGCCGGGCCTGCGCAGCCCACCGGGCAAGGTGGGGGAGCACCGCCCAGGTAAGGGGTCGAGGACGCTGCCCCGCGGGTCTTTCGCAGGTGCGGCACCTGCAAGGATGGGGGTGCCGCCCCTGGAGGACGCCGGCCCCCACCCGGGCGCTCGGGGCAGGGGCCGGGCTGCTTGGCGGGGAGGCCACCCGCCGGGCTTATTAGGCCTAGGACCCCGGCGAGGGCGGACTGTCCCATCCCCACGGGCAGGGGTGTCGCCCGGTCTAGCTCCTCATCACAGCAGCACCAAGGCCGGGCTGTCACCTCCCTGGGGCGGAGCCTCACACCCCGTCATCCAGCCCCCAATTCCGGCCTAGCTTTAAGATGGAAGGGAGTGGGAGGGGGTGGTCCTGCAAACCAGGGGCAGTTGGGGTGCGCCTGAGGCTGAGCTGGGGGCAGGCACTGGGCCTGGGTGGCCTTGACCCAGGAGGGCAGCCCTGCCGGCAGGGAGCGCCTGGCACACCCGGGACACAGAGGGTCAACCAGACCAGAGGTCCTACCAGGTGAGGACCCAGCTCACCCTGGAGCACGCTCCCCCAGCCTGCGTGAGGAAGTGGGGACCTGTACCACTATCTGAGCTCCTCGCAGCCTGTCCAGGCTCTGGGTACCCAGTGAAGCCGGTGGCTCAGGTCTGGACGTGAGCCTGGTTCAGAGGGCTGGACCCCAGCTCAGCCTGCATGCGGGGGCATGGAACCTCAGGTTTCCATGGAGCCTTCCCGAGCTGCTGTGGGGAGGGCCTGCCTGAGAATCGGGGGCAGCGGGGGCTTTACCCACCCACCGCCCTGCTTCCCCGGCTGGCAGCCTCCTGGCCTGGTGCTTTGCTCAGGGACCCAGGGGCAGCCTTGAGCTCCTGGCTCACAAGCCCCCACGTGGTCCTGCAACCAGGGCCCGGTTGCCGGCTGCAGTGTACCCACGGCAAAGATGGGGGGTCGCTCTCCCGGGCTCTCCATGACAGCCCCAAAGATCTTAGTGGGTTTCGCCACCCCAAGATGAGGGAGTCAAAGGACGTTTCTGCAAAGGAAAGGGAGCTTTAGGGTCCACTATGATCTTTGGAAGCATTACTCTGGCCTGGGCCACACGGAGAGTTGAGGGTGGGGCCGGCAAGTCCACGAGCCGAGATGCCATGCCTGGACCCGATGGGGCCACTTCAGGACCTGGGGCCTGACACAGCGCTGGGGGAGGACTGCCTGTCCGGCCTAGCCAGCAGGTGGGGCGGGACGGTCAGGTGACTGTGTGGAGCTGCTGAAGGCCGGGGCCGGGACCTCACACTGCAGCAGTGGAGGGCTTGCTCTGCACTGGGTCTTAAGGAGGGGGCTTCAGCCACCTGCGCTGTGGAGCCAACACCTATAAAGAAGTCTGTGAAGGCCCCAAAGGAGTACACAGTTGCTCCAGCAGTGGGCACCGCGGTGGTGGTCCTGGGATCACACCCCCACTCTTCCTACCCCGCTGCTGGCCTGTCCCAGGAAAGGGGGTCTGCCCGAGCCTGCCCAGTGGTCACTAGTGGGCGCAGAAGTTCGGGAACCACTGCAATGACATCCCTGTTCTGGCTGACCCGCCTCATCCCAACAGAAAGTGGCACAGAAAGGATGGTCTGGATGAGGGGGCAGGACCTGAGTGGCTGGACAGCTGGGTTCCTCCTGCAGGTGCTTCTGACGCCAGCATGGAGCAAGTGCTTGCGGCCTCGGCCAAGGCCCGTGGCCAGGGCTGCCCCGCCCACTGTGCCCCAGGTAAGCCGGGCCAGCGCTGGGGGTTAGCGGGGCCTGGGCTACAGAGGGGCTGCCCTGACCCGCGTCTCCCCTCAGGGCGAAAGCCCCGAAAGGCCGAGTGAGCTGCAGCCTGGAGGCCTCTTTTAAGATGACCCGCACGGACCCGCCGGACCTGCTGGTGTCGACCGTGTACCAGGACATCAAGGTGGCGGCCCCGGGGCCCGTGTCGAGGCCCCCGCCATGTGAGCGCCCAATGGCCCGGCCTGCTGCGCCCGCGCCTTTCAACAAGCGCCACTGCCGCAGTTTCGATTTCCTGGAGGCACTGGACCGGGAGGCCATGGAGGCCCGTCCGGAGCCGCCGCCTCCGGAGCCCGCCGCGCCGCGCGCCCGATCCCGCGA
>NW_020175018.1:19556744-19560388 GCF_003031525.2 Neophocaena asiaeorientalis asiaeorientalis
TGGGGCTCTCGCTCACCCCCACCCCCAGTGACTCATACTGCGCCGACCCCCGGGCGCTGTACTGCGATGGGCCCCTTCTCGGGCCCCGAGACTACGCGGAGCGCCGGAGTCTGCCCTTCACCACCCCGCCGGGCCCCACCCAATTCTTCTACACCGAGGAACCCGAGGGCCACCCCGGTGGCTTCATGGCCAGCCCTGGACCGCCCTTCGACAGCTACTACCCCAGGCCCTTTCTGTCCGAAGAGCCACCCGGGCCCAGTCCAAGACGCGGGGGCGTCTACTATGCGGGGGAAGTTCGCACCTTCCCCGTCCAAGAACCACCCTCCCGTTCCTACTACGGGGAGGCCCCCCGAGCCTACGGCCCGCCCTGCGGCCCCCGCTACGCCCCCGAAGAGCCCCGGGCTCACCCCGCCGCCCGCCCCTTTTACACTGAGGACTTCGGGCGGTACCGCAATCGAGACGCCCTGACGCGGACTTACCCACACCCGCGCGGCAGCCCGGCCTGGGGCGACTGGGGCCCGAGGCCTTACCGCACCCTGCAGGTGGCGCCTCCTCCCCCGGACCCCGGCCCGTTGCTCGCCTCGTGGCACGGCGGCACCGGCACCAGCCCACCCCGGCTAGCGACCGACAGCCGCCACTACTCGCGCTCCTGGGACAACATCCTGGCGCCCGCGCCGCGCCGCGAAGACCCACTGGGCCGCGGCCGCAGCTACGAGAACCTGCTGGGGCGCGAGGCACAGGAGCTGCGGGGCACATCCCCCGAAGGCCGGCGCCCGCCCGTCATAGTGAACCTGTCCACCTCGCCCAGACGCTACGCGGCTCTGTCGCTGTCCGAGACGTCGCTGTCGGAGAAGGGCCGTATGGGCGAGGGCCTGGCCCGAAACTGGTACGTCACGCCGGAGATCACCATCACCGACAACGACCTGCGCGCGGCTGAGCGCCCGAGCGCCAGGAGCTGGGAGCTGCTGGGGAGTCGCCCGCGGCCGCCCCCGCCCGCCGTCCCCGATGGCCCCGCCTCTGGCCGCCAGCGCAGCCTCGAACAGCTGGACGAGCTCATCACCGACCTGGTCATCGACTCGCGGCCCCCAGCCGGCCAAGCGCCCGAGCCCGCGTCCGACGGCCTGGGCCGCCAGCTGCGGCGCCTGCTAGACTCGCGACCCTCGGGCGCCGGGGTCCCGACGCGGGCGCCGCGCTCGCCACCCCTGTCTGCCGGCAGCGCTGAGGAGCCCGCGGGCCCGGGGCAGGCGGCCGACGCGTCCCCGGAGCCCAGCGCTGACGAGGACGACCTGATGACGTGCTCCAATGCGCGCTGCGGGCGCACCGAGACCATGTTCAACGCCTGCCTCTACTTCAAGTCCTGCCACAGCTGCTACACCTACTACTGCTCGCGCCTCTGCCGCCGCGAGGACTGGGACGCGCACAAGGCGCGCTGCGTGTACGGCCGCGTGGGCAGCGTGTGCCGCCACGTGTTGCAATTCTGCCGCGACAGCGGCCCAGTGCACCGCGCCTTCTCGCGCATCGCGCGCGTCGGCTTCTTGTCGCGCGGCCGCGGCGTGCTCTTCCTGGGCTTCCCGAGTCCCGGCTCCGCAGACAACTTCCTGCGCTTCGGCCTCGAGGGGCTGCTGCTGTCGCCCACCTACCTGTCGCTGCGCGAGCTGGCCATGCACGCGGCGCCACTGGGCAGCTATGCTCGGGAGCTGGCGGCCGCCGGCCGCCTCTACGAGCCGGCGGAGTGCTTCCTGCTCAGCGTGTCCGTGGCCGTGGGCCCCGGCGCTGTGCCACCCGGCGCCCCTGCGCGGCCAGCCCCCGCGCCGCGCAGCCCCGGACCCACGGTGCGCAAGTTCGCCAAAGTGGCGCTGGCGGCCGGCAGCCCAGCACGGCCGCCCCCGGCGCGGGGCCGCGAACCCGACATGGAGACGTTGATCCTGACGCCGCCGCCCGGCACTGCGGGCCTGGACCAGGACGGCGAGGCGGGCCGGCGAGCACGCGAGGTGGCCTTCATCCACATCCAGCGAGAGCTGCGGCTCCGCGGCGTCTTCCTACGCCACGAGTTCCCGCGCGTCTACGAGCAGCTCTGCGAGTTCGTCGAAGCCAACCGGCGCTTCACACCCACCACCATCTACCCCACGGACCGGCGCACAGGCCGTCCCTTCATGTGCATGATCATGGCCGCCTCCGAGCCACGCGCGCTAGACTGGGTGGCCAGTGCCAACCTGTTGGATGACATTATGTGAGCCGCGCGGGCGCGCCCGGGGCCCGCCCAGTCCACCCAGGGCCCACCCTGAACTCCATCCAGTCCACCCGAGCCCTGCCCAGTCCACTCAGGCCCCGCCCCGAGTTCACAGTCCCCGCCCAGCTCGCCAAAAGCTCCGCCCCATTGCGTTCTCCACAGGCTCCGCCTTTCCCTCCGCCTTCCTGCGAACCCCCTTCCCCCCCAACCCCCAGACCAGTCCCGCCCGGCTCCCCCTCCCCCAGCTCGCCTTCGGGCCTCCCCAAGGGCCGGTCCTCGGCCGCTTGGTGCTCCCCGCTGGGAGGCGGGGTGGGTCTGAGGACCAGACCGCCCTGCCTTTACGCGGAGGGGTCACTGCTGCAGATCCCACCGCGCATAATCGGTTCGCCCGACCCCTGTCCGTCTGCAGGGCCTCCCTGGAACCTCTCCAACCCCGGCTCGCCCTGGTCCAGGAGCCCGAGTCGACCAAAACCTAGTCCCGTCCCTTTAAACACACTCCCCACCCGCCTCCTGTGGTGTGGGATGCGTCCTGCTCAGAGGCCTTTCCCCTCTAGAGGACACCCTGATTGGCCTCGGTGTGTCCGCATCCCAAGCACGTCCTGGCCTGATGGGCAGGGCCGGCGGGGACCTGCGCGTGGTGTCTCCGCTGGCCCCCATCCCTGCTGTGCCGGACCATGGCAAACTGACGGCGCTGCCCGCCCTGCTGCAGAGGTTGGGCAAGCAGCAGTGAAGGGGTACTCGGGGGTCCTCAGCCAAGGTGCAAGACACCCAGCCAGAGGGAAGGGAGTCCTGGGCGGGGGAAGCAGAGGGGACGTATGGGTAGGGGCGCTGGCCAGACCTGAGACCTGGCTGGGCGTGAGTCGGGCTGCCTGCCCTCACCCGACAGGATGGCCCTAGGCGTGTGCCAGGGCAGACCCGGGGTGCAAACGGCAGCGCAGGCCCTAACCACACAGGGAGGCAGGAAGCAGGTATACAGGGAGGCAGGAAGCAGGTGCACAGGATGGATTTGCGGGAGGGGCCGAGGAGGCCGTCCAGCAGGGACCCTATTCCTAAGCACAGGGAGGACCAAAGAAGAGGGGCGTTCCCAGTTTGGAGCAGAGCGGGGAAAGCGTGGATGGGAGCACGTTCGCCAGGGCGGTGGTCCACCGGAGGGGTGGGGGGCGCGATTAAACAAACGCCCCCGAGCGCTCGCTCTAGCCGTGCCCTGTGGTGCGGCCAGGGGGCCCGGCTCCGGCCCTCGGGAGCGCACGCTCGAGTGTCCGTCGTTCCCCGCCCTCCCCCGGGGTGCCCGCTGGCCCTGGCCCGGGCTCCAAGGATGGTGAGTAACCTGGAGAGGGGGCAAGGCCGGGAGCCCGGAAGGGCCCTCCTGCAGCCCCCAGTCCCCCATTGGGGCCAGGTGGGGCATCTCCTGAAT
>NW_020175018.1:19560552-19569877 GCF_003031525.2 Neophocaena asiaeorientalis asiaeorientalis
CGTGCACCCGCGCCCATCTCCCTCCCCTAAATGCCTGTGCGCCTGCCTCGGCTCCGCGCATTTGCACCGGCCACGCGCCCCGCTTGCCCTACCCGCCTTCGCGGCCTCCCAAACTGGCCGCCGCGCCCCCGGCCTGGGTGCCTCCGCCTTCTGCCCCACGCCTGAGGGCCGGCCCTCCAGGAAGGACCCTGGGCCGGGATTATTTCCAGAGGGCGAGCGCTTTCGAACCAAGGAAAATAAAACTCGAATGTAGCCATTGCTGCCTCATTCTTTGTGCGGGGGAGTGGGTGGCACGCGGGACGGAGACTTTCGGAGGCGTGGGGGGGGGCCTTCGGAAAGCTGGGAGGGACACCATGGAGCAACGCGGAGTGGGAGGCAGGAGAGAGAGGCCCTCGGCCTCGGTGGGGGACGGGGGAAGGAGGCCCTCGGGCACGGGGTGGGGGGAACCCGGAGGGAAGCCAAGGGACAGCGGGAGCGGACAGCGGGATCGGTGTAGGGGAAGGGAGGCCTTCGGTCACGTGGGGGAGGGGGCCAGGGCCGGCGCGCGTCCCTTGGGCCTCGTGGGCCTCCTAACCCCCACCAAATGGGCCTGTCACATCCCCCTCCTCCCCGCAAGCTCCCTGGAAAGGAACTTTTACGGGGGCTGCATTGAGTCACCACCTACTCCCGGTTCCAAGTTTCTCTTTAAGTGGAGCCGGCGTGGTATCTGGGCTGCAAGGAGCTGGATCGCGATTGGCCAGTCTGTGCCGCGGGTTGGCCGCGTGGTTGGCTGAGGCACTGGGCTCGGGCAGCATGACCCCGCAAGATTGGTCACGGGCTCCCAGGCCCCGCCTCCCGCACTGTCGGCGCTGCCCCGGGTCGCGTGGGGCAAGGGCCGCGGGCCGCAGCGGGTGAGTGCGCTCCGGGAACATGACGGCGGCGGACCTCCCCCAGATCCCCGACGTGGACATCGACTCCGACGGCGTCTTCAAGTATGTGCTGATTCGAGTCCACGCGGTGCCGCCCTCCGGGGCCCCGGCCGGGGAGAGCAAAGAGATCGTTCGCGGCTACAAGTGGGCCGAGTACCACGGTGAGGGCGGGGCGGAGGGGCAGGGGGCGGGATCTCCGGCGTCTGTGGGCGGGACTAGCCACGGCTGTGGGCGGGGCCGAGGGGCGTAGTGGGAGGTGATCCTGTACCCGGTTTCATCCCTGGCTGGCCCAGAGGAGCGTGGAGTACCCAGAGTCTGGAGTACCCAGATGGTCCTGGAGACGAGGGGCTGCCATGGCCCGACTCCTCCCTCCTAGTCCCAGCGCCCCTGCCCGGGTGCACCCCCTCCTCCATTTCATCCCTTCCCAGAGGGTCTCCTCTCCTGGGGAGGGAGCCGCTCAGAGCGGGGCTTCAGACCCCTTCAGCCTTCAAGGGCAGCCAGGGCGCGTGCTGAGCCCCCCTTCCTATCCCAGCGGACATCTATGACAAGGTATCAGGCGAGATGCAGAAGAAAGGCTATGACTGCGTGTGCCTGGGGGGCGGGCGCATCTCCCACCAGAGCCAGGACAAGAAGATCCATGTGTACGGCTACTCCATGGTGAGCCCACAGCCTCGGGCCTGGGTGGGCTGAGGGCCCCAGTCCTGGCTTGGGGAGACCTGGCCCTCCAAGCTGCCTGACCTGGGGTGCTCAGTCTTCCGGCCCTTCTCAGCGGCAGAACCCTCCATCCAGGGCCTGTAGGCTCCCCATTTCTCACGTGGCATGACACAGGAAGCACACAGGGTGGGAGGGAGCCGCCCCCTGCCCCTCTGCTCTGACGGTCTGCGTGCTGTTCCTGGTCCAAAAGGCCTGACTGGCCGTCATCCTTTAGTGCTTTGAGGCCATCAGTGCTGGGGTGAAACTAAGAGGCCCCTGTCCCTCCCTTCACCAAGCTACCAGCAGATACACGGGGGCACCTAGAGGGGTCTGGGCCTCCAGCTAAAGGAAACTCCCTCAAGATCTGCGCACCCTGGTGGCCACGCTTCCACAGGAGAGCGCCCTGGGGTGGTCGGAGGGGATGACAGCCCCCTCCCGAGCTGGCCCCTGGTGTCCCTGCTGACCGGGCGCCCAGAGCCAGGACAGGGCTGTGAGAGCTGCCTTCTCCCTTCAGGGTTACGGTCGCGCCCAGCACTCCGTCTCCACTGAGAAGATCAAAGCCAGGTACCCTGACTACGAGGTCACCTGGGCCGACGACGGCTACTGAGGCCCACCTGAGGCCAGCCACCTCCAGCGGCCCACTTGGAACTCTGTTCTCAAGGCCACCTCCCAAGAGGCTGGGCTGCACCCCCTGGCGCTTTGCCACCCTGGCCAGGCCTCAGTGCCCGGGGTTACCTCTCTGGGAAGAATTAAAAGCATCGTCACCTCCGCTGGTCCCTGAATGCTGTGTGTCTTGGCTTCTCTGTTCCTAGGTCACCTCTCTGTACCCCCGACTAGAGTGGGGGCAGCGGGTCACTCCTGGCTGCCCCTCACCCCGCTCCACCCCTGGGGGCCCCAGGAGTGGCAGTGCACACTCAGCCCTTTGGGGCCTGATAAGGGGGCCCCTGGGCTGCTGCCCCCGTTTATGGCCTGATTGCTTCTCCACACACCTGCTATCCCCAAGGACATCTGGGAGGAGACCTGATGAGCCCTTACGCAAGGAGCTAGGGCTGAGTCCCTCGGGCCTGCCGAGGCGGGGACCCATCCCAGTGTGCGGGGAGGGCAGGCGCCAGCAGCCACCCTCCTGGCCAGCTGCCAGCTGAGGTCACGAGTCAGGCAGTCTACGACCCCTCGACTCCAAGGTCAGGTCCCACGGCCCTGTGCCGCAGCCACAGGCTCTGCTCCAAGTAAACAGGCAGGGCTTCAGACTTGGAGCTGGGAGCCCCTCTCCCAAGACCCTTCTCTTGGCACAGGGCTGTGGGGAGCGGAGGTGCCCCTTGCCGAGGCTGTGACCCCGCCGTGCCAGCCTCCTGTGAGCCTCCAGGGCCCTCACGGGAGCCTGTCCAGGCAGGCACCATTGTGACCGCGTTTGAAAACGAGGAAAGACTTCCCCGGTGGTCCAGCGGTTAAGAATCTGTCTTGCAATGCAGGGAAGGCGGGTTCGACTAAGATCCCACGTGCCACAGGGAAGCTAAGCCCACGCACCGCAACTACTGAGCCCGTGCGCCATAACAAAAGATCCCACGTGCGGCAACTAAGACCTGACGCAGCCAATAAATAAATAAATTTTAAAACAAAGATGAGGAAACTGAGGCTCAGGTGAGACAAGCTCCCCAGGCCGCACGGTAGTAAACTGTGGGTGGAGCCTGGCTCCAAATCCTTCACGGGGGTCGGTGCCACAAGCCCCAGAGTCTCTAGGTTCCTCTGGACTCTGTGCCTGGCAGCGTCCAGCCCACGCTGTTCAGGACACTTGTTGGCGAATAGTCTGTCCATCGTTTGTAAGAGCAAGCAAAGAGGAACCCACAGGCTGAGTTATGGAGGCCAACGTCCCGGGTTGCTAGGGCTGCCCCAACCCATGCAGGGAACTCAGGGGCTGGGTGTGGGGTTTGCACAAGCTGGTTTCCTACTGGCAACCCGGGCCAGGCTGAGTTGAATTCCCAGCAGGTGTGGGGTCAGAGACCCCAGGAGAAGCGGCCGAGGCCGGTGTCACTCGGTGCTGTCTCCAGTGGGGCCTCCACCCGGCAGGGCTGGGCAGCAGTGGGCATGGTGGTCGGAGCCTGACCTTTGGCCTGAAGGAGCCAGGCAGGTGGGAGCTCACCTAGGCCAGGGGCCCCTCTCCTGGATGCTTTTACAGCCGGGTGCCCGTCCTTGTCAGCGCAGGGCGGGGCCAAGCGAGGGGCTGCAGGTACAAATGGGGCTGAGCCCTGCTCTCCAATTAGAGCAGAGTCAGCAGGTGGGGCCTCGGGCCGATAACCAGGAAAAGTGCCCACCAGGCTGGCCGGTGTACACACTGCCCCTTGGTCTCCCTCCCTCTGGCCTGACCATGTCTCTGCCCGGCCACCTCCTGCCCGTCTTGGTCCTGCTCCTGGGTGAGTCGTCGGGCCTGGCTCCCGGAACGTCCGGGGGCTCGGGTGCTGGGCCTACAGAGAAGGAGGGGTTCAGGCCCTGGATGGCCTGCAGTGGGGGACGCAGGTGAGCCCTTGGGGTCCTGGGGTGGCCCCGCCGGGGAAGGGTGCTGCTGTCCCTGGCCTCAATCTCCACCTGGGCTCCAAGGTGAGAGGGCCCTGAAAGCAGATGGTAGTCAGCCACTCTTGACCTAGACAGAGCTTTGGGGGGCCTGGGCCACCCGTTGATGCATCGCCTTGAGGGGGCTCCCTGATGGCAGCCCCTCCGGTTTCTTGCTGGGCTCCTGTTCTCTTCCCCAGGGAGTGTCCCACATCAGGGGTCCTCGGTCCCTCGCTCGCCCACGCACCCCCCATCCTGACACGCAGGCAGCCTCTCCAGGTTCAGTCATTCTCTGCTTGGCCCTGACAGGGACCCCCCAGGTGGCAGTTCTCTGGGTTCCAGGCCCCCAGACACAGACCCAGCCCCCTCCCTGCATGACTTCCTGGCCTGGACCCCAAAGCAGTGTGACCTATGTCCCGGGACGCCCGAGTCTGAGCAGTCTGTGGGCCGTGGAACAGTTCCAGGCAAGCTGGGATGTGGGGTCTCCCTACCCCAGGCCACCTGGCTGTCTCTCTGTTGGCAGCAAGGTCCCCGGGCTGGGCCTGGGGCCCCAGCCGCTGCAGACCCCCCCGCGAGGCCGTGTGCAACTTCGTGTGTGACTGCAGGGGCTGCCCCGACGAGGCCCAGTGTGGTGAGCCGGGGCCGGGCAGGGAGCGGGCAGGGCCGGCGCTTGCAGGCACCCCACCTGACCACCTGCCCTGCAGGTTACCACGGGGCCTCACCCACCCTGGGCGCCCCCTTCGCCTGCGACTTCGAGCAGGACTCCTGTGGCTGGCGGGACATGAGCACCTCGGGCTACAGCTGGCTCCGAGACCGGGCAGGGGCCGCACCGGAGGGTCCAGGGCCGCGCTCGGACCACACTCTGGGCACTGACCTCGGTGAGGCCTGGGCGGGTCTCCACACCAGCCCTCCCCTCTGTGCTTCCCGCCCGGTCTCCTGACCTCTCGGCCCGGCCAGGCTGGTACGTGGCTGCTGGCACACACCGTGGGAGAGAGGCGGCCACCGCAGCCCTGCGCTCCCCAACCCTGCGTGAGGCAGCCCCCTCCTGTGAGCTGAGCCTCTGGTACCACGTGGCCTCTGGAGGTGCGGGTCCCGAGGGGAGGGACCGGGAAAGGAAGGGGAGCTGCCGCAGAGACGGGAGGGCGCCCCCAGGACGGGACGGGCAGGGGTCCTGGGGCAGGGCGCAGCAGCCACCGGGCAGGGGGAGGGGTCCCGGGGCCTGAGATGCCTGGGACGCCCCACTGCAGGTGTGGCCGAGCTGCGGCTGGAGCTGACCCACGGTGTGGAGACACTGACCCTGTGGCGGAGCTCGGGGCCCTGGGTCCCAGGCTGGCAGGAGCTGGTGGTGCCCACCGGCCGCATCCAGGGTGACTTCAGGGTGAGACGGGGACGGTCGCATGGTGGGGGCAGCGAGGAGGGTCTGAGCTCTGCCTGAGATCCCAGGGACCTCGCTCTCTTCAGGTGACCTTCTCTGCCACCCGAAACGCCACCCGCAGGGGTGCTGTGGCCTTGGACGACGTGGCCTTCTGGAGCTGTGGGTTGCCCAGTAAGGTCCCCAGGCCGTGAACGCACACCTGGGTGGGGGAGGGGTTAGCAGGAGCCCGTGGTCCCCTCATTCCGGCCTTGAGCCTCTCCCCAAGCTGCCCTGACCTGGAGCCTTGGGGTGGGGTGATGTGTTAACCCTCCCCCACCCTAGCCCCGCAGGCACACTGCCCCCTGAGGCATCACCATTGCCAGAACAAGGCATGCGTGGAGCCCCACCAGCTGTGCGACGGGGAGGACAACTGCGGAGACGGTTCAGATGAGGACACGCCCACCTGCAGTGAGCCGGGGCTGGCGGGGCCACGGGCGGGGGTTGTCCCTTGGCACGGTCCTTCTGGGGGTGAGGCAGCTCCTGTCCACCTGGAGCTGGGGCCATCAGCGCAGGCCCGGGGAGGCGGGGGGCCCAGGGAGGAGGCCCCGCGTGGTAGCCGGAGCCCCGCTTCCCGCCCTAGACCACCACACGGCCACCGATTTTGAGAGGGGCCTGGGCCTGTGGAACCGCTCAGAGGGCTGGGCCCGGAACCACAGCGCGGGCGGCCCACAGCACCCCGCCTGGCCGCACCGTGACCACAGCCGGAACAGCGCGCAGGGTGAGGCCCCCCAGGGACCCCGGCCGCCACCCGGGCCACGCTCGGCCACAGCACCCCGGCCACCCCGGCTCACGCCTGCTGTCTCCCCAGGCTCCTTCCTGGTGTCCGTGGCAGAGCCCAGCGCCCCAGCCATCCTCTCCAGCCCCGAGTTCCAGGCCTCGGCCCCCCAGAAGTGCTCGGTGAGGCGGGTGGAGGACACAGGGTGGCCACCCTGATCGCCTGGGCCCTGGAGAGCCTCCCCTGACATGCTCACTCCCCTTCCAGCTCACCTTCTATCACTACCTGCACGGGTCCGAGGCTGGCTGCCTCCAGGTGTTCCTGCAGACGCGGAGCGCTGGCGCCCCCCAGGCCGCTGTCCTGCTGCGCAGGCACCACGGGGAACTGGGGGCCGCCTGGGTCCGAGACCGCGTTGACATCCAGAGCAAGCACCCCTTTCGGGTGAGGCTGGCGAGGGCAGCACCATGCAGGGACGTGGGGAGGTCCAGGGGCCCCTCAGGGAGTCCGGGCTGGGCCCCTCAGCTGTCTCAGCAGGAAGGCAAGCCAGGGCTGGGGTGGTGACGGGAGGGAGCGTCCAGCGATAGACAGGTACGAGGTGTGGGTCGTGGGGAGAGGGCTCGAGGGACCCAGGGATGACAGAGCCGCCTCCGCCCTCAGATCCTCCTGGCCGGGCAGACGGGCCCGGGGGGCGTCGTGGGCCTGGATGACCTCATCCTGTCTGACCACTGCAAACCAGTCCCAGGTGAGCCTGCTGGGCACCCCCCCCCGCCCCCCGTGAGGAGAAGCACAGCCCCCACCCACCTGCCTGATCCCTGCTCTGCCCCCACAGAGGTGGCTGGCCCACCTCCTGGGCTCTGGGCTCCTGGTCCCCGGTCCCAGCTGTCCAGCCTGCAGCCCTGGAATTTCTGCGAGCCCGGACATCTCTTGTGTGGGGACCTGTGTGTCCCCCCGGAGCAGCTGTGTGACTTCCAGCAGCAGTGCCCTGGGGGCGAGGACGAGCAGGAATGCGGTAAGAGGCGGAGCTGGGTGCGGGGAGCCCTCACCTCCCTTCCTCCAGACCAGCCCCCGCTCGCAGTGGTGGGCGGGGCCGTTCACACCGGCTGCCATTGCAGGCACCACGGACTTCGAGTCCCCCTCGGCCGGGGGCTGGGAGGATGCCAGTGTGGGGCGGCTGCAGTGGGTGCGTCTCCCGGCCCAGGACAGCGGGAGCCCTGGCTTGGACGCCAGCGGGGCCACTGGTGAGGCCCGAGTGCCCCGCCCAGGGCAGCCTGCAGCCTGCCTTCCAACTGCACCCGCACAAGGGTCCCCGCTCTGCTTCTTTTCACCGGGGAGGGTCTCTGAATTGGGGGGTGTCCCCCATTCTCAGGAATCAGTTCTGAGAGGCCTGCTCTTCCCCAGGGCACTTCCTGTCCGTGCAGAGGGCCTGGGGGCAGCTAGCAGAGCAGGCCCGCGTCCTCACACCCACCCTGGGCCCCTCTGGCCCCCGCTGTGAACTCCACATGGCTTACTATTTTCAGAGTCACGCCCAAGGTACCACTGTCCCTCCAGGCCCTCTGCCCAGCCCTGGGGCGGAGGTGGGGCGGGCCAGCCCACAGTGACCCCTTACCAGGCTTCCTGGAGCTGGTCGTGGTGGAAGGCAGCAGCCGTGAGCTGGTGTGGCAGGCCGCGGGCAGCAGCTCCGGGGGCTGGAAAGTGGACACAGTCCTTCTCGGGGCTCGCCACCGGCCCTTCCGGGTGAGGCGGGCAGCCTGGGGCGGAGGGCGAGGGGCACGCGGAGCCGGCCCTGACTTACCGGCCCGTCCCCCACGCCCCCGTGAAGCTGGAGTTCGTTGGGCTGCTGGACCTGGACGGCCCTGGCCAGCAGGGCGCCGGGGTGGACGGCGTGACCCTGAAGGACTGCAGCCCTGCGGCGGTCACCGAGAAAGGTGACCACCGTGGCCCAGTCCCCACCCAGGGGCCTCCCACCCAGGCCTCCTCGAGGGACCCCCGGGAGTCCCCAGTCCGGGAGCAAGTCTCTCCCCGCCTCTCGGGGCTCAGGAGGGGTGCGGGGGCTGCTGACCCCCCAGTGCCTTACCCCCAGAGATCTCCTGTAACTTTGAGCGGGGCACCTGCGGCTGGCACACTGGCCACCTCACAGATGCCCACTGGTACCGAGTCGAGAGCCGTGGCCCTGGGTACGACCACACCACAGGCCAAGGTGAGGCGGGGCGCCCCGACCTGGGGACAGCTCTCAGACTCGGAGCGGCCTCCCAGACCCACCCCGGGGGCCTCCCAGACCGGACTCCCAGGGGGCAGAGAGGAGCTCTGGGCTGAGTGTCCCCAGCCTGGCGTCTCTGTGGCTCAGCCCCACGGCCCGCCTGCAGGCCACTTCATGCTCCTAGACCCCACGGAACCCCCAGCCCAGGGCCCCGGTGCTCACCTGCTCACCTGGCCCCAGTCACCCGCGGCCGCTCAGGAGTGCCTCTCCTTCTGGTACCACCTCTATGGGCCCCAGACCGGTGAGACCCCGTGCTGGGCGGGGCCGTGGTGGAGGCCCACGGGGGGCCCCGAGTTCTGTCTCTGGGCCAATCGGGGCTCTAGGAGGGGTGAGAGGCAGGAGTCAGGGTCTTGTCCCCTCCAAACCCTGCCTCCCCCTAGGGACTCTGCGCCTGGCAATGAAGCGAGAAGGCGAGAGAGAAAGGCACCTGTGGTCGCAGTCTGGCACCCACGGCAACCGCTGGCACGAGGCCTGGGCCACCCTCCACCACCCGCAGGACTCCAGCGCCAAGTACCAAGTGAGGCCTGGTGCCCGGCAGAGGTGGGCAGGGCAAGGCCCCAGACAGCTGACCCCCTGCTGTCCCCCAGCTGCTGTTCGAGGGCCTCCGGGACGGGTACCACGGCACCATGGCGCTGGACGACGTGACTGTGCGGCCTGGGCCCTGCTGGGCCCCCAAGCGCTGCTCCTTCGAGGACTCGGCCTGCGGCTTCTCCACGGGGGGCCAGGGCCTCTGGACACGCCAGGCCAATGCCACGGGCCAGGCGGCCCGGGGCCCCCCTGCCCACCACACCACA
>NW_020175018.1:19570000-19613492 GCF_003031525.2 Neophocaena asiaeorientalis asiaeorientalis
GGCGCCGGCACCCCCCAGGGCACTACATGGTCGTGGACACGAGCCCGCAGGCCCTGCCCCGTGGCCACGTGGCTTCCCTGATTTCAGAGGAGCACAGGCCCCTGGCCCAGGCCGCCTGCCTGACCTTCTGGTACCACCTGAGCCTCCGCAACCCAGGTGAGGGGCTGCCGGGAGCAGGGCCCATGGGTCCCCTCAGGCCCCCGCGTGGAGGCCGCTCAGGAGCCGCCCCGCTGCCGCTGACCGGGGCTGTGGCTGCTCGGGTGGCAGGCACCCTGAGGGTCCACGTGGAGGAGGCTGAGAAGAGGCAGGTGCTCAGCATCGGCGCCCATGGAGGGCTTGCCTGGCGCCTGGGTAGCGTGGACTTGCAGGCCGAGCGGGCCTGGAGGGTGAGCGGGGTGGAGGGCCTTCCTCACCCCCAAGGGCCATCCAGTGCCGACCAGGAGCGAGCCCCCCCGCCCTGTGCCCGCCCAGGTGGTGTTTGAGGCCGTGGCCGCCGGCGTGGAGCGCTCCTACATCGCGCTGGACGACCTGCTCCTCCAGGACGGGCCCTGCCCTCGGCCAGGTGGGAGCCCGTGGCCTGGCCCTGGGACCTGCTTGGCTCCTGGTGGTTCCGGCTCCTTGCCTCCCCCGAGACGCCTGGCCTGACCTCTACCCCCCGCAGCGGTGGTGCCCCGGGGACGGGGGCAGCACCGCTTATTGCCCAAGTCCCTTGCAGCTTCCTGTGACTTTGAGGCTGGTCTGTGTGGCTGGAACCATCTGCCCTGGCCTGGCCTGGGCGGGTACAGCTGGGACTGGAGCAGTGGAGCCACGCCCTCCCGCTACCCCCAGCCGCCTGTGGACCACACCCTGGGCACAGAGGCAGGTGGGTCTGAGTCGGGAAGGGACCCCAGCGCCATACACACCCCCGGCCACACACCTCACTCACCCCAGTCCGGGCCAACCGGCCAGCCCAGCCAGGCTGCCGCCAGGGTCAGAGGCCAAAGGTCAGGGGGGGCTGGCTCCATCCGGTCCACGGGGCACCGTGCCCTCTCTCGTTGCCAGGCCACTTTGCTCTCTTCGAAACGGGCGTGCTGGGCCCAGGGGGCCGAGCGGCCTGGCTGCGGAGCCAGCCACTGCCCGCCACCGAGGCCTCCTGCCTCCGCTTCTGGTACCACATGGGCTTTCCTGAGCATTTCTGTGAGTCGGGCCGGCAGCGAGGGTGGTGGGGGAACCGGGCGCGGGGGCAGCCCCGCCTCCCGCCGGGTCGGGGGCCTGACACCCCTGGCCCCCTGCTCTCAGACAAGGGTGAGCTGAGGGTACTCCTGAGCAGCGCCCGGGGTCAGCTGGCCGTGTGGGGCGCGGGCGGGCGCCTGCGGCACCAGTGGCTAGAAGGCCAGGTGGAAGTGGCCAGCGCCGAGGAGTTCCAGGTGAGGCCGGGCCGCCCAGAGCCGGCGGACCTCAGGGGGCTCAGGAGCTCAGGCGGGGCCATCCTCCTCCTCGGGCCCACCCAGCCTCTTCTCCCTCCCGGTTAGATCGTGTTTGAAGCCACTCTGGGCGGCCAGCCAGCCCTGGGGCCCATTGCCCTGGATGACGTTGAGTACCTGGCCGGGCAACGTTGCCAGCTGCCTACACCCAGCCAGGGTAAGCCCTGCCCCGGGTCTGGGCCTCCACCAGCTTCGGTGGTTCACGGCCCCTGTTCTCTCTGCACTCCGTGCTCCCACTTGCAGTCAGGCCAGAGACCACAGCCAGCCTCGTGCTGGAGCGCTTGCTCCTGTTCTGTGACAACGGCGGGGTGGGGCCCTCGCCTGGGGCCACGACTCCCCCAGCTCCGCAGCTGGCAGCCGCCTGCCCACCAGGGCCCGGCCTCAGCTGGGAGCCTTGTGTGGGCACGACCGGCGCCCCTCCTTTAGCGGGGGGCACAGAAGTCCTCAGGGCTGTGGGGACGGCCGTGCCCAGGCGTGGGGCTGACGGGGAGGGCTCGGATCCCGGGTCACGCGCCCTGCGCCCACAGGAGACACCGCAGTGGCCACGTCGGTGCCAGCGGTGGTTGGCGGCACCCTCCTCCTCCTCGTGCTGCTGGTGTTGCTTGGACTTGCGGGACGGCACTGGCTGCAGAACAGGGGGGGCTGCCCCTTCTGGCGGGAGACGGACACCGTGGCCCCCAGCTTTGACAACATTCTCTTCAACGCGGTAGGAGCCCTAGGGGGGGCGGCGGGCAGGAGCCCCTGAGCCCTGCACTCGGCTGGACGGTGAACAGGACCCTCCCACACGCGGGGCCACCGCTGCCCGGTGGCCACAGATCTCCTCCTTCCTCCTAGGGCCATGTCACCCTGCCAGCATCGGTCACCAATGACCAGTAGATGACGCAGAGAAGACCCCGTGGCCCAGGGACCAACACCTTCCCCACCCCCGCAGGACGCGTCGAGTCCCTGAATCCCTCACCCTCACAGGGGCCGCAGCTACATACCCCAGCAATAAGTGGCCCTGCCCACAAGGGACCCCCCCGCTGGCCAGCCAAGGTTGAGGCCAGCAGGAAGCGGGGGCTCCCCGGGGTTCCCCAGACCCAACCCGACCTGCCCAAGAGGATGTGCTTGGGGGCCCCTCCCACGTGCCTCAGTGGCTCAGGAGACTGGAAACAGGCAGGCCCCGGAGACGGCACCAGGGGCTAGAGGCACCAGGAGGGAGGCGCAGCGGGACCTGAGAAGCCCCTGCCCCGGGCCGAGCGAGCCTCCGGCCAGCCTAGTGGGACTCCGACCCAGGCCCATCAGGGGCCCCACCTCACCAGGCGATTCTGCATTTGATTTAAGACGGAGAGAAATCCCCAGAGCTGCTGGTGACAGACTTAGGAGCAGACACTTAACTGGGTCCAAGGTGGCATGGAGCTGGACTTGTAGGAGGAATGCCCTGATGTGTCCCCTGTCCCAAATAAAGGTCGCCGTGTCCACCCTCCCATGGTCAAGGTCCCCGCCCACACGCCACCCTCATCTAATAAAATGGAGCTGAGTCTTTCTGACCTAGGGACAGTCCCAGGCTCTGGTCTTCCACGAGGGAGATTCAGACACCACCTGCCAGGTCTGGAAGGCCCCCCGGGCATGGCTGTCCTAGGGGAGGGGGTGACGGCCACACCTGCATGGCCAGGTACTCCCTGGACTCCAGCCCAGGTGGCTCCACCTTGCCACCCCGGCCCACTGGGCTCTGCACGGAACGATGTGACCAGGGACTCAGTGCCAGGGGAGGGCCAGGGTCTGGTGCCAAGAAGCTGATGGACGCCCACTAACCGTCCCAGCAGAGGTGACAAGCAACAACAGCCTGCAGAGCGACCCTCCTGGCCCTCAGACTCCCCCCACAGTGCTTCATGCAAACAGCCCTTCGCCACACTGGGGGCCAGAGGGAGGGAGAGCTGCAGGCACAAGAGGCGAGACCGGACAGCAAGGATTCAGCACCGGCAGGAAGGGCGACAAACGTTTATTAGCTTCTCTACGAGCCGGGCCGGACACGCAGCTCCCCTCCCAGACGGTGGCTGCCCACTGTGTGCGAGGCGGTCCCCCCTCTGAGCTCCCTGGAGCCACAGCCGTGACAGGGCAGACCCCGGGGGAGAGGAAGGCAGCGCTCTGCACCCCACGTGAGGGACGGGGACAGGAAGGAAAACAATCAGGAGAAGCAAACACGCTGCAAGGTTTTGTTAGTTTGACAGCAGGTACGGGTAGAGGGGGTTCCCGGGCAGGGCTGCCGCCCTGTGTTCCGCACGGCCGGTGAGGAGACCCGCGCTGGCGCTGGTGGTCAAGGGGAACCAGCCAGACGAGATCAGCCGGAACGCACTGATTTCGAGGCTTTGTGCTCATTTCGCCCTCGGCCCCTTCTCGATCGGCTTCCCAATGTCTCTCCCCCGGAGCTTGAGGCCTGAAAGAGCCACCGGCCCATGACCACTGCAGCTCGCCCCTGGGTCTTCAAGGCACAGGGAAGCTCCACAGCACCCCTACCCACTGCCCCGGAGCGGGCAGCGGCACCCACACCGACCCTTGAGCGCGGCCCCCAGGCTCCACTGGAGGTGGGGGGCAGCGCGGCTCCCGCGTGTGTGGAGGGGCGGGAAACCGATGAGCACCAGGCCCACCACACTACTAGCTTCCACGCCTGACTCTGAAGAGCACGTGCCTGCCCATCTTTGTGGGGACAGAGGACGCCCCTCCCCAGAACTAGGCCTCCTCGCTCTGGGAGCCACGCTGCCGCCAATGTTGGGGGCGGGGCAGGGAGAGCGAGGCCCACAGCACAGGGGGCTCGGGGAGATGCCAAAGGGGGAGGCGCCCAGACACTGCGTGCTCGTGGGAATTTTCTTCAGGCTCCGGAGAATTCCGGGGCCCCAGGGGCCTTCCTGCGCCCCTCCTCACCAAGCCCACCCAGGAGGGGCGGCCGCACCGCGCGCGGTCAGGCAGTGGCAGCCGAGACCCACTGAAGGATGGCGGGACACTCACCGATGGCTCTCTCGATCTTGCCCAGAACCTGGTTGTTAGGAATGGCCCGGCCACTCTCATAGTCCGCGATGACCTGTGGCTTTTCGTTGATTTTCTAAAGAGAACGTGTATTTGCACACGTCAGTTCCAGAAGGAGATGCTGGGAGACTAGAACACAGCCAGGTGAGGCGCGTCAGGCGCCGACCCCCGGGGCACTGTGCAGGCCGAGGGTCTGAGCGGATGGCAGCTCAGGAAGTTACAGCTGACTCGTGTGGCCCCCCCGAGAGGCCTCAGGGTTCCCGGGGCAAGAGCGAACTGAAGCCCTCAAGTCACCAGGCGAGCGGAGCCCACGCCTCCCACCTGCCCGACCACGGCCTGGGAGGAGGGGACCCGCCGTGCTCACCGTCGCCAGGTCCTTCTGCGTCAGTCCTTTGCCCTGCCGGCCCTGCTGGATCACCTTGCCCACCTCCAGGGTCACCCGGTCGTGGTGCAGCTCCTCGGTCTCCCGGTCCAGCTTGGCTGTGTTCTTGGTGATCGAATGCTGTTTGTTCTGGCCGGCGGCCCCTGGACCGGCACGAGGCAAGAGCAGAGGAGAGAGTTTGCAATGAAGCCGAAGGAGAGCCATTGCAGAACGGGAACCAGGCCCAAGAGGCGCCCTGTGCCCAGGGTGACGTGCTAGGCCAGGCCACCCAAAGTGGGGACAAGAGCACGCAAAGGACAAGTCCAGAATCTGTGGACTAAGGAGGAGAACAATCCCTCCTGACCTACACCAACCACAGCTGCTCTCACAAGATCCCTGACATCGCCCAGCTCTGCAGCGGCTTCAGCTGCCAGCAGCCACCCGACAGCCCGGGGGCAGCACTCACGTATCTGCAGGTACGAACCCCAAGAGCACCCCCCGGTCTTGCGAGTGGACACACGAGTACCTACATTTCTTGGAAGTCTCCACATCTTCTCCTCGTCTCTGAGCTGCTAAGATGGCCTAGAAAATTAGCAAGTGTTTTTCGGTCAAAATTAGCTTTGCAGTATTTGGCAAACACCAGTTTTGGCTGCTGTCAGCCAGGCAGCGCACTGCTAACGCCTGGTGCTTTTTGAGCCCGTGAGCTCCGAGCTCATGCCCCTAAGCGCCGTGCTACGTGCCTAGTACCTGATGCTTTTTCAAGGACTGACAAGCAAATGCTGGGTTTAAACCAAAGCCCGTTATACAAATCCCTCTACAACCAAATATCCAGGCAACTGTCAATAAACTCCTGCTAAGGAAAACAGAAAGAGCTCACATCTTTGCTGCTGAAAACAATGTGCTAATGGATTCCTTTCAGAAACCCACACTTGAAATAGATTTACCTCTCTAGTACACTCTCCTGCAAAAGCAGGAAGGAACGTCAAGTGAGGACCTGGTCTGGCCTTCCTCAGCCAATCCGGCTCCTGATAAAAGACAGCACGTCGCACAAAGCCTGCAGCCCCCGTCCCCAACATCAGCAAAGACAGCGACACCCCCTGATCTACAGTCACCAAATATTAATGTAGTGTATTTCTTGAAGCTTCTGACACCTCAGAGACATGACTGTGCGACATTCTCAGTGTGACAGGTGCACAGATGCTTTCTAGAGCTGTTCACGTGATTCCTAGCTTGTGGCTATTAAGTTTCCTTTGGAAAAAAAAAAAAAAGAGAGTGAGTTTGGTTTTGACTAACTGAGAAGTCCTGGGCAGGTCAATGAATGCTGATCACCAGGGCCAAAGCCAGTCCTGGCCCAGACCTGGCACTGCGTGTCTAAGGCTGGCCCAAGGCGGCCTGAGAGCAGAAACAAGCAGGGGTGGGGACTAAACTGCCCTTCCCCTTTTCCCTCACATCGACTCACAGATGAACCCCGGATGGACTAGCCAGGGAACCTTCTGCCCCAAGTACCCCTCAGGGCATGCCAGCTACCCTTGCAAGTTGGGGACGCAGGGTCCACCTGCACGCTGGGTCCTAGGCCACCTCAGCCTGGGGCCAGGGACCCCCTATGAGCGGCAATGTGCTTCAGCGGGCTCCACAGGCGGCAGCGGACTGGCCAGGCACCCGGCAGCCCGCAGAAGCGGGAAGGAGACCCTGGGGCGGGGGTGCCAGGCAACCGTGCCCCTGTCCCATCCCTTCCCTGGACCCACCACCTATCTGCGCTCCATCCCCCATCTCCGCCCCGAGGTCCACCCCGCTAACCTCGCCCCGCTGCCCTCCAGTCCCTATGTACCTGTCCCCACCAAGAGGTCCAGCGCCTCGCCCGCAGGCCTGTGTCACTGCCCTAAGACCATCCGGACCCTTCCACCCCCACCCCGCCCCCGTCTCCCAAGGGGCATGTGGGGCAATGAGAGGTACAGGGGCCGTAGGCGGGGAGGCGAGAGGATGAGGGGGTGGGAGGAAGGGGAACCCGGCTTGGGGAGGCGGCGCAGGGTGGCTCTGGAACGGGGTCGGGGTGCAGGACGTGAAGAGGGGTACTGGGAGGGGAAGGGGAAATGCGAGTAGCGGGTGCTGTGCGCCGGGGCGAGAAGGGGAGAAGAGGGGACTCGGGGGAGGAGCAGGTAGGGGGAGGGAGACTGGGGTCCACACCTGGCTTCCTGGTCGCAGCTTTGGGGATGGGGATCGAGCAGCCCCGGCCTGGCCTGGCCCCTCGCGGGCAAGGTGGGCGCGCAAACTGGATGCAAGGGAAAGGTAGCCTCATCGATTTTCCTGTAGTTGAGGTTAGTTTCTGTTTCATGCCTTTTTTGGTCACCTGGCACGCAAATGGAAGTTCTATTTCTCTGGAGTTCTGCTCACGTGATGCAAAGATGATGGGGGCCAGGGTGCGGGTTAGGTGGGGCCTGAAGCAAATATATTTTGTGGGAGGACTCCAAGGAAATATATAAAATTATAAAAAACAAAATTAGTTACAAAAGAGAATGTTTTTGTATAACATGTATATTTTGAATAATATATACATAACTTTACAATATGTAGTATAATGTATACATAATATAACGCGAATAAGTTATTTTACAATAATTTTGTAATATTTTATAGTTATTTTATGATAATCTTGTATAATGAGAAAATAAGTCAATAAATTATAAATTTTAAAAAACTGACAAACACCACACATCACAAAATTCAGAAAAATAACGTTTGTATGAATTAAGGAATGCATAAAATGCTTTTGCTTACATTTTTGGTTGTATTCTCATTGAATGCCACATCATGACTTTGCAGAATTGTTTTACGGAAAGAACAGGAAGACAATTCAGACATTTTTCTAACCTGTGTGATCAAATTTGTCTCTGATGGTTAGCGTTGACCTCGGTTTGGGTAATACTTGCGCTTCGCACAGATGTGCTCACTCTTTGTAGCATTCTTATAGGTTTATGCTCCACAACACAGGAATTCTGATAAATGTGTACACTTTAATAATGTATATCCAGTTATCTTACCAGCAAAAGCAAGTATATTTAGTAATTACAGTTCAGAATATTAAAACTGTGGCAGACCATAGGCAAATCCGGAGAACAGGAAGAACTTGCTTTTATAGGGAGAAGGGGGAGTTGGGACGGGCTGTGATAACCAAAGAGTTTGGGGAGCTGGGGGTCCAATGGAGGCTTCCTGTTGGCTGGACTGCTGCAGTCTCTGATTGGCTGGGCTGTTGGGGGGTGGAGGGAAGTTTCCTTCCTCCTGCCTGACGGTAAGTAGAGGTACCTTCCTGCCCAAGATGTAGGCAGAGATCTCTTCCTGTTTGGGGTAATTGACATGCATGGCAGGCATGAAGGCACACCGTACAGGCCAGTCCCGAGTCGACTCCAACTTCGGCTGAGTTTTCTGTAATTAAATCCACACATTCTATCCCGGAGTCAGAACAGCCGAGTCCTCTGCTAAAAATTTTGCACAGACTCCCTTTTGGTTCATACAACAAACCTTGTTTCTCCTTTGCTCCGCGTACTTCCAGTTCCGGGCGCTGTGCGGGTAGTAGTTGGCAGATGTAGAAGACGTACCTGCCCCAGGACAGGCCAGCAAGACTGTGAACAGCATAAAAATATCCCATGTACCCCAACTAAGTGCATCCCAACTCAAGCTCCTCTTAGTGGGGTCCCAAAAATGCCTGTGGTCACTGCAGCGGGCCCAGGAAGAATGTGAAGAGAGAGGAGGCTGCTTAGAAAGAGATGGCGGTCTTAACCTCTTTAAGTCAAGATATCCTACTCCTGGAACTTAAGCAACACCCGGCCATGTGAACCCTCGAGTGAGGCCCTCTCTTGAGGGCTGTGATCCCCAAAGGAGAAGTTGCATCAGCTCCGTGGTGTGGCATCTGCCCTGGTTGGCTCAGCCCAGAGAGGGGGCATCCTAGACCCTGGTGTCTTCTGTCCATGCAGGTGTCTGCCAGGATAGCCATCATCACATCTGGCCCTTGTTCAGGAGTCCAGGTCTGATGCCACAGAGACCTCTGCAGCCCCTGTCCTTGTGGCACGAGCTACCACCAGGGCACAGGTGGTACAGGTGTCTGTGCCCCTCCCTCCGACCCATTCCCTGTCGGGTCACCCATGCTCACCCCCTCCTGGCTCTGGGTGCTCCTGATTTACTCAGGGTTCACGGGAAAGTAGCTTTGGGGGCGAAGCTGCAGCAGGGGGCATGGAGAATCAGCTTCAAGAGGCCTGGTGAGCAGCTCACATCTCCCCTGAGGTGCCACACCACTGCTGTTTAATGAATCCCCTGCTTGCCTTCACTAAAGTAACCAGTGTCACACATCTCCATTCATGGAGAAGGGAAAAGAGAATTCTGTAGCCTTCTGGAAAACAAAGATAAAACATGGCTATTTCTATATTTCCCAAATAAAGATATTAACTTGAATATTGTATCCCTGATGAAAATTAGATTTTTTTTTGATGTGGACCATTTTTAAAGTCTTTATTGAATTTGTTACAATATTGCTTCTGTTTTACGTTTTGGTTTTTTGGACGCGAGGCATGTGGGATCTTAGCTCCCTGAGCAGGGCTCAAACCCGCAACCCCTGCATTGGAAGGCGAAGTCTTAACCGCTGGACTGCCAGGGAAGTCCCTCCCTGGTGAAAATTAGCATTAAAAGTTATCAACTAAATACTATCCAGTAAAATCTAGCAAATGTGAAGGTCTGTACACCTCACGAAGGAGGGGTTACTCACACATTTAAAGGCAGCTCCTGATTACCATGGCCAACAGCCCTTGAGGTGGCCCCAAGGATCCCACTTCCTGGCAGCCCAGCTTTTGTGTCATCCCTTTCCCCTCTGTAAAAAAAACATGTTTTATTGTGATAAAATACACTTAACATAAAAATTACCATCTTAACCATTTTTAAAGTGTAGAGTTCAGTGGCATTAAATACAATCATGATACTGTGAAACCATCACCCATAATCCATCTCCAGAACTCTTTATTTTGTAAAACTGAAACTCTGTTCCCATGAAACACTAATTCCCTATTCCTCCTCTCCCCCAGCCCTCGGCACCCACCACTCTACTTTCGGACTTTCTGACTTTAACTATTCTAGGAACCTCATATAAATGGAATCCTACAAGATTTGTCCTTCTGTGACTAGCTTATTTCACTCAGCGTGACGTCCTCAAGGTTGCTGCGTGCCGTAGCCTGTGTCAGAACTTCTTTCTTTTTCAAGGCTGAATAATAGTTCATTGCATGTGTATACCACATTTTGCTTATCCATTCAGCCATTGATTTAGCTGTCGTGCTTCCGAATCTAGCTGTCGTGAGTAGTGCTACTGTGAACATGGATGTACACATATCTTTTCAAGACCCTGATTTCAGTTATTTGGATATGTACCCAGAAATGGAATTGCTGATCATATGGTGGCTCTAGTTTTAATTTTTTGAGGAATTGCCGTGTTTATTTTTGAAGGATGTCTTTTATAAATATTGTCCCATTGTGTTCTGACCTCCATTGTTTCCAATGATAAATCATCCGTCGTTCATATCTATTTTGATCATTGTGCCCTGCATGTGATGTGACATGATCTCTGGCTGTTTCAAGATTTTCTCTTTTTTTTTGGGGGGGGGGGAGGGGGTTCCTATTATGTGCCCAATTACACCATTCTTCACATTTATCCTCCTTGGGTTTGCTGAGCTTCTTGGATCCATATATTAATGTTTTTCATCAAATTGGGAAAAATTTGGGACTTCTCTGGTGGTCCAGTGGTTAAGGCAACGCACTTCCAATGCAGGGGGTGCAGGTTCGATCCCTGCTCAGGGAACTAAGATCCCACATGAGGAAGTCCCTAGACAGGCACTTTCTGAAAAGAAGGAGCCTTTGGGAATTAGGAGTAACCCACTGAGGTTTTCCTTTGGGGAAGAGCCCTCTGGCCAGTGTGGAGGATGGGGGTGTGAACATGGGGTGAAGGCAGTGCTCAGGGGAGTATGGGCAGTGAATTGGACTGACCAGGGCAAAAGGAGTGGTCAGCGGGCTGAGAGAGGCTGAACACCCTATGGAAGCTAACTTTGTCAGGTTGGATCAACAGACCAAGAAGCTACTTGTTACTCATTGTTAACTTAAAAGTTATTGGTTACGTCCTTTGCTAGTATTCTGATGAATGTGACTCTACAAGTACTGTTCACAGCAGAGCTACAGAATGCATTAGGATCCTACTTCCTTCCCCCATCACTTTTTCCTTGTGTTGACAAGTGTCTCTAATTTTTTTGGTTAGCTGCATGTTAATTCACTTCATTTTTATTTACCCCCATTAATTCAGCCCCAGACTGTCTGTCGGGGCTGCAGATCTCCTCTCCACCCATCAGGTGACTGGCCATCCCTGTGTTTCCCAAGCCTCATCCTCTGCAGCCTGTTCTCCCCAGCAAAGTTGGGTGGGCTTCGTCCAGACCCGAGCCTGGAACTGTCTTTTGAGGAGTTTCTTCTGTCTCCTGGAGCCAATGTCAGCATCTTCTTTCCTTTCACTCTTATCTTGGTGGACAGGCTCTAGTAACTTTCAGACCAAGACTACGTGGGAGGAAAATTTTTTGAGACACAGCATGTTTGAAAATGTCTTTATCCCATCATCAACTCTCAGGGTGATTGATTGATACTTTGAGCAACAAATTACAGGTTGGAATATGTTTTCTCTTAGAATTTCAGTCAGGCTCTATTGTCTTCTAGTTTCCATATTACTGTTGAGAAGTCCCATGTCTTTCTTGTTGTCAGTCCTTTATTTATGACCTGCTTTGTGTGGGCTTCCTCCTCTCTCTCTTTGCCTCTGTCTCTGTCTCTCCCTCCTTCTCCTCTCCCTTCCCTCCCCCCTCCCCCCATCTGGAAGTTTTAGGACCTTCTACTTGCCCTCCTTTCTCTGCAACCTCAGGGTGATGGCCTTGGTGTGCTTCCCCACCATGTGCTCCACACTCTAGACCCCCTAAGTTTGGACAATAAGGCCCTTCAGTTTGAGAATGTTTTCCTGTGCTCTTTCCTCAATAACTAACTCCCTTCGTTGCTTGTTTCCACTTTCTGGAATTCCTATCACTAAGATCTTAGATTCCCTCCTGGGGCTGTGAATGTCCTTGTCTTTTCTATTTTTAACTCCTTTTCTTTCTGCTCCACTTTTGGGAGATTTCCTTAACTTACCACCCTTTCACTGACTTTTTTCTTTAATTTGGTATCACATTTTTATTTTCTAAGTGCTCCCTGCTCTAGTCTATCTGCTCCTTCTACGGCACTGAGATTTATAGCACCCTGTTCCACATATTCTTCTCTCTGTCCCTCTGAGGTTACCAAGTTTAGTTCTGGTCATGTTTTCTTTTTTCAGGTACCTGCACCCTCCCTCCCCCTCCTTTCATCTGTTTTGATCTCTGTCTTTCACGCAACTGCCCCAACCCTTGGCTGTCTGTCTTATCCAAGAGGGTGGCCCTTGGGAGCAGCTGGGAGCCTCACGTGCGTGGCAGGACTTGCCAGGGTGGACTCCTCTTCGGGGTGATCAGGGTGGGACAGAGCCATTTCGTCTGAGGGTCCCAAAGGGCAACACGTGGCCAACCCACTGTTTCCTCCTTAGCCTGACTGCCAGCCAGGTGGCCGCCAAGGGGAAGAGCTGAGCCCGGCGTCCCTAGGCTAGAGAGCCCTCGGTTTCATCGCCTCCTGCCTTCCATAGCAGTGAGGAGAGGGAAGTTGCCTCGCTGTGTGGGTTGGAGACGGGATCTGGGGTCCAGCGGTCCCTACACAGTGTTCAGCCCCTCCCTGCAGCCCAGCCCGCTCAGGGGCCGGGGCCTCTGGGTTTGCCTGGAGCCAGCGCAGCTAGCCTCTGATGGCCCCCCTCACTCTGGGACCCAAAGGGTAGATCGTATAGGATGCAATTAGCTAAAGGTTCATGTAGTAATCCTAAATAATGTCAGTGATAAAATACAAATACTCCTCCTCAAAATGTCTCCTGTCGGCTGCTGGCACCGGCAAACTCCAGCACACTTTGTATCCTACATGCAAATCAGCTACACCCTGTGTTTCGGGGGGACGTTCCTAACATTTGGGTGTCGTGTGTACTTCCAGCCCTGGCAGAACTCTGCGCTCCTGCATTTAAACAGCAAAGCAGGTGACATTAGCACCACCACTATGCCCGACTTACTTCAGCCCTGTCGTTCTAAACAGCCGCTCAGAGTTTTCACTGGAATTTACAATTTTTCAACTGCGGAGATGTCTGAAAGGCACCAGGGATCGGCTTTGACCAAAGACATTAACAGAATCGCAACTTGCAGGAGGCACATACGGTTCTTCCCAACTTGGTGCATCTGTGGTTTCGAGTGAAAGAAAATTACCACAAGTTTATTAAGGTCAATAAGAAGTATTCTTTGATCAACTCCGAGTGAAAATAGATGGACAAATACGGCCGGATACTCTATTGAACGTGACAAGAAGAAAAAGGACTGATTGTGACAAAAGCACTGTGAAATTTGCAGATATTAAGACTCAAAAACAGACACTGGTCTATACTGTTATTCATTAATGTGAAAAATGGATATGTTGGTGTAAGTATTCCCCTTGTTTTTGAGAAAATACATACTGTAAAGAAAGTTTTGATCCATCACTTTCCCCTCTTGTGTACTGTTTATTGAATGTATTTACTTTTTATTCACATGATTGTGTACAAGAAAATATTTTCACAGCTTGCTTTTCTTTTCAGCCATTGTCGTTGTCACCGAATACACTTGGTCCCATGGAGAAGGGGAGTTAAAAGATCCACTAGGTGTCGCCAGTGAGCACTGGAAAGGCCAGGTGTGCGGGAGGAGAGGATGGGCTGTGGTCCAGGACGGGGAGTGGCTGGACTGGGCAGTGGAGGAGGCTGCCAGCTTCTCCTGCGCACTGGTGGCCACTTCCTTCAGCTGCAGAAAGCAGGACCACTTAGACTGAGCCGGGTGCGGGGCCTCTACAGATGGCCGGGGGAGGGGAGGGGGCCGGCTGGAGAGTGTGGGCTGCCAAGGATGGGCCTGGGGTCTGGGGAAGCAAGGAGGTACGGTTGACAGCTGGCAGAACCAGGGTCAGAGATCCCAGCTGAGCTGAAGAATGCTGGGTCCTGGACAGGTGGGAGCCCCATGGAAGAGGGTGGCAGTGGTGGGGCGGGGAATGCCTGCTGCGGTGGGGTGATGGGAGACCCCTGAGGGCCACCCCGAGCCTCTCCGACACAGAGCTGTGGACCTTGGCCAGGTGATCACTTGCTGGGTCCGAGTGTGAGCAGAGCCATCTTACGGTTTGCGGGTCCGAAGTGAGGCGGTGGAGCAAGGTCCCCACAGGGAGCAGGGGCGCGGTGCCTGGGCGGGAGGTCCGGCCGGAGTCAAGGGGCCAGAGCGGCAGTTCCGGATGTGGCCGGCAGAGGGCGCGCGCGGACCCGCCGCTGCTCCCCAATGAGGCCGAAGAGGCCGCTGCCCTCCAATGACCCAGCTGGCAGAGGACACAAACCGAGTCTAGTCCCACGGGGTGTGTTGGGGGGGACCCACTTAACACAGGGCCAGCAGGAGAGACCTTCTCTATCTGAGACCCTAGGACCTGCAGAGGGCCCAGGCTGAGCCCTCGGCCGGGGAGTGAGGGAGCTGGTCCCGGCAAGGCACTGGCCGGTGTAAAGGCCCTGGGGCCAGGTCGGCCTGGCGATCGGAGGCCAGGGTTGGCCAGGGAAGCCCGGGCACCTGTGATTCTGCATGCGAGGTTGTCCCCCAGGCCTTCGGTTCCGGGTGTGGGGTGGCGTCCGTTTTCTGAGATCGGCTGAAGGGAGGTGGGTGTTGAGTGGGGAATCTGGGCAGGGTGGGGGAATTTGGGGTGATCTTTGCCTTCTTCCTGGTACTTTTCTGTGTTTTCCAGAGCTTCCGAAATGACCTTCTGTTGCTTAAAACCAAATGCTTTTGAATCGGTGGTACCATCAGGTGGTTTAAAAACTGTGGGATGGTGTACAGTGACCATGGCCTGCTCCTTGGCCCCCATCACGTTGATTACTTTCTCCTGCACCCTTCCCAAGTCTACAGAGAGTACAAACAGACACGGAAACCATTCTTTTCCACCTTTGCTTACAGAGGACGCAGCGCTATGTGCACGCTGTCACCGCCATGCTCTCTGCACCTCATTAGGGCCTGGGCGTGGGCGGTCCTGGTCCCAGAGCACTGGCTACTGCCATGAAATCAGCTGCGGGGTCTCACCAGCCTCGTCTTTCTCCTTTTCTTGGGGAGGGACGGTGCTGGCTGTGCACTTCCAGGAGGGGGAGTGGGGGAGCCCCTTGTGGCTGACTCCCGGGCAGGGGAATTCTGGGCAGAGCTGGAGGCCGGCCTTTCTGGAAACGCATCCATCAGGTGACTACACAGTGAGAGTGAAACCAGCTCCTTTCAGAAGCTGCAGCCCCCGGTTGACCTTCAAATGTCTGAAAAGCGAGAAAAGAAGCGGGGCCGAGCTCTCAGGACGGGAAGTGGGCTGTACTGGGAGGCTGGCTCTGCTCAGTGCCGGTCTCTGCTCTGGGGACAGCACCGGGCACAGGAGGGGCAGCCCATGTCCAGGGTCCTACGTGGGGGCCCATGTCGGCCTTCCTGCCTCCTGGCCCTGAGTGCTGTCTCCCAGAGGCCTGGGTGTGTAAAGGATGGGAAGTGAGATGTCCAAGGGGACTGGCCATGCCAGTGGGGAGCGGAGGTGCCACCAGCATTCAGAAATGTCCTGGGCGCAGACCAGGACCCGAGGGAGGAAAGCCAAGGGGGCGTGGCAGGCGCCAGGGGCCTGGGAGAGGGTGCCTTGGGGCAGAGTGGGTGGCCGCGGCAGCACCCTCCCCCGGGGTCTGCAGGCCCAGTGGGCAGCTGATGGGGCCTCTCCTGCCTGGCCGGCGAGCTGTGAAAAGCCAGCATCCACCCGGATCTGTAGCCAGGCCCACGCCTCTCTCTGGGGGGCACTGAGGCACAGGACAGAGGCCCTAGACCCCAGCCCTCAGGGAGCAGGTGGATGACGCAGGCCCCCTCTAGGGTCTGCTCGGGGCTGTCCCAGCCACCTCCCTGCATGGCTGCATCAGAGGCTGAGTTTTGCTTTCTTTTTGGCAGGAAGGAACCCGCGTGGGAATCCCCTGAGTTGCCCGAGGACCAGAGTGAGTCATCCCTTTTCCAGCCCATCTGGATCGAGGTGTCACCCTTCTGAGCTGGCAGGCGGGGGTGGGCTGGCCGCTTCTCAGTCAGCAGCCCCTCCCTGCCGAGGCTCCCTCTACCCAGTCTCAACTCGGGGGCCTGTTGTCAGAATCTCTCTCTCTCTCTCTCTCTCTCTCACACACACACACACACACACACACACACACACACACACACACACAATGTATTCAGGAAAATCCTCTGAAACTGGCAGTCTGAGAGATATGAAATCATTTTCATGCTGGAAGCATCGCCAGGTCCTTCGAGATGGGCTCAGCCCTGTCAGTGCCGAAGGCTGCAGGCAGCCTCCTTCCCGGGAAGCAAGACCTTCGTCCAGGAAATCTCTTCGGGATGCAGGGTGGGCTGAGGGGGCCCTGAGCCCAGCGCTCCTGTGCTGTCCCCGATGCTGGAAGGGTGAGTGAGGTCTGACCCTCCCCAGGGAGTCACTGCAGAAGGCCGGCGAACAACTTCCACTTTACCCTGAAGAAAGAGGGGTGCTGCTGGGGGGGGACCTCCTCTCTGCAGCAAGAGCCACTTCCTTCCGTGCTGCCAGGGGGTTCACAGGATGGCCTCGGCCCCCCAGACCCCGGGAGGAGAAACCTCCTTACACCTGAGAGCTCGGTTAGTTATGGGCCTTGAGGGAAACCTCATGGAACGCGTAGGTGGGGACTGAGGAGGTTTCCACGGCTGCTGGTGGCAAACTCATCCTTGAAGTTCACGGAACTTGTTGTAATGGAGGCCTAGTGGCCTTGCTGCTGTATCCCGGGGATGTGGCGTTTGGGATCAGGGGATTCCGACTCCAAACCTAGTAATGATTTATGCAGTGTGATGTGAGTACTTCTGGACACAGTGTGGACCCTTTACACCATGTGGCTTCACAGCCTGCCTGTGTCGTTTACTCTGTCCTTGAACAGTCTGCGTGGCTTCAGATGCTCCCCCTGGAGCGGGGGTGCCCAGTGTGCTGTGTGACCTGGGTAAGGAGTCTTGCCTCTCGTAATCTTTCCTTTTCTGCAAAATGGGGAGAGCTGTCCCCACTTCTGGGTGCTGGTATCAGATGAGCCGCTGTTCTCAGGTATTTAGAAAGCTGTATTCCACAGGAGAGAATCCAAATTGTCCCCACTGTCCTTTAGCAGATGAGAAACGGCTTGTCCTCAGGTCACACACTTAGCGGCAGTGTGCTGCCCCTTTTTTCTGGTCAAGACCAGCGCTTCCTTTCTAAATATTTCCACTCGTGTGTGTCCATGTGCCATAGGCTGTGCATATTGTTTTGTTTGGTGGTGAAATTCACACAAGATAAAATTCACCGTTTAAACCATTTTAAAGCTTACAATTCAGTGTCATTTGTACTTTGTAATGTCGGGCAACCGTCGCCACTACCTAGATCTAGAACATTGCACTACTCCGAAAGGAGACCTCTAAAGCCTTCCTACCCTTTAGGTGAGCGGCGTCTATTTGTACTTTTTCTCATAAATGTAACCCACACTGGGGCCCAGCCCTGCGCCGGGTATCGCCGTGGTGCCCCGCGCCTGGAGCTAACCCTCTGCGGGAACAGCGGGACCACGCCCTCCAGCCAGTGAGCCGCGCCAGCGAAGGCGGACTCTGCCTAGAGAGAGTCCGCGGGCGACTTAAGTACCCTAGCCGCGTCAGCTCCGCCCAATCGGCGCCCGCTGCGGCTCCCTGCGCGCTTCTGGTAGGCTGTTGTGTCAGTCAGTCTGTAGTGAGGGCCCGAGGTGGGAGGGGCGGGGGAGAAAGCTGGCCAATCGGCGCCCGCTGTGGCTCTCTGCGGGCACTTGGTAGGCTTTTGTGTCAGTCCGTCAGGAGGGAGGGCCCGAGGCAGGGGGCGGGGGAGAAAGCTGGTCAATCGGGGCCCTGTGTGGCTCCCTGCGCTCTCCTGGTAGGTCTCCACATCAGTCCATCAGGCGGGCTCGTGGGCGGGGCGGCGGCGGCGGCGGCGGCGGCGGCGGCGGCGGCAGGAGGTTCACGACGGGGGAGGAGAGTCTGCTCCGCCAGGCCAGGTGCGCCCGAGCTTTTCCCTTCGGGCACTTGGTGGTGGGTCTCAGAGCCGGGCCTGGGCGCGGCGACTCGAAAGAGCCCCCTTTGAGCTGCTGCCGAGGGGCTTCCTGCCCCGCTCGGGGTCCGGACGGGCTCCGCGGGCGGCCTGGACCTCGGGGATCGCCGCTTGTCGCTTGCTGCCCCGGGCCCTCTCCCCGTGTCTCCGACCCCCCTGAGCTTGGGCCTTGTCCGACGGTGCCACCGAGCCCCGAGGTGGATGGGGAGGATGCAGGGGTCTAGGGAGCTGCCGGGGCGGACGGAGCCTGGCGTGGGGACTCAGAAAACTGCTGTGTGTGCGGGGCCAGACGCTCCCTGGAGGCAGAGCGGGCTCCTCGTGGACCGGACGGTGGGGACGGGGGAGAGCTAGGGACAGCTGCGCGCCTGTGACAGCAGCCGCTCCGCCCGGCCTCGAATCTAGCAGAACAGGGGGCGTGCCAGGCCTGACGCCGGGCCCTGCGTGACTCAGGGACCACATGTCCCCGGCGAGGACGACAGCGTTTAGCAGCTCAGTTACTGGCTTTAGGTGGGGGTCCCACGCAGCCCAGAATTGTTGTTTGGGTCATTTTTAAGAGCTTCGTTGCAGTGTAATTTACATACCGCAGAACTCACCGTTGCTTGACTTTCGAACAGACGAAATCCTAAGCAGTGCTTCTTTGGAAGCTTTTCTGAGGAGTAGAAGCTTTCAGTGCTTTCAGCGGTAGCATCCCCACACGTTCGAGCAGCCGCTCCCTCTGATGCCAGGCCGCAGCCTGGCCGGTGCCCCCGCTCAGCCCCACGCCTGGGGACACAGCCCAGCCCCCGTGAGGCTGCAGCTCCCAAAGGCCGGAGCTGTGATTTGGGCCTCTGTGCTCTCTGGTCCTTTGGCCTGGGACAGCCCTGAGCGCACCTCCTGACACACCCAGGCCGCGCCATGGGCCCTTCCGGTGTCCCCCCTGCGTCCCAGACCTGTGCCACCTGCGGTTGCATTGTGCCCTGTGGCCCTCGCCTGTTGGCCGCATCGGTAACGGTGCTGCCCAGTCTCCCCAGCTCCACGCGTGCTACACAGCAGGAGCCTGGAAACATCCATGCGGAGCGACAGAGTGCAGGTCCCGTATGTACATCACAGGCTCACTCCCTCTGGGGACACAAACGCGCACGTCATTCCTCTGGGGACCTGAAGAAATGGGTTGTTTCAACAGCGGTCGTACACTGTGGACTAGAGCACGGGATTTACAGCCATCACTTGGTGCTGGAGAAAATGTTTTCTCCGGGAAGAAAAGGCCTTCTGACTTAGTTCTGAGCCAGGTGTGGGCCCCCCTCTGGCAGTGAGAGACGCCAGCCCGCCTGCCCGCCCGCCCGCATGGTCAGCACACCAGCGTGGACTGGGCACGGTCCGGCAGGTGGGTTTCCACCGCAGGGCAGCGCACACACGGGCAAGGGGAGGAAGGTCCAGAGAAGAAAACACAGAAAAAATGACCCACAGGTTCCACAGATCATGCCGAGAATGGGGTGCACCCCTTCCGTCTGTTCCTGTGTCCACACCTGGGCTTGTTGCCCTGTCCTCCCTGTGTCCTGGGCCTGCTCCTTCACGGAGATGGGTGAGGATCGCTCCCAAAGGCCTGGGCGGCTGAGCCTCGGGGAGTGACGGGGGCAGGCTCCGCGGAAGCTGTCCCCTGGCTCTGGCCCCCGTGTTCCCTGCAGGCCCAGCAGGCGGTGGAGATGGCGTTTGGGGCGGGTGTTCTTGGGGACTGGCTGTGAGTTAGGGAGGCGAGGACGCAGCAGCGGTGGGGGTAGGAGGTGAGTAGTGGAGGTGACTACAGTGCGGGCCCCAGGACTGGGGTGCCCTGCTTTGTGGTGGGGCGGCGCCCGGCTGGGCCAGTGGTGCAGCACGGAGGAAGGGTCAGACATGGATATAGGAGCCAGTGACCGGCGGGAGCCTTGGGAGCACGGAGGGCACCCCTGCACCTCCCATGGGCCCGGGTCCCTCCTCCCTGCCTCCAGGCCCGCGATGCTGCCCCGGCCGAGGAACGGTGCGGGGAGGCGAGGGTTGTTCAGGAAGCCGAGCGGCAGAGGCCCTGGAAGCCTGGGGGTCTGAGGGAGGAGCCCAAGTCCCCAGCTCGTACTTAAGGGCCTCGGGAGGCTCCCGCGGTGACTCAGGTCACAGTGGACGGTGGCTGGGCCCAGTGGTAGCAGTGTGGTCAGGTCCTGGGTGTTTGTAGCGGGTAGAGCCAGTGGATTTCCTGGCCCGTTTGAGGTGGGCGTGAGGTGGGGCTGAGGCCTCAGAGGGGCAGAATCGCTGCGTCATTGATCAGCGTCTCCCTGTTGATGGCCCCAGTTTTTCATAAGAATCTGGGTGTGTTGATGGCACGAGTAGCTGTGAGTGGGCGCGGGCGGGAAGGGACGGCGCAGCGTTTGCTGTGTGCTTTTGTGTAAACGGCTGTTGGGCGTTAAGTTGGTACCAGACCGCTTGGCATCACCTTGAGCTTGAACGAAGATGAAAGTAGTGTCAGCGGTAACGTTCACGTGGACGAGAGCACACGCTGTGTGCGGTCACAGGTCCCCGGGAGCTGCTTCAGGAGTCTCGGACCTGGGGGGCCCAGCATGGCATGCGGCAGGGGCAGCTTTCAGTGGAGCGTGGATTTGGGGGAGTTCGGTCCTCGCGTTGGGGCATCCCAGAGGGAAGCTCCTGGGTTGAACCCGTGTGTCTGCTGGCAACAGGTGGCCCCCGGCAGCCGAGTGCTCCGACACCTGGTGTGATGTCGGTTTGGGCAGCAACGTAGCCTTCTGGGAATTAGTCCCTGACCCCCACACCCCGGGCTGAGGACGGTGGAGCCCAGCTGCCCAGCGGCCTCCGGCTCATTCGGGGTCTCTGTGATTTCTCACAGGGACGGCTCGCTCCCTGGGTCCTCCTGCTGTGTACCCAGGCGGGACCTGGGCTTGGGAAGGGGGCACAGGAAATGGCAGAAGAGCGGTGGGGTGCCAGATGCCCCCCACTCTCCTGGGGCTGGGGAGGCAGGAGGGAGATGCAGCCCCACCTGGGGGGCTTCTTTTGTGTTAAAACCGGTTTTTGAGGTTATTCTGCCATTGTTAACATTGTGAAGCAGGGTTACTCTGGATAAGCGCGCATGGGTGTGCCATACTCAGTGATTTCACCATCTTCCTCTCGACTCTCGGGAATAGAAACTCCATCTCTGAGGCATACATACAGCAAAATGCACAAGTCCTAAACGTACAGCCAGACGCACCTGTGTCCACATATACCGTCATGCCTTGCCTACCGGAAGCCTTCACATCCCTCAGGCAGCACTGACCCTCCCGCGTGGAAAGCTTCTCTGTTTCACGTCTCACGGGGTTTCTGACTCCAGATGTGTGGGTTTCCCCACACCAAGCAGTTCTGCCTGGCTTTTGTTTTTTTTTCTTTGTGGTACGCGGGCCTCTCACTGCTGTGGCCTCTCCCGCTGTGGAGCACAGGCTCCGGACGCGCAGGCTCAGCGGCCGTGGCTCACGGGCCCAGCCGCTCCGTGGCACGCGGGATCCTCCCGGACCGGGGCACGAACCCGCGTCCCCTGCATCGGCAGGCGGACTCCCAACCACTGCGCCACCAGGGAAGCCCTACCTTTCTTGATAGATGCCGACTGGGCATCCTGCAGTTTAATTCAGTGCTGACGCTGGCCGTCTGGAGTTAGCACAGACCCCTTGTGTTAAGGGTTTGGTTGCACAAGGCTGCCCCCACCCCACTTCAGATGCCAGTGGGGAGGCGGGGCCTCCCATACTTCTGACTGACCGACTGTAAATTGAGGGTCCCCATGACCCCCTCCTTGCGGTCAGTAATTTGCTAGAAGGGCTCAGAGAAACATGCGTAACAGCCCGCTGGGAGAGACACACAGGGCCAGGTACAGGGAGGGACGCAGAGCCTCCATGCCCTCTCCAGCACCCCCTTCCCAGCACCTCCACGTGTTCAACCCAGAAGCTCTCCAAACCCGGTCGTTTAGGGTTTTCACCGGGGCTCGGTTCTGAAGGCAGCATTGATTGAATCACTGGTGATTAAGTCAATGGCCAGTGTCGCCGCCGCCGCCCCCGCCCCCCACCGCGGAGATGCTCCTCTGTCCCCAGGGCCCAGGAAGCCGCAGGGGTTCTGGGTGCTTTGTGCCAAGAACCAGGACGAAGACCCAACGTCTGCTGTATCCCAGTTCCCAACCCCAAGGCTAACTGCTGTTCTAACTTCTATCGTCATAGGTTAGTCTCGCCTATCCTCGAGCTTCACGTAGCTGAAATTATCCTGTAAATAATGTTTTGTATCTAGTAGAAATGCCGTTTCAACAAAATGCGAGTTTCTTGTATAAAGTTAGTGCATTCACGTCTGGAGCATATTTGGGGAGTGAAGTAAGTGTGAGATCAGGGCCGGGCTGTGCGGGAACACTCGTTCACACTCCCTGGTGAGTCGTGTGAATGGATGTAGTTCTTGTTTTTTACCACCTCACCTGAGAGTCAGGATTTGGAAAATAAACTGGAAGCTTGGAAGGACCAGTAGGGGGGTTTGGTTCCATATGGGAGGCTTGTAACATCTGACCCCTAAGTACAAAGGCTGCCGGTCACCCAGCCCCCAGCCCTGTGTGACTGCAGGTGGGTGGAGTGTGTGGCGCCAGGAGGGTCCGAAAGGGCCAGAGACGCGGAGGCTTCTTCTGACGTTTGGGCGGTCGGGTGACCTTCAGCGCTGAGTTTGGGCATGGCGCTGAAAACATCTGTCTGATGTTTTCCATTGCAGTTCTTGAGGGTTCACGTGTATAACTGTGACTTGAATAAGACATTTAAGGCCTTAAGCACTGAGACCTCCTAGGACGTGGCGGGGGCGCCCTCTGACCGCCCGCCCTCCTGCCGCGCCAGGTAGCTGTGACCGCTGAGCGGGGAAGACGAGGCCCACTGTGTGTTGGGGCCTTTTCCTTCTTTATTGCTCAGGAAAGAGACCGTTTGTGGTTCTTTTATGTCCAACAGGAGTAAAGGTCCATGGATTAATAAAATGGGCTCAATCTGCCACAGAAGGTGTGGTCAGTCGGCCAAAAAGTGTTTCCCCCAGGCCGGCCACATTCGGGCGGAAAGTCATCGCAAAAGAAGAAAGTCTCTCCTGACAGGTCCCCTGGAGACTGTGTTTGAGATTGGCAGCGAGAAAAGCGTCACCCTCATCCTTACGCCTTGCACGAGCTTCATTTTTTATTTTGCTTTCTGGCCCTGCCTGTGTAAAACATGGCTGCAGCCACAGAGGCCTTTGCGTTTCATCCTGTTTATTTTGTTTGTCTATTTATTTATTTATGGCCGCGCCGCAGCTCGTGGGATCTTAGTTTCCCCAACCAGGGATTGAACCCACGCCCTCGGCAATGAAGGTGCGAAGCCCTGACGAGTGGACCGCCAGGGAATTCCCACATTTCATTTTATTTAACACCTTATAACAAATACAGGGTTTCGACCTAAAGAAGGTGGCTTTTTTTTTTTCATGTTAAATTCAAAAATAAAAACTCCTCTTTCTCATGTAGTTTGGAGCCACGATATTTTAAACCATCAAGGTTACGAAATCAGTTTAGTTAGCATGACCAGAAAAAGAGGGAAGCTAGGGACGTGATGCCTCTCAGGCGGGAGGGAGTGCACCTTCACGGGCCTGTGTTCCAGACGCACACACGCATGTGGCCACCACAGCCTGACCTTGAGCTGCCCTGGCCCACACTGGGGGCGTGTCCGTGAGCTCTTGGGACTTTTTGTTCACATCGTCCACCAAAAGGTTTTACTAATAAAGGCACCTCTCATGCTTGCACATCTGTGTTGTGAGGGCTTGAAGGAATGAGATCCCCCAGCTGTCGAATTGACAGATGGACCCTCCAGGGGCCAGGCCTGCCAGTGTGAGGAGAGCGCGAGAGAGGCAGAGGTGTGCCCTCCCGAGGTGCCCGGGCACAGCTTCCCTTCTGTCGGTGGTTGGAGGCAAGAATGTCGGTTGTGAAACGTCCTGGGAGCTGCAGAGGGCCCTCCGAGTAAGGCCTCCTGTGTTACGGGCCCCATAGCTGATTGAGAGTGGCTTTGCCCAGCAGCTAGGGGGCGACACCGTCTGTGCTGTCCCCTCGGTGTCAGGCCAGCTTGGGACGGTGCACGTGGCCCCCTGTGCACGGTCGCTGCCCAAGCAGACCCCCCGCCTCCGCGCCCCAGAAAGGGGCAGAGTTTCATAGCGTCCTGACTTGACCATGCCCAGACCCCAGAGCAGACGTGGGCGTGTGTGCTGGGGGCGTGCGGGGGCAGGGAGGGCTCTTCGGGGATTTGCACGAAGGGCTGGGGTGGCCTGCCAGGGTAGCGGACGAAGAGCAGGCCTCTGAACGCTGTGGGGGGCCCTCCGCCCGCTCGCCCGTCCTGGGTACCTTGCGTGGCGGCCTTACCAAGGCCTGGTGGACGGCAAAGGGCAGCTCTGAAGCGAGAGGGACCCTGGCTGTGGGGACGGAAGCAGAGCAGCAGCTGCACGCAGGCCGCACCCCTGTCCTGGGGCTGAGGGTTGGTACGGCCGTCTCCTGGGCCTGCCCGGGGCCATCGCCTGCCAAGCTGTCCAGTGTTCTGAGGACACATTCGCACCTGGAGCCTTGGGGAGACAGCAGGGCGCAAGGATTGGGGTCCGCGATCACGGTCAGATGCGAGCCCGGCCAGCTGGCCTGGGAGCAGAGGCCCGGGCCGGGCGGCCACAGGGACAGCCCTCTGGGCCCAGGGCTGCGGCGGGCGTGCGGGTGCCCGCTGTCTCAGCCTTAGCCCCGCCTGCGCTGGGCTCCCCGGAGCGCTGACGTCCTGCCTCTCAGAGGCCCAATGGTCCAGGCCTTGCACGTCCCCGGACCCGCCGTGACACGCTGTGCTCTCCCTTAGGACTTGGCCTTGGTGGGGCTGCGGTGCTCATGGCTGCAGCCAGCGCGACCCCTCCCGGCTCCCTGGACCTGCTGCAGCCTGGCTTCTCCAAGACCCTCCTGGGGACCAAGCTAGAGGACAAGTACCTGTGCTCGGCCTGCAGGAACGTCCTGCGCAGGCCCTTCCAGGCTCAGTGTGGCCACCGCTACTGTTCCTTCTGCCTGAGCAACATCCTGAGGTAGGGGCGCCGGGAGCTGCCAGGAGCGGACGCGGATGCCCGCGTGGCCCAGGGCTGCTTTGGTGTGGGTGAAGTCACACATCTCCTTAGAGTGTTTTCCCTGCTTCTCCTTGTCTCTGGTGGGAAGCGGACAGTTTAAAATTGCCTGGAGGCTCCCGCTCCCTTGGCGCCGGGCGCCCGAGTCCCTGCGGGGTCGGGAGGTGGGGCCTCCCGCCCGTCAGCAGGAGGACAGCAGCCCCTGGTCCTGGCATCCGTCTGCGCGGGTCGCGTTCAGACGGGCCGGGGTTTGGGGCTGGGCCCCGAGTGTCTCGCACGGTGCGTCGTGTCCGCTGGCTACCCCGGTGGCCGACAGAGGCTCCAGAGCCCGAGCCGTGGCGTGGGCCTGTGTTGGCGAGGCCGCGGGTCTCCCTCCCTCCACGGCGGGTTTCACAGTGCGGCCTCCCCCTCTCCCCACCAGCTCCGGGCCCCAGAACTGTGCCGCCTGTGTGAACGAGGGCATTTACGAGGAAGGCGTCTCTATCCTGGAGAGCAGCTCGGTGAGTGAGCCGTCCACGCTGACGGTGTCGAGGGGAGAGGGAACCTGGGAACGGCCGTGGGAGAGGCGCCCTGGTCCCGAGCCTCCCCGCAAGGCTCGTGGTGTGGGGCGCCAGGCGGGTGGGCGTCTGGGAGGGGGCTTACCCGAGGTACGCTCTCTCCCCAGGCTTTCCCGGACAATGCTGCCCGCAGGGAGGTAGAGAGCCTGCCGGCCGTCTGTTCCAGCGAGGGCTGCACCTGGAAGGGGACCCTGAAGGAGTACGAGGTAGGGGCTGCCCTGCGCTGGCTGAAGCCCCTCCCGCAGAGCAGCTTCAAGCCCGCCTGACTCCCGCGGAAGGGGGTGCAGCTGCAGCTCCGGACGTGCCCACCTAGACTCTGGAGCCGGGGGAGCCGGGTGTGTGGCCCAGGGTGGGGTGCTCACCCTGTCTGGGCTGTTTCCTGGTGTGTCCGTGGACGCGGTCCTCCAGCCGCAGCACGGTGGCGGTGAGCAGCGGTGTGTGCGGGGACCCTGGTCCGGCCCTGAGAGCGCCGCGCAGGCAGGAAACTAGCTTTCTTGCCGACGGGACTTCGTTGTCTTTCCTCACTTGGATAGCGCCGCCACTGGAAGACGCGGGAGTAGCTTACACGTCCATTCTGGGGTCACAGGAAGGCATCTGGCCAGTGACAAGGGCAGTGGCCGGGTGCGTATCTTGCAGGCCTGTCTCTGCCGTGCGAGGCTGGCATGTCGGGGTCCCTGTGTGCTGGGCCTCCGGCAGCTGAACCTGCGGCTGTGAGCCTCTCCGGACACTCTTCTTGGTGATCAAACACCCTTAAAAACTTCCGTCTCCAAGGTGCCTGCGCGTGTGTGCTCCCAGGAGCACCGTTCCCGGCAGCCAAGTGTCCCTGGCAGAGGGCGGGACACACAGATGGGGGCTGGTCCTGCCACGGAATAGTGTCCAGTCACGAGAGGAAGGGAGCCCCGCCCCAGGCTACAGCGGGGACGGACCTTGGGGACATCACGCTGAGGCCACTCTCAATCAGCTTTGGGGGCTCAGTGAGATGAGCCCAGCAGAGGAGGACAGACGTGCGGGAACCAGCCCTGTGAGACAGGAGGTGGAGTGGAGGCTGCCCGGGCCGGGAGGTCGTGTGCAGTGGTGCAGAGTAATGGGCTGGGTCCTTAAGGTGGGGAGGCCTTGTTGCTGTCCCATGCGGCCGAGGCTGGCGAGGCTGGAGGGGCTGTTTGCAGGGGACCCGGCTCACCTACGCCCAGGGCTGCCCAGGCCACGGAGCAGCCTCCCTGCCATGGGGTGGGCGCCGGGCTGTGACTGAGTCACGACACAGGGGAGAGCCTGTCGGCTCTGGAACTGGGGTCCTGGGTTCCTGGGGCTCCTCCCTCCTGCTCCCGTCCCGGGCGCTGCGCGGCGGCGTCCTCTGGTCTTGACCGACTCGACTTCGTGGGCTTCAGGCTCTCGGTTGCGTTTTGCCAGAGGAACAGCTTGGCCGTCTCTGGGGAGGAGCCAGTGGTCGGGTGGACAGAAGCTGGGCTTTCCTCTGACGGGCGCCTGGGCCTGGAAGCGGAGGCCTCTCTGTGCCCTTCCGGGGAGTAGGACTGCAGTCCGTGGACAGAGGCCTCCGACGCCCAGGGGCCACCGTGGGGCAGGGGCGCAGGCAGGGGGTGCTGCCACCGAGGCCCTGCTCAGCAGACGGGCCTGAGCTGTTGTTGCCCAGCGCTGTCCGGAGAGCCGGCCTCGGGGCAGGGTCTCTCCTGGGTGGGTGGGGAGCCCCAGCAGGGAGTGCAGCGGGTACTGTGTCGCCTTTCGAGGGGACCAAAGACCCCCAGGGACAGGCGGAATAACCCCAGCTCCCGAGTCCTCTGGGGTTTCTGCCGTCTCCAGGCCGCTGGTGCGAGTGGTGGCTTCGCAGGCCCCTGGCCGAGGGCCTGGGACTGCAGCCAGCCTGTGGGCCCTGCGCCGGCCCTGCAGGCATGCGGGCTGGAAAGTCCCTGGCTGCACCCGGGGAACTCAGGAAAGTCCCTGGGGGTTGGTCACGTGGGAGACGGGCACTGCTTTGGGTCTCTCGGTGCAGCCTTTGACGTCGGGTAAACCTCTCTCTAGCTGGGGTGAGACCCCACCTGGGGGCACGGGGCGGCCACCTTGCTGCAGCGGTGGCCCTGCTCCCAGCCCGGAGCCAACACGTTTGCCCTTTGGGTTGCTCAAAATTGGGGCGGTGCTGGGAAATGCTGAGGCTGCGGCTGAGCTCCTGAGAGTGTGGTGAGGTGGGGCAAATCCTGGTCAGCCTTTGAATAAGTTTTTCCTTTACAGCCATGTCTAGTATTTTCTAAAAACTCAGTGAATTAAGACTTCAGTTCAGTTAGAAGTGGCTGCCAAGTACACATAGCAGCCCTGGGGACTGCTTTCCTGGAAGCGAGAAGCAGGGGCTGCGTGGAAGGAACAGCAGGGAGAAGGGGCCTCGGGCTTCAGAGGAGGGGTCCGGGCGGACCTGAGGGAGGACCAGCTTATGGGGACGTTTTGCAGCTGAAAGGTGAGCAGGGTCGGATGTGCTCACGTGTCAGGGAATCCAGAGTTGAAATGCCTGAGCGTTTAGCTTGAGCTCTGGTTGAAGTGTCGATTCCCTGAGCCATCTGGTGGCAGTGGGAGCCCGCGGAGCCCGTGCCAGCCTGTGAGGGCGCTGCCGCTCCTGCGCCAGGTGCGCGCTTCGGGGGCTCTGAGTCCCAGGGGCACCCGCTGAGTGGCGAGCCGTGTGGGGCCGGGTGCTCAGCGCTGGCCGCGGGCGTCCCTCTCCAGTTGTCCAGTGGCCCCGGGGCTCACCCTTGAGCGTATTCTTTTGCTCTGATCAGATCCAAGTGCCCTCTGGGTGCTGTCGTTTTTGTTTCACGAGCGTGGTTGTTTCCGAGGCTCCCCTGTGGCTCGGGGTGATTGTTCGGGCTGTGCTCAGTGTGGCCACACCAGGGCCCTGGCTGGGGAAGCTGGGGGTGCCCTGGCGGTCGAGGGAAGCTCCTCCCGGGCGTGGCCGCCGTGGAGCCTTTGAGGAGCTGTCGCCGGAGCAGAAGCCCTCGGGGAAGGTGTCCCCTCTGCTCTGCTCCCTGTACCTAGTGGTGTCCTGCCCACCCGCACGGCCGGTCTGTGTCCTGGGGCCGGGCCTCTGCGGCAGCGTCCACGGAGCCCCATCGGGTTGAGTGGGGTCACCGGGGAGGCTTGCTGAGAAGGCCGAGTTCCATCTGACGTGTGTCCCTGCGGGAGACGTGGAGCCCGGGGTCCTGTGAGGAGGCGGGAGTGCCACGGGCACCACATCTGAAGTCTCCACACCCCGGCTGCTGGGAGAGCGCCACATGTGCCATGTCTCTGGGGTTCACCTGGCACCGCTTCTCACTCCCCAGATGGTGAGCTTTGGCCCTGGCAGCCAAGCCTGCTGCATGGGATGGAGACTCGGCCGGCCTGTTCGCTCGGCCTCGGACTGTGGGCCACGTGGAGACAGAGCCCGCGTGAGGCTCCTCCTTCCTCAAGGTCACTGCGGAGGAGCTCAGCGAGCTTTGCGGGGGGCCCTGAGCTGCCCCAGCTTGTCAGGCGCCCAGGCTGAATCTTGGTGGAGGTGCTGACCCCACCGCCTGGATGTGCTCGGTGCCCAGGCACCAGGGGTCGATTTTGTGTGATGCGTACTTGACCACAGTTTTTAAAAAACAGCAAGGGCTTCCCTGGTGGCGCAGCGGTTGAGAGTCCGCCTGCCGATGCAGGGGACGCGGGTTCTGTGCCCCGGTCCGGGAGGATCCCACACGCCGCGGAGCGGCTGGGCCCGTGAGCCATGGCCGCTGAGCCTGCGCGTCCGGAGCCTGTGCTCCGCAACGGGAGAGGCCACAGCAGTGAGAGGCCCGCGTACTGTAGAAAAAAAAAAAAAAAAAAAAAAAAAAAAAAAAAAAAAAAAAAAAAAAAAAAAAAAAAAAAAAAAAACCGTCATCTCCCATTCTCTGCTTACCGGCCCGCCCTCCGTGCCCCTTCCCGGCCGGCGTTTCCTGAGAGCTGCGCACAGCTTCTGTCTGTCCCCTAGGCTTGCGGCCCTGTTTCCGGGTCCCACCCTTTCTCACCTCTTCAGCCACTGCCACCTCCGCTCAGCCCGCTGCCGCGGCCCCACAAGTGCTGCGCTGCTCAGGGCCACGCCTGTCCAGGTCGGGCCCTCCCCGCGCTGCTGGCTTTACTGGGCCCCGCCTGACCCTTCGGAAGCCCAGGCTGGGCCCCTGCTTCCCTGGCCACGTCACCTTGCACGTCCTCAGCTCCAGGAGGGCGGGGACGGGGACTCTCAGCCTGGGCGTCGGGACGGGTGAGCGCCTGTGTTTCCATCCGCTTCTCGCTCTGGTCCCCACGGCATCACTTCTCTGCCCTCCGTCCACTTAGAACCTGTTCCTGCAGCCCCTCTCATTGTCCCCTCTGTGTCCCGAGGGCGGGGTGCCGCCGGCTGGATCTGGGTCCTGATCTCTGCGCTGGAGCAGGGGTAGTGGAGTGAATGCGGTGGCCCCCGTGGCCTAGCGCCGAGAACGTACCCAGACCGGTCCACGGCCGGCGGGGCAGTGGCCCAGAACCCCACGGGCGCTCCGCCGACACCTCGCTCCCTTCGTTGCCAGAGCGGCCACGAAGGACACTGCCCGTTCGTGCTGACCGAGTGCCCAGCGTGTAAAGGCCTGGTGCGCCTGGGCGAGAAGGAACACCACCTGGAGCACACGTGCCCGGAGCGAAGCCTCAGCTGCCGGCACTGCAGGGCGCCCTGCTGCTCGGCCGACATGAAGGTGAGCGCGCACGCCCGGCGGCTCGGAGGCTCCTGGCGGCCCCGGGTCGGGGGCAAGCTTGCACGGGGGGACGGCAGCGTGCGGCCACGCCACCCTCGCTCTCGCTCGGCCAGCAGCCTCCCTGGGTTCACGCTGAACAGGCCCCAAACGCCGTGTGGCTTTATCTGGAAGTTGTCGCTTGTTTGTGAAGGGCGGGCCACCTTCCCGTGGGTTATATCACGTCTGGAGCTTCACAGGCGTCCTGAGGTCACGAGTGAGCTCGGTGCCCACGTTTCCGGAGTCTGTCCTTGTGGGTCACGTGGATCTGCTAAAAAAAAATCTTTACCTTCAGCATCTCCCTGTGGGTGTCTTTTTCCCTCTGCCGTTTGTTTGTTGAAGTAGCCGCCGTTAGTCTGCATTTGGCTGGTCGGGTCCTGAGGTGTTTTTCACGCCCGGGAAGCTCAGCTCTAGAGGCAGCCCAGGGCCCGAGACTTCGGGGCGCCCACCCTGCGCATCTCGTCAGGGGTCTCGGAGGTGCTCTGGCCGCTTGGGTCCCCCGCCACCAGGAAGTCCGCCAGCCTGGCACCCGGGTGGCAGTACTCTCGGGGCGCTGGGGCGCTCCTCCTCCTGGTGTTGCCCCAGCAGCTGCCGGGCGAGGGCAGGTCCTGAATCTGCAGACCCCCGTGTCGCATGCCGTCTCCACCTCGGGGCTCAGGAGCGTTGCTGGCCCGGCCCCAGCTCTGACGGCTGCCCCGTCTCTTCCAGGCGCACCACCAGGTCTGCCCCAAGTTCCCCTTGACCTGCGAGGGCTGCGGCAAGAAGAAGATCACACGCGAGAAAGTAAGCGCTCCCCTGATGCCCCTGAGCAGCGTGGTGTTCAAAGGACAGGCCACACCTCTGCTCTGGGGGCGGGGTTCCCAGGGGTGGGGTCGCGGGCTCCTCCTCTTCCCACCACCCCCCCCCTCCAGCTGCGTAGCCTTGCGGGAGGTCTCTGTCCCTGAGGACTCTGTCCCTGAGGACAGGGCGGTGGCTTGTCTGTGCTCCTGCTGTGGCGATGGTTCCACAGGCAGGCCCCCAGGCCCGCCCTGGCTGTGCTGGGAGCTGAGTCGGTGGTGGCGGCCAGGCAGCCTCCGTGCTCTGGGAGAGAGGGAGGGCGCGTGCTCACGTGCCTGTGGGAAGCCCGCACCTGGTCCCCGGGGAGGCAGCTGCGGTTTGTTCGCTGAGGCCCCTTCGTCTCTTCTTTTGAGCTTCTGAGGTTGCGGCCAGCGGTTACAGTGCTCCAGGGCAAGGGCTGGGAAGAGGGTGCTTCCAGAAGCTGGTGGGGCGCAGACCCCTCCCGAGCTGTCCTCGGTCGCGCACGCCTCTCCCACGTGATGGGTGAAGACAGCATCCAGGCTAGTTTAGGTGGCATTTCTGAAGCTGTGAGCGTGACCGAGAGCTTTCTGCCTGAATTTCACCTGCATTTCTTTTCCTGGGGAGCATTCCTGTGCATTCCTCGGCAGGGCATTTGTCCTCTGTTTTCTCTGTTTTTGGAGCTCTTTGTATATCAGGGCTGTAAGCTGCAGTTACTTATCCTTTTAGTTAATGGTACTTTTGGTTTGTTTCTGTTTTGGGGGGCACTTTTCAAGGTTTTTCTCATTGTCTCTGGATTTTGATCCAGAGTTGGGATCGTTTTCCGCTCCCAGGTGCAGAGGAAATTCTCTGTTTCCTGCAGGCGTAAGTCTGATTTCCCACATTTTGGGTCCCTGGCAGGTGGAGGCCAGTGGCTGCCCCTTCCCCCCCACACACTCCTGGCAATGCCGGTCTGGCTGTGTCTCCCTCGGCCCAGGCACTGCTGGGTCAGCTGGCCACGCTCTGGGTCATGGGTTCTGCTTTGCCGAGTGTGGCCATGGGCCAGCGCCACGCCGGGTCAGCAGTGGGATCTGATCCCTGGTCAGGCTGCTGGTCTCACTCCTGGCTCCGTTTGGAACCCGGGCTGTCGGGCCCCAGGGCCTCAGACCGGCCTGTGAGGGAGGGGGTGGGCAGGGCTGCTCTCTGGGACGCAGAGGCCCACGCGCGGGACGGGCTCTGCGGGCGATCCCAGACGGCCCACGTGCCTCAAACACACACGTGCACGTGTTTGCGTGTGTGCGTGGCGGTGCACTGCAGCTTTGGGAGCAGGTTGTGGGGTTTTGTCCGGCCCGAGCGTGCAGAGGCCAGTGGGGCGGGTGCAAGGGTCCTTTGATGGGACGCTGACCCAGTCGGTGTGGGAGCGGCTGGAGCAGAGGAGGACCGGTGTCTGACGAGGCCCGTCAGTTTCAGGACCACGTCAGGACGTGTGGCAGGTGCCGAGTCCCCTGCAGGTTCCACGCTGTCGGCTGCCCCGAGACGGTGAGTCCAGGTCTGCGGCGGGACCACCGGGAGCTCCTGGTTCCCAAGCAGAGGCCGGCGGACGTGACCGCGCCGTGCGGACACGGTCTCCACTCCACCTCCAATCCGGCCCTCAGGTGTCCCGGCTCTGTCCGCTCGTCCCCCAGGTGATCTCTGGTGCCCAGCCTTGACCGCCCAGCTGCTGGGAACCCCCAGCGTGGCGCAGCCCCCTGAGGTCTAGCGATGCCCCTCTGCCCGTCCTCTCACCTCACCCGAAAAGCACACCTTGCTCCACCCGGCTCTTCTGGCCAAAAGCGCAGTGGTCGTTCTGGAGCCGCCTCCTATCTCTCCCATCACATCCAGTCTCCCAGAAGAGCCTCCGTTCTGCCTGCAGACGGGTCCTGGAGCCTCTCTGCCTCCCCGCCTCACCTCTGTGGCCTGCGTGGCCCTCCTGCGTCACCGCACCCCGGTCACCGGCCTGGCTGTCCTCCAGCACGCTGACTTGCCCCGGGCCCTGACCCACCTCCTGTCTGCCCGCCGCACCTGCCAGCTTCTGTGCGGCTCCCTCGGGCCTGGGCAGCTCCCTGCTCATGTGCCCTTGCCCTCCTTTCCCACCTGTTCTGTGCCCCCGAGGGCTGGGCGTGTGCAGGCCCTGCAAGCGGAGGCTGGCTCCATAGATACGGGCACACCAGCCCTCTGCTCTCAGCGACACCCCAGCAGCATTTCCGGTGGCAGCAGTCCTGGCGGTGTTGTCACTTGGTGACTTCGCAACACTTGGTCTCGGTGTCCTGCTTTGTTTTTTCTAATGAGGGTGAACAAGGGCAGTGCCCCTCCCGTTCCCTGGGTTTGTGTTTGACATCCTGCTTCTGGGCAACAACGGTGCTGGTCATTTCCCGCTCAGGTCCGGGGATCCCTGGCGTGGGGGACGTTAGAGGCCAGAGGAAGGGCCTAGGGCACACGCTGCCACGGCCTCTTCACGTCCCAGTGAGGACGAGTGTCCTCTTGACCCTGTGGATCCAGCTGGCCTGGGCCCAGCTTCCGGAAGCCTCCGGTGCCCGGCCGTCCCAGGGCGCTCCCGGGCGCGGGGCCTCACGCGGAGGTGCGTCCCTTTCTCTCCGCTTTCGGCTTTTTGAGGCTGTCTGACCCTTCAAACTCGTTGTGGAGCTTTGGAAGGGATGTGGCTGCAAAGTCAGGTCCGTAGGGACTATTTAAGATGAGTCTATCCCCCTCCCCCCGCCCAGCCGCGGCCTCTTCTTTCGCGGTGTTTCTCCCATCACCTGAAACACGAGTGAGTCACGTAGGGAGGTCTGTGTTTCGCAGACACTGTCGCAGAGTTCAGACAGTGACAGACAACAGTGCTGGCAGGCGAGCGAGAGGGCAGGTCACCCTTGTGTCGCCGCCGCGCACCGGGCTCCGGTGCTCCAGCGAGGTGTGCGGCCGCGGGACCCCGGGGCTGAAAGCGGGCGTCGTGCCTCGGCAGGTGGAGGGCGAGAAGCTGCAGGAGCACGAGGCGCAGCGGCTCCGGGAGCACCTGGCCCTGCTTCTGGGCGCCCTCCTGGAGGCCGGGCCCCCCCTCCTCAGCCAGGGCGAGCAGGGCTGGGGGGCCAGCACGCCAGGCCCAGGGGCAGCGCCCTCCCAGGCGATGGAGCTGCTGCAGAGGTGCGAGGCCCTGGAGCGGAAGACGGCCACCTTCGAGAACATCGTCTGCGTGCTGAACCGGGAGGTGGAGCGGGTGGCCGTGACTGCCGAGGCCTGTGGCCGGCAGCACCGGCTGGACCAAGACAGGATCGAAGCCCTGAGTAATAAGGTTTGTGCCCGCTCGCCCGCGGTGCCCAGGCCTCGTCGGGCGGGTGCCAGGGGCTCAGGGGGCTGCAGAGCCAGGAGTTTGAGGGCAGCGCCTGCATTTCCAGCGGGCACTCGGCTCTCCGCGCTGGGCCTGAACGGAGCTCCTCTCTGAGCCCCTTCCCCGCAGGGCCCGACACGGGGCTCAGAGAGGCCGATGGTGGAGCCTCTTCTCTGACTGGGGGGCAGAGGTGGCCGTGGGGAACGTGCCTGGCGCTTCATGCGGGTCCCACGAGCGAGCGCGTTTCCTCCTGGGGTCGGGGGTCTCGTGGGCATGGAGCCCATCCGAGAGCAGCTGACCCAGCAAGGCTGAGGCACTGGGCACGGGGGTCGTTTCATAGCGTGTTCCTCCCAGAGGGAAGCTGGTCTCTGGAGGCGGGTGAGCCCCAGGCCCCTCTGGCCCGGCGCCCCAGGGGCGCGTCCTGACGGGCCCCGTGCCCCCAGGTGCAGCAGCTGGAGAGGAGCATCGGCCTGAAGGACCTGGCCATGGCTGACCTGGAGCAGAAGGTCCACGAGATGGAGGCGTCCACCTTCGACGGGGTGTTCATCTGGAAGATCCCGGACTTCGCCAGGAAGCGCCAGGAAGCTGTGGCTGGCCGCACGCCCGCCATCTTCTCCCCAGGTGTTCTTCTGGAACTTGCCCTCCCCCTGAGCTGCTGCCACCCTGGGCCCCTGCATGTCTGGGCTGGGGTCTGTCCCCTGCTGCAGCCGGGAGCAGCAGGGTCCCCCGGCAGAGCCAGCTCCTCAGCCCACAGTCACCAGCCTCATGTCAGGGTCACATCTCGTTCCTTAAACGGCAGGCCCACCGTGTCCGTGGTCGCCCCCTCTGCTCCCCGTTGGACATGAGACTTGTCCAGGTCCAGCTCAGTCCAACCGCAGCCCGTCTGCCCAGAGCCCCTGCCTGGTGCTCAAGTCTCAGTCCAGCCCCTGAGGTTCCTTCCCGGTTGGTAGCGGGGCCAGGGCGGGGTCGCATTTAGGGTTTCTTAGAAGTGCTGTGTCTGATTACTACTTCCATTTTCAAGAGAAGTCTGTTTGCACGAGCAGCTAACTGCGTGCCTGGAGGAGAATGTTCCCTCCTCGTGCCCTCCACCCTGAGTGGCGCGTGTGTGTTTCCTGGGGAGGTGGCCGCATGGGCTGAGCTCTGGGCACTCACCAGCACCTCCCCACAGCCTTCTACACCAGCAGATATGGCTACAAGATGTGTCTGCGTGCCTACCTGAACGGAGATGGCACCGGGCGCGGGACGCACCTGTCCCTCTTCTTCGTTCTGATGAAGGGCCCCCACGACGCCCTCCTGCACTGGCCCTTCAACCAGAAGGTGCGCAAGGCCCTGCCCCGGCTGTGCGGGCACACGGGAGCCCGTGGGTGACCAGTGTCGGCGTCACCACGCCTCAGTGCTTGGGCAGTGTCCATTGTCTCCTGGGCCATGCCGCTGGTCAGCCACTCGGGACCAGCAGTTAGTGGTGGTGCTGCCTCAGGGTTTGTCCCAAGGAAGGGGGGCCGCCAGGGGGCCTTGATCTGAGGGCATGGCCCAACCCTTGGGAAGCCAGAGCCCACGCAGGGGAGGAATCGGAGGCCCGGGCACTAGTCAGGACAGACGCCATGACGACGCTGGGCAGCCCCGTGGCCCTCGTGGAGGAGGTGGCGTCACTGAGCGCGGGGCCGGCTCGTGCTTCTCCCTGAGGGGTGCTGTTCCTGGGGGCGGGGACAGCTGCGAGAGCTCTTTGGTGAGAAAACGTCCCTTAGACAAGTGTCAGAAAAAAAGCACAAATGGACGTGGCGCAGGGTCCTGGGCTTCAGCCTCGGATCCTGGTGTCAGTGGACAGAAGACGCCGGGATGGGCACAGATGGACAGACCGGGCCGACCCGTGGCGGCCGTGCTCCTGGCACTCGACTGCAGACCGGGCTCCCGCCGGCTGGGCAGGCTGTGACTCACGTGCTGTCCCCTGGGCGCTCTCCTCCCAGGTGACCCTGATGTTGCTGGACCAGAACAACCGGGAGCATGTGATTGACGCCTTCAGGCCCGACGTGACTTCATCCTCCTTCCAGAGGCCGGTCAGCGACATGAACATCGCGAGTGGCTGCCCGCTTTTCTGCCCTGTCTCCAAGATGGAGGCCAAGAATTCCTACGTGCGTGACGACGCCATCTTCATCAAGGCCATAGTGGACCTGACAGGGCTCTAGCTGCTGCCCACGGGAGCAGGGCCACTGTGCTGGGCGGGCACCTGCGAGCTCACGTCCCAGAGGCAGGGGCCGCCTCCCAGGAGGGGGTTCAGCCCAAGGCCATCGGGGTGGGCTGTAGGCCCGTGTGTCTCCAGCAGGTGGGCCGTGCAGGTGTGGAGCCCTCAGCCTGCAGCGGGGTGGCTGGGGCCACAGTGAGGAGCTGCTGGAGAGGAGGGACGGTCTCGGGCCCGGCTGCCACTCCAGGGAGAGCCCTGCTGGGCCAGTCTGACCAGGCCAGCAGGTGGGGAGGGCATCCCGTGTCCCCTGCCCCATGGCGCGTGCAGGGCGCACGTCCAGCATCCCCCTGCCCAGCCTCCGCAAGACACGTTGGCTTCCCTGTTGGGTGTGGAGGAGTTGCTGTTAAACCCTTGAATCTCTGCGGTGAGTGGTGTCCATCTGGCTCTCGTCCTGGCCATCAGTGACCCTGGCCAGGGCCTCCTGGCCTGCTGGCCTCCACGCCCCATGTGTCGCCAGCTCCTTGAGTGGTTTCGTGGGCTCCCTGACACTGCAGGCTGGCTCGTGCGGGCCTCAGTGAAGCCAGCCATTCTCTCTTCTGGGATGTTACTAGCTGGGCAGCTCCTCGTCCCTCAGGCTCCCCAGGGTCTGCCCTGGAGAGCAGTGCCATGTGCGTGCCCCCGATTCTGGGCCTGCCCCGCCCCTCCGTGCGGGGCCCCCCGGCCTGGAAGGGTGGCCGACAGCTTTGTCGGCATTTGGGACCTGACAGGTGGCATCTCCCCAGGACCAGGACTTGCCCGGCCTCCAGGTGTTTCCTCGGCAGCGGCAGAGCCCGGGCAGCCTGAGCACATGCTTGCACCTCGGCTGGACCCAGTCAGGGCTTCAGCCCGGGGCTGCAGGATGGGCACGGCGTCCTGGCCGGGAGCTGGCCACACCCAGGTGCACCAGTGACCGGGACTGGGTGCTCAAGAGTGGAGTCCTTACGAGGACCCGTGACAACGCTGTCGCTTCTCTGTTTTGAGAAGGTGAAGAATTGAAAGGCGCAGAGTAATAAGCTCCGTGTGTCCAAGATTAACACGTGTACACGTTTTGAATTCTGTATTTTAATTAAAAAGAAACATTGCAGAAAAGTTGTCCTGCTTCCTTTCCCTCTCACCACCTCCTTCACTGGCCAAGGCACCGCCCTCATGGATTTGGATCCTTTTCTGTTTGAATTTCTGTCTCTGTGGTCACCCACAAGTAAGGCTTGCGTACCCAGTCCTCTGCAGATCCCTCTTCCCCTCCCCCAGGGGAACGCCTGGTGTGCTGAGCACCGCACGGCGGGCCAGGCGCAGACACAGACGGTGTCCCTCCTCCACGTTCCCTCGGGCACGTGCCTCCCCGCTCTGCCCTCCTAACCTGGACAGAGCATCCCCGCTGCTGCCCGTCCCATCCGGTCCAGCCCTTGCTGCTCGTGCGTGCAGGCTTGTTGCTCCTCCAGGGTCCCTGCCTGCCGCCCGCCTGCCTGCTGGGGTGTTGGTCCTGTTTTCCTCCTGGTCGGAGAGAGCTCCCAGTATTCCCGGAAACTGGCCGTGGAGCACATGCGGGCACAGAAATGGAGCGCTTGTACACATGCGGGTCATGGACAGTGCCGCTGGCCACTTAGTCAAGAAGTCCCAGCCCCCTGCCCCCACCAGCCTGACAAATACTGTTTTCTTCTGATGGTTGGGTTTTTTTTTAAATAAATAAATTTATTTATTTGTTTATGGCTGCGTTGGGTCTTCCTTGCTGCACACTGGCTTTCCCTAGTTGCGGCGAGCGGGGGCTACTCTTCGTTGCGGTGCGTGGGTTTCTCATCGTGGTGGCTTCTCTTGTTGCGGAGCACGGGCTCTAGGCGCGTGGGCCTCAGTAGCTGTGGCTCACAGGCTCAGTAGTTGTGGCTCAAGGGCTCTAGAGCGCAGGCTCAGTAGTTGTGGTGCACAGGCTTAGTTGCCCCGCGGCACGTGGGATCTTCCCGGACCAGGGCTCGAACCCGTGTGCCCTGCACTGGCAGGCGGATTCTTAACCCCTGCGCCACGAGGGAAGTCCTGTTCTGATAGTTTTAAACATACTGTTTGTTTTTAACATACTGGGTTTTTACGTTTGAAGTTTGTTTATATATGGTGTTTGTGTGTGTGTTTCCATCAGGTCACTTCAGGTTAAACCAAGTAGATTAATGAGTTTGTTTCCTTACCCTTAAAATGAAACAGAACAGTAAAATGAGAGGCGTAGAAAGGTACTCTTCAGCCACAAGGACAAGGAGCGGGAAGAAAGTGACAGCAGAAGGAAGACTTGAGCCCGTTCGTTGGGAAGGTGGGACGTGGGCACGGGAGTGGCTGCCCCGAGGTGCCCAGGGTCCGGAGAAGGTAGCGCTGGAAGGGCGTGGACTCAGAGACTGCAGCGGGAAGGCTCTCCATCTGGGGGACTTGCCAGAGGAGCTCGGGACAGGTGCCCGCCCTGCGATGGAGCGAGGAGTGGACGTCTGCAGTCAGGACTGCAGGCGCCGGCCCTGCCCTCGAGGAGTGTGAGCTGCTGTGGAGTCACTTCTGCCAGGGAACCAGGGTTCCAGGGGGAAACTGAGCTGCAGAGGAGGAACCCGGGGGCGGGCCGCTGCCTTGTAACATGGTTTAGGACGTTCCCGTCCCCCGCCCCCTGCCCCTGGCAACCACTGACCCATGTCTCCACCAATTTGCCTGTGCTGGACACTCGTATAAGCAGAGTCGCACAACCTGGCCCTTGACGTCTGCTTCTTGGAGCATGAGGTTTTCAAGGTTCTGAAGCCTCAAGCTGAATGACCGTCCCGGTGTGGATGGACACGCAGTAATGGACTCGTGGGTGGGTCCGCCTTTGGCTGCTGTGAGCATTGTGTACGAGTCTTAGCATGGACGTGTGTTTCCCTCTCTCCTGGAAGATGCCTCCGAGGGGAGCTGTGGGGCGTGTGTTTAACTATCGGAGGAGCTGTCAAGTTACCTTCCGAAGTGGCTGCACCATCTGGCATTCCCACTGGGATGTGAGTTTTAATTTATGCCTTTATTTGACCTCCTACTCCCTTGTCTTCCATGTTACCTAGAATTTAATTCCATCTTATTTTTTCAATGCACAAAATAATCATTTAGAAACATCGAGTAGGGACTTCCCTGGTGGTCCAATGGTTAAGACTCTGCGCTTCCACTGAAGGGGGCACGACGAGTTCGATCCCCGGTTGGGGAACTAGGATCCCGCATGGATGCATTGCGGCCAAAAAAAAAAAGAAACCTTCAAGTAGAGGGACAGCATCATGTGTGCTGTCTGCTCACAGCTGACTTGCGCCCCCTCGTCTTCCTGTGTCTGAGGCTCATTCAGTGGTGCAGGCTGTGCTCCACGTTGGTGGCTGTTTCATGTGCACTTGAAAAGAACATGTCAGGGCTTCCCTGGTGGCACGGTGGTTAAGAATCCACCTGCCGGTGCAGGGGACACGGGTTCGAGCCCTGGTCCGGGAAGATCCCACATGCTGCGGAGCAACTAAGCCCGTGCGCCACAACTACTTAACCCGCGTGCCACAACTACTGAAGCCCACGCGCCGGAGCCCGTGCTCCGCAACAAGAGAAGCCACCGCAATGAGAAGCCCGCGCACCGCAACGAAGAGGAGCCCCCGCTCGCCGCGACTAGAGAAAGCCCACGCAGCAACGAAGACCCAACGCAGCCAAAAATAAATAGATAAATAAAATAAAAAGAGAAAAGAACGTGTCTTCTGCTGTCGGTGAGGGGAGTGTTCCATACGTATCGATTAGATTCAGTTGGCTGATGGTTGTCATGTATTGAATTGTGACTCGCCAAAACATATGAAGTACTAACCCTCAGTAACTCAGACTGTGACCTTATTTGGAAATACGGTCTTTACAGAGATAAGTTAAAATGAGGTCATTAGGGTGGGCTCAATCCAATATGACTGGTGTCCTTCTGAAAAGGGGAAACATGGACACAGACGTGCACAGAGGGAAGAGCACGTGAACAGGCCCAGGGAGGAGGATGCCACGTGAAGACAGAAGGTCACAGTGATGCGTCTACAGGTCAGGAGCGCCTGATGTCTGGCAAACACCAGAACCTAGGAAGAGGCCAGGAAGGGCTTCCCCCAGAGAGAGTGGCCCTGCCAGCACCTTGACCTTGGACTTTCGGCCTCCAGAACTTTGAGACAATAAATTTCTGTTGTTTTCAACTTCCCAGTTTGTGGTACTTTGTTCCAGCCACCCAGGAAGCCAACACAGGGGAGGGCTCAGTTCTCCTGCACGTTGCTGCCTCTGTGACTAGTTCGACCTTCAGAGAGAGGAGCACCTAGTCTCCACCTGTACCTCCAGAGGCATCTGTTTCTCCTCTCATTCTGTCACTTCTTGCTTTGTGTATTCTGAGGCTCTGTTGTTAGGCGCACACACGTGTAGGATTGTTATATCTTCTTGGTGAATTTACTCTTGTATCCGTGTGTAATGTCCCTCTTTTTTCTTGGTAACAGACTTTTTCTGAAATGTGCTTTACTTTGTCTGATATTAACATCTTGTTTCTCTTCACTGGTATTTTTGTAGTATACATTTTTCCATCCTTTTACTTTTAACTAACCTATACTATATTTGAGTTTCTTAAAGATGGCATAGTTGGGTTGTAGGTTTTTTTGTTTTTAAGTTTCACGTTGACAATAATGTAATTATTGATACGCTAGATATAAGTTGACCATTTTGTGTTTGTTTTCTGTTGGTTCTCTCTGGGTTGTTTGCTTGTTTTTTTTGTTTTGTTTTGTTTTGTTTTTTCGACCATGCAGCATGCAGGATCTTAGTTCCCCAACCAGGGATCGAACCCGTGCCCCCTGCGTCGGGAGTGCGGAGTCCTAACCACTGGACCGCCAGGGAAGTCCCAGTATTCGATTTTAGTTCATCTGTTGTGATACTGACTCTCTCTCGTTATGGTTTTAGTGGTTGTTCCAGTCTACTTGGAATCAGTAGTTTGCTCTTTAACTGGGATGTAGAAACCTTACCACCCTGGAGGCCCCTTTGTGGTTCCCCCGTTACCTTTGTGTGCTGGACATGTCGCCAGATGACACCATAACAAACTTCCTTTCAGCAGCCGAATGTGTGCGGAGAACTCAAGAGGAGAGCGTTCACCGTTTCTGTTGCTGTCCCCTCCCTGCTGACCATCCAGGTTTCCTGACACCATCTCCTTCCTGTCGGAAGAGCTCCCATCGGCATTTCTGTTAGAGGAGATCATTTTCACTGGATGTAGAACTCTGGGCTGAGTCTTTCCTTTTCCCCAGCACTTAAAACATGTGCTACTTCTGGGAGTACCCTGTTGGCCTAGTGGGTAGGATGCCAGGCTTTCACTGCCGGGGCCCAGGTTCAATCCCTGGTCAGGGAACTAAGATCCCCCAGCGCCCCCAAAAAAAAAAAAAAAAAAGTGCTACTTCCTGTGGCCTCCGTGGTTTCTAATGAGGAATCTGTAGTCACCACAGGCTGTTCCCCGGGGGGCCGAGGTGCATCTTCTCACTGCTTTCAGGTTTCTTTTGTCTTCGGTTTTCAGCACCGGTTTAGATGTGTCCAGGTGTGGATGTCCTTGAGTTTGTCCTTTTGCTCAACCTCTTGAATCTGTAGGTTTATATCTGTAGGTTTATATCCAAATTTGGGGACGTTTTCAGCCATCATTTCTTCAAATCGCTTCCTCCTCTCCTTTTGCGCTTAGACCTTTGCGTGCCTGTTCAGGTTGGACCATCTCTGTTGTCCTGTCTTCAGTCCAGTTCACTGACTCCTTCCTCTGACTTCTCCATCCAGCTATGGAGTTTGTCTCGAGTTTTAAATTTTGGGTTATTTCCCTTTTTTGTTTATATCTTAACATCCACTGCAGAATGTGTTTGCTCACTCAGGCATTTTATAAGAGCCACTCTGTCTCTGTCAGGTGACTCCAGCATCCTTGGCTTCCCTTGAGTTGAACGTTTCCCAGCTCTTCGTGTGCTGGGTAACTGTAGATTAGATTCTGGACGTTGACCTTATCGGGTCTGGGTCTGGTTAGGCCCAGGCTCACGTTCCCACTGCCACCCGCGGGCTGGACCCCACGTCAGCCCAGCCCCGAAAGCCATGCTCTTCCGGCCGGTCCTGCGTGCCGCTCTGCAAGCTCACCGAGCCGTGGGCCTGAGCTTTAGGAGCACACCGGCAGCTCACGGGTGGTCCTGGGCGTCACAACCACTTCACGGGCTGTTTCTCAAGCTGCTCCCTCTGGTCTGGTTGCTGGCACCCCGTCTGGCCTCCAGCCTGAAACCTGGCACTCCCGTTAACCCTGCTCTGTCGTGCCCCTCCTTAGTCTGGCTGTGCCTCGGGCCACACAGCCCCCGGGGATCACCCGGCCTCTCCGAACTCACTCAGCTTCACAAGTCCCTTTTCCCGACCCCATGGCAGGCTGGCGGCTGTGCCGTGTGCAGGCCCAGGAACTGAGGGTGGGCACCGGTGAGAGGTGCCAGTGCTGAGGGCCCCAGTGCTGCCACTGCCCCTGCCCCGCCTGCCATGGCACCCTTGTCGGAGCCCTCGGCTGCCCCGGCCTCTGCTCGGGTTTCTGGCCACACCTCCGGAGGGGCAGGGCCTCGAGCCGGCTCCCCACCTGCACCCGCCTCCCCACCTGCACCCACCTCCCATGGAGCTTGGAGGCTCGAGCCTG
>NW_020175018.1:19613519-19616954 GCF_003031525.2 Neophocaena asiaeorientalis asiaeorientalis
CTCCGCCTCCCGGGCCTCCCCGCTCCTCTGGCACGTTTCTGTTTCTCTGCTTTTTGTCACCCGCTTCCCAGTGCTCACACCAGGCGGGCCTGGTCCAGCCTTCTTTCCGTGTGTTACGCATTTAGTTCCAATCAACCTCTCTCTTCTCTGTTGGCTCCCTTCTAATTTTTCGATTTCTGCATGTTCTTGATTCCGATTCCGCTGCTTTTGTTTTACAGATTTTGTAGGTTTCCTTGATGGCTTTAAATTAAACATATCTCCACTCTTTTCCAGAAACCGCGTCACCTCGCAGCTACCCGTGGGGTTTCCTGGCTCCTGTCTGAGGCCGAGCTTGGGTTCCGGGCTGCGGCTCCAGGCGGGTCCCAGGCAGAGCGCTCGGGCTCCGCTGCTGTTGGGCTCCCTTCCCTGTTCTCACCCGTCCAGTTGTTCGGAGACAGACCCAGGGGCCCAGGCTTTCCCGCTGCAGCCGTGGGGCTGGGGCTCTGTCCTCGGGGCGCAGCTGTGCCACCGGCTGGCTCCTCCGGGCACCTTGCCCTCCAGTCCGAACTCCTCCTGGGTCAGCTTCCCCAACCTCGTGTCTGTACCCGGCCCTGCCCAGCCCGTCTGCCTGCGGCCAGCTTGGCTCCGACCCCGCAGGCGACCGGGGCAGCCTCTGCTCACCACTGCCTCTGGCCTGGAGAAACACGCTGTCCCCCAAGGCCCATCCACGTGTCTTCTCAACTGTCACGTTGGCGCGTGCCAAGTGTGGAGCCGATGGCAGTTCAGCACCATCGCTCCACGTGCAGCCTGGCTGCACCTCCACCCCGGGGTGTCCCGAGATGAACAAGCGGGCCAGGTGAGCCCCCAGGATGGGCCTGGGCCAGGCTTAAGGGTACAGCTGGGGCCCCCCCCGCCCCTCTGCTGCCACCTCTGCTGTGTCCATATTGTCACGTGCCAGGCCCCAGAGGTCTGCCCCTGCCCCTGCCCCAGCCAGGGCACCCCCTTGAGAACTCCAAGCCCTGAAACCGGCCCCCCCGCCCCGCCGCCCGCCCCGCCTGCCATCCCCGGTGCCTGGCACTTGCCAGGCCGTGTCCCTCTGCGCCCCCTGCTGGCGGGGAGCGCACACGTGCCGGACGTGCTCCAGAGTCTGCGCTTGGTGACTTGTCCACAGAGGCAGCGGGGGCAGCGGCTGGGGACGCAGACTCGCGTCCCACTGCCCAGTTCGGGGAAGCTCCTAGCGTGTGGCCTAGGGCACCCGCCCCGTCCAGCAGGCACGACGAGGGCCCGTATAGATGCCACGCCCTCCCTGCACACACTGGATGCCACGCCCCTCCCCGCACAAACTGGTCGGCGCTGTGCTGTTGCCAACTTTTTATTCAGACCCTGAACCAGCGACATGCAGGTCCCCTGGGCCCATGGCAGCCTGACCCGCATCTCGACCCTGACGCTGGGAAGTTCCCAGAAGAGGGAGCCTGGGCTCCCTGGGCAAGGCTGGGCCCAGCAAACACCGCCAGGGCCCCACAGAGCTGGCCAAGGGGAACGTGTTGTGCAGACTGTCCCAGAGCCCAGGCCCAGGGGAAGGGGGTGGGTGAAGAGCGGGGGCCCAGTGTCCTGTGCAGCCCAAGCCAGCCAGAGACGGCCCTGGCTGCCCAAGGCTGAGCATCACAGCTGTGGGAGGCGGTGTGCGTGCACGAGCGTGGTGGGGGCCAGGCCGTCCCCCGCTGTGGCCTCACGGGGCCCCCCTCCTAAGGCATTTCTGCAGCAAGCTTCTCTGCCCCCGCGCGCTCTGGGCGGCAGCTCAACCCCCGAAAAAGGGCCATGGGCCTCCGTGGCCTCCTCGGTGGGTCCCAGCGCCCCTCAGCGCCTCTGGCTGGCGAACCAGGAGAAGAAGGGGCGCGGGCGCGGGCGCGGGGCCTGGTGGACACGCACCGTGCGTGGCGAGCGCCAGGCTTTGATGGTGGCGTCGTCGCTGGCCGTCAGCAGGAGCTCCTGCTCCTGGGGGCTGAAGACCACTGAGTTGACCACGTCCTGGTGCCGCAGCTTGGCCAGGCAGATGTTGTAGTGGCGGTCCCAGATGTAGCCGTGCCGATCCTCTGCCCCACTGCGAGAGCGCCTGGGATGAGCCCCCGACCGCCCACTGGGGCCCCTCCCCACCCGGCTCCGCCCCCGGACCTGGCCACGAAGTCCCTGCTGACGTCCAGGAAGATGAAGAAGCACTCATCGTTGGGCGTGTAGGCGCGGTGGGCGCGCAGGGCCCGTTTCACCTCCCGCATGGTCTTGAGGTCGAACACCAGCAGGTCGATCTCCTCCGCGATCGGCGGCGGCTGCATGGGGTCGGCCACCACCGAGCCGCTGGGCCAGGCGCGGCTGTTTACGTACAGGTACCTGCATGGGCACGCTGCTCAGTAAGGGCCTGCGGACGCCCCCACCCAGGCTGCCAACAGACGCCCACCTGTTGTCGGGGGACAGGCCCATGCCGATGATGTGTCCGTGCACGTCGATGACGTGGTCGAGCGCGTCGAAGAAGGCGTCGGAGCCCCGGCCCTCGCCCAGCACGGGCCCCGCCGTGGTCATCTGGTGCGGCAGGATCTGCTTGATGCCTGTGGGGGCCGGGTGGGCAGCGCCTCGGTGCCTGGGAGCGCCCAGACGCCCGCGGCGCCACGGGCCCTGTGCCCCTGGATCCGAAGGTGCGCCCCGGCGGGCTGCACAAGCGCTCACCCTCAGGGCAAAGGGAGGAAGGGACTCTGCGCACAGACGGGCCCCGCCCCACCCCAGGAAGCCTCGCCCGGGCCCCTCACCGATCTGGTGCGGCGAGTAGGTGAAGCAGCCCGTGGTGAAGATGAGGAGTTTGTTGCCGGCGGCGGCTGTGCTGCGCTCGGGGGGCTTGGTGTGGCCCTGGGCCAGCAGCTCGGCCGCCTTGGTCTCCAGCGCGCACTCTGACAGCTGGGGCTGGGCCCGGCCCTCCAGGACGCGCCGCAAGCCCTTGGCGCGGGCCGGGCCCGGGTCGACCGCCTGGTCCTCGCTGTCGCTGCTCAGGTCAAAGACACGGCCGGGGCCTGCGCCAGGGGCGCCGGCGTCCAGCAGGAGCTCCGGGCTGTCGAAGCGACTGCAGTCGGCCACCATGACGGTGCGGATGGTGCTAGCGTTCAGGTTCTGGATCTTGAAAAGCCGCTTCACCACGTTCACGTTCTCCGACTCCACGTCCTGGGGGCAGGAGCGCAGGGGTGGGCACGGGCTGCTGGGGGCTGCCGCCGGCCGCAGGGCCCCCCAGCGCGCACCTGGAAGGCGTTGTTAAGCCAGAGCACAGAGCACGACGTGATGTCCCCGATGCGGTGCAAGTTTCCCGAGATCAGGCTGGTGTCCGTGAGCCAGCAACCGAACACGTCGTAGGGCTTGTTGCGCACGCGGGACAGCAAGGCGAAGGTGTCTGTGGGGAGCAGCAGGATGGGGCGGGGG
>NW_020175018.1:19617410-19619291 GCF_003031525.2 Neophocaena asiaeorientalis asiaeorientalis
GAAGGAGACGGAGCGGGGGGGCCTGGGTGGGACAGCCCCGGTGCGAGGGCTGCCCACCCTCGGCCCACTCTCACCTAGGCTGATGACGGCGATCTCGCCCGAGGAGGAGTTGTGGGGCCCCAGGAACACCCCGGACGCCAACAGCAGAGAATCGTCCTGGTTGAACTGGGAGAACTGGGTGTAGCTCCAGTTGTAGGGCCGCATGTCTGCGCTGTGCAGCAGCGAGATGGTCAGGTCATTGTTCCAGATCTGCATGGAGAGCCGTGCAGGCGCACCTCGTGATCCCGCCCTGCACGGGGCCCCTCTCCCGGTCGGCTCGGCTGAGCCAGTGCTTGGAAACCGCCATCCGGTGGGGGCCCCTTGTCTTTGGCTGTCAGACCGCCGGAGCGATGTGAGTACGTGGAGCTTGGGGCCGGCTCTGGAGCAGCTGCGAGCAGGACCCTCTCTTCTCTGTAGGCAGTTAGGGCCGCCCAGCCCCCGCCTCCCAGCCCGGGTGATCCAGGCCAGTGGTCCAGGTCCCGGGCCTCCCCACGCGGATGCAGCAAACGGGCCAGCTGTCACTCGTGGCCTGGCCCTCTCTCCCTACAGGGTTAGCCGCCCTCACCTTCACGGTGCAGTCCTTGGAGCAGGAAGCAAACTGGTAGCCTGAGTGGGAGAAGCTAAGGTGCAGGACCTGGTCGGTGTGCTCCTCGAGAGTCTGCACCTCCACGCAGGGCACGGTGTCATAGAGCCGCCGAAACTCCTCGTACCAGGATGTGGCCGCTGTGTGTGCGTATGGGCGTGTCGCACTGGGGCCCCACGCCTCAGGGGCCAGCCCTGCCCACCCTCCGGCCTCCCTCCCAGGCCCTGTGGTTTGAGGCACAGCCTGGCTGTCCTCGACCAGCACGAGGACCAGTGGGGCTTCAGGGCGGAGTGCAGGTGCTGACCTGGGTGTCGGGGCACGTTGCGGGCCACCTGGTAGTAGCGGTAGAACTGCTCCCTCCACAGGAACTCATCCCGGGACACGGCCTGCCATTGGTGGCACACCAGCCCCGCGGCCAGCACGTCGGCCGGGCCCAAGTTCAGGAAGATCTGGTAAACGAGGCTGTCGGGGAGCAGGGGTATGCCCCCCTCGTCCATCGTGACATTCTGCCCAGGCGGCCCTGAAACCCATGCACGGTCCCCTTAGCCGCCAGCTGGACCAGGGAGGACACCAGCCCCCAGGCCCAAGGAGAGGCGCAGGGGCCTGCGGTGGAGCTGAGGCAGCCCGCCACCTGCCCCGCTGGGAATTCCACGGGGCTAAGCGCGTGCGGAGAACGCCCGTGGCCAAGGATGCAAGAGCCTCAGCAAGCCTCCTGGACAGCCACGCTGCTTGGACCCCACGCTCCTGAGGGTCCCCGGAAAGGCCCAGTCATCCCCGGAACAGGCAGCTTCCGGGCCTCGTCCAGCCTGAGGCGGGGCTGGCGGCGGGCCCTGGGACCCCAGACCCACCCTCACCCCAAAAGCCCCCTCCTCAGGACAGGCCTTCTGTCCTGAGTGGGGCCCCGGGCGGGTCCCTCTGACCGCCCCCCACAGGATCCCAGGGAGTCATCTGGCTGGCAGGCTGGTGACCGCTCTGAGGCCGAGAAACGAAGGATCGGTGACCCCTGTGCACCCTGCCTCTCTGACCTTGCTGCCCCAGGCTTCGGAGCTGTCAACATGGGACAGAGATCCTTCTCAGGAGGGCCCTGGGGCCGGCGGGACGAGGGCCAGCCCGCCTGCCCCAGACGCCGCCAGGGACACCAGCCGGCCCTGGCCCCTGCCCTCCTCTGGCCTAGGAGAGCCCTGCCAGGTGGGCGACGGGCCAGTGCGGCCACTGCCAGGTGAGCTGGGGCCGGGGGCCGGGGATGGGGGCGGGGTGGC
>NW_020175018.1:19619306-19633028 GCF_003031525.2 Neophocaena asiaeorientalis asiaeorientalis
CCGCTCCGGCCGTCGCGTCTCTATGACTGAGCCCGCCAGGCCAACGTCACGAGCCCCGAGGCATCGATGGCTGTCGAGGGCCGAGCCCAGCAGCCCGCGTTGGCTGTTACTGCGCCTGCGCTTCAGGCCCCGCGGCCCGGGCGGTGCTTCTTCGTGCGCCTGTGTTTGCTCGCTCTCTCCAGAAACAGCGCCCCTGGCGGCCGGGAGGGGCGGCGGCCGAGCGCCGTGGGTCGTGGGCGGGGCTGCGGGCGAGGCTCGAGATCTCCGGTTCGAGACTCGGCTCCGGCGCTTCCCAGTGTCGGGCACAAGTGTTCCTCGTTGTGGGGATAAGACTAGTCCGTACTTCAAGGAGCTGTTGGCGGTTTAAGGGAGATGAATGTGCAAAGGGATGAGCACCAGCCACACTGGAAGTCACGTGGGGAAGAAGCCAAAGGTCAACTCGGACTTTGTACACAGGACATGGCGACAGAGCCCTGCCGGGAAGTGCAGGGCCAAGGTCAGATGTGCAGGGTGAGGCTGAGTTCGTGGGGAGGCCGGGGCAGGGGCAGGGGGCGGTCCGTTTGCTTGGCCCAGGGCCGGGGGGGTGGGGGATGCACACAGACTTCCCGGGCCGGACGGCTGGGCAGCAGTGGGCGGTGGACTCCGACCCGGGACTTGACCATCCTGCCCTGCGCCTCCGCCAGGCCTGTCACCGTCGCTGCTGTCACCATGCTGCCCCCCAGGACGGCATCCCTCCTGACTCTGCTCCTGGCCGTCGGCTCCTTGGGTCAGAGGGCTCAGAGACCCCCTCGGCCCCCGTCCCCCATCAGCGCCATCCAGCCCACGGCCAACTTCGACGCGCAGCGGGTAGGCTTGGAGGAGCTGGAGCGGCGCGCGCCCAGCTTTGCAGCCCCCGTCCCCGCGTGCCCTCACGGGGCCTGTTCCAGTTTTCAGGGACCTGGTTCCTTGTGGCCGTGGCCTCTGCGTGCCGCTCCCTGCAGGAGCAGGGCCACCGGGCTGAGGCCACCACACTGCATGTGACTCCTCAGGGTGCAGCCATGGCTGTCAGCACCTTCCGGAAGCTGTGAGTCCCGGCACGGAGCCCCGCCCCCACCCAGCCTCCTGACTCCCACCCCGGCCCCCAACCCTACCCCTGCTGCGGCCTGCGGCCCTGGGACCAGGGTCCCGGGAGGCCCCACCCAGTTTGGGGTCCCCAAGCCTGCTGTGCCTCCTCCCACCCCCAACCCCCAGGGATGGGATCTGCTGGCAGGTGCGGCAGCTCTACGGTGACACGGGGCTCCCAGGTCGCTTTCTGCTCCAAGGTGAGGCTCGGGCCACGGGGACAAGGGTGCAGGGCTGGGGGTGAGGCTGACCCCGACCTGGCTCCGCCCAGCCCGAGGCGCCCGAGGGGCGGTGGACGTGGTCGTTGGGGAGACGGACTACCGGGGCTTCGCCATCCTGTACCTGGAGCGGGCGCGGCAGCTGTCGGTGAAGCTGTACGGTACGTCCCCGCGGGATCGGGTCTGCACACGCGCAGGGCCGTCTGGGTGGGCCCGGATGGGCACATGGACGCTCCCCTCCCTTTCCCCTGCCCTTGCCGTTAGGCCCAGATGTGGGGACAGAGAGGAGACCGGGGGTGGGGGGCAGGGGTCAGATCACAGCCCCCGGCACACAGCCCAGCTCCCAGAGCGCCCTGCCCGCCCAGCCCGCACCCACCCAGCGGGCGCCCAGGAGCCCCGTGTGTCCCGCACACAGCCCGCTCGCTCCCCGTGAGCGAATCATTCCTGAGTGTGTTTGAGCAGCGGGTCCAGGGTGCCAACCTGACGGAGGACCACACCCTGTTCTTCCCCAAGTATGGTGAGTGTCCCTGCGTCTCCCGCGGTCCACCTCGCCCTCCCCCGCGCCCCGGCCCCGCCACCCCTGACCCCAGCCCCGGCCCCCAGGTTTCTGCGAGGCCGCGGACCAGTTTCACGTCCTGGATGGTGAGTGGGCAGCGCCGGCGGGGCGGTGTGGCAGGGGGCTGGCAGCGCGTGGCTCCCTCCTGGTTGGGTCTCGTCTGTGCTGCAGAAGTGAGGAGGTGAGGCCGGCGGCAGCCCTGCACCAACCAGCAGCCAAGGCCCTGGAGGTGCGGCACCGGCCGCCCCCTTGCTGAGCGGGGGACTCTCTCCCGTCCGCCCCCGAAGCTGCGCCTCGCCTCGCCGCCAGGAGCTCGGGGCGCTGCCTTCATTAAACGCTGTCAGTCTCAGCTCCTGAATTCTTCCTTTCCACGCTGGACCCGGCCGGGGTCTCTGCCCACCTGTCATCTCACGGACACGTGGGGCTGCTTCCCGGGTGGGCCAGGAGGGCATCGGCTTGTCTCCTGGTGAAGAGCCCTCCCCAGGGAGGTGGCGGTGGGGAGTGGCTCCTTCTCAAGGCCTAGAGTGCCCAGACTCCCTGTCCCCAGTGTCCCCTCCTCTGGCCATCGCGCTGTGGTTGTCCTTGTCTTTCCTGCTCCCTGACTGTGCACGCCTGCCCTGCTGGCCTCGCTGGGCTGCCCCGGGTGGGCCCAGGACCTGAACTCGCCTTGTCCAGACACGTCGGCCTTTTCTAGAGGGATGCGGAACCCGCCCCTCAGATCCTTTTTGTCGCCTGTTGACCACTGAGCGCCCTCCTGGGAGGCAGGGGCCCAGAGTCCCAGGGGGCCCTGTGGCCAAGGCAGGAAAGGCCCTTGGGGAGGGTAGGCAGTTTCAAGGGGGCTGGCAGGGAGGCTCCATTCCATTTCCTGGGTGGTGCCTGAGCCTGGGGTGAGCTGGCATCTGTCTTAGGAGGATGTGAGGCTGAGCTGCCCCTCACAGCCACCACAGGGGCTGGCAGGGCCAGACAAGGCACAAGACTGGCCCGCGATTGGGACCGACCACCCCGGCGCTGAGTCCACTCCTGGCATCGGGCATCGGGTGCCCCTGAGGGGAGATCATGTGGGTGAGCGGCCAGGAAGCACAAAGAGAGGTGGGGGGGTCTCTACCCCAATCTGGGGGAAGCTGGCCTGCCAGTACTGGGGTGAGCACGGGAGCTCTAGGTGCAGAGGGAGGGACCCCTGGACAGACTGGGTTGCCCCCAGGAGCCCACACCCAGTGTCAGCCCAAGGTCACCAGCCATGAGGGCCCACAAGATGACCTCTGGCCTGTAGAGAAGACCTTTCTGGAACGTGGGAGCTCCGAGGCCCAGGGAGAGGCAGGCGGGGACTGGAAACGATGTCCTTGCCCCTCCAACCGCTGCCTGGAGGGGCCCCTCCGAGTGACTGTGGACTGTTGGGAGGGGGTCGAGTGCTGGGACAGGGCCACACACACCCCCAACCCCCCCGTAGACTGCGGGTCCCTTCCACACACCAATGTCCTGGCCAACCCGCCCATCCCTCGCCAAGGGTCTCTGACAGTGGAAGAAACGCCAGAGAGAAAATCCGCGGTTGCAACCATCCGATGCCCAAGAAACAGAGACCAAAGGGCGCGAGTACAGAGCAAATCACTCTGGGATCCAGCTGTCCTTCCGTCCCTCCAGCCAGGGTCTGCCTGGGGCTCCCACCGGCAGGGACCGCTGCCGGGGGCCGTAGGGAGGGAAGTGCTCTCGCCTGCGGTGCCAGGGTCCACGTGGGCTCAGCTCCGGCCCCTGCCCACGAGAGCTCGCCTGTCCAGACCCGTCCTGTTAAACAGCTGAGGACATCGGCCAATTCCCACAGCGCTGGGGACGTGGGAGGGTGCTGCCCGCCACGCACGCCCACCCACCCAGCGCCCTGTTGGGTCCCAGGATGCCCGCCCCGCTCCCTCCCTCACCCCGCCCCCGCCCCTGCTGGGCGAGAGCCACGGCCAGTCAGCGCTGTCTCCAGGACGTTGTGGACGCCTGTGCCTGGTACACACTGCCCAGCCAGACCACTGTGTGCTTGCCTGTCCCCCTCCCACTGTGCCCCCCCCCAATCAGGAGAAGGGGCAGCCTCCCTCAAGAGAACCTGGGGAGAGCTTCAGGGCAAATGGCAGCCCCCGGCTTGGGCCAGACCGGGGCTGGAGGGTCAGGGAGCTGGTCATCGGCTTGGCCAAAGCCAGGCCTGGGAGAAGGCCCCAAGTCGCCCTGTTTGGGGAGCCTTAGGGTCTGTCTGATGAGCATTCCTGAAATGCCCACTGCATGCCAGCCTCTGGGCACACAGGTGGCAGGTTCCTGACCCCGGAAGCTTGAGGTCCAGTGCTCACCATTCCCTGACGATGGCGAGGCTGAGGGGGCACCTGGGAGCTGGACCCCCACCCCAGCCCCATTTCATGCCCCCAGCAGCCTCTTTCCCTGGGCTGCGGGGAGGACCAGGCCTCCGTGGGTGAGCTGTAGGCCACAGAACGGGAGGGACCGCTGCCTGGTCCCCGGAGAGCAGGGTCAGAGGCCCCTGGCCCCACCTCTGCATGCCCACCTGCCCTCCGCACCCACTGACCCAGTCCGGACCAGGAGGCCTGGGGTGGCGGTTGCTGGCAGGAGCCCGCAGCCCTGGAGGGCTTGGTGTGTCCACAGCGGGCAGGGACTGTGCCCGACACCCCAGTCTGGGCCGTGCCCACCCGGTGTCCCTCGGCACCGGCCTCCCAGAAGGGCAGACAGGGCTGGTGGGAAGAGGGGAAGACAAAGACCCCGCAGAGCAGAGCTGGAGGCCACACAGGCACCTGTGTCACATGGGCCGCAGCGCAGAGCTGGCCGGGCCCCAGAGAGACCACTGCATGCCTGGCGCCGCATCCCCCAGACAGAAAGGAGGGCCTCTGCTCTGGGGTGTGGGCAGGCCAGGCTCCTTAGAGGCCCCTCTCAGAGCTTCTGGGGAAGAAAGGGTCCTTCCAGCAGAGCTGAGCATCCCAGGGACCATGCCAGGACCTCTCAAGGGATCAAAGGGGCGAGGCCACAGAGCAGGCCAGCCCCACCCGCGGCTGGCTCCTTACATGGGAGGGGGCGGTGGGGAACAGAGGGCTACCGTCGCGACACATTTTGCTTTTGCTAAAATGTTTAACAAGCTCTAATTAAATTTTCAAAAACTGGGTGAAACAATTGTAGCTCTAGATGAATCGTTTTTGTTTTAAATGTATTTATTTGTTTTTATTTTTGGCTGCGTTGGGTCTTTGTTGCTGCGCGCGGGCTTTCTCTAGTTGCGGCAAATGGGGGCTACTCTTCCTTGTTACGTGTGGGCTTCTCATTGCGGTGGCTTCTCTTGTTGCAGAGCATGGGCTCTAGGCACGCGGGCTTCAGTAGTTGTGGCTCGCAGGCTCAGTAGTTGTGGTTCGAGGGCTCTAGAGCGCAGGCTCAGTAGTTGTGGCACACGGGCTCAGTTGCTCTGCGGCATGTGGGATCTTCCTGGACCAGGGCTCGAACCCGTGTCCCCTGCATTGTCAGGCGGATTCTTAACCACTGCGCCACCAGAGAAGCCCCAGATGAATCGTTTTTAATGTAAAGATATTTATTAATTATAATTTGTTTGGGCCTTTTAATTATGAGAGGTGGTTTTTAATATCTTAGAAGAAAGAAAAACCTTGAAAACTCTATGGAAACTACCCTCTAACTGGCAGTCTTAGTCGGGGAACGTGGAGGGGCCGCTCACGCCCAAGGAGCACTGACCTGGAACGCACTGGCCTCGCCCGGACGTGAGGCTGCCGTGTCCCAGGCCCCCGGCGCCGTGGTCCCACAGCAGGTGCATCGCTGGCCCTGTCATGGGACCACCAGGTGCTCTATGCTTAGCCCTTCTCTCTCTCTCTCTTTTTTTTTTCTTGCCACATGGCTTGCGGGAGTTCCCAGTCCAGGGATTGAACCTGGGCCACGGCAGTGAAAGTCCCGAATCCTAACCACTAGGCCACCAGGGAACTCCCTGTGCCTGGCCCTTTTTTTTTTTTTTTTTTTTTTTTTGCGGTACGCGGGCCTCTCACTGTTGTGGCCTCTCCCGTTGCGGAGCACAGGCTCTGGACGCACAGGCTCAGCGGCCATGGCTCACGGGCCCAGCCGCTCCGCGGCACGTGGGATCTTCCCGGACCTGGGCATGAACCCGTGTCCCCTGCATCGGCAGGTGGATTCCCAACCACTGCGCCACCAGGGAAGCCCCTGCTTGGCCCTTCTTGCTGGGCACCTGTCCACACAGGAGCTCCAGTGGACAGATGGGCCAGGCCCCTGAATGTGGGGACGGGGCCAGACTTCCCTCACTGCAGAGGGGACCTCCAGCTCCCCCAGCGCATGGGGGGCCTTCAGGGAGGTCATCCCACGCTGCCTGCACTCACCCAGCACTGCCCTGCTCTGCTGGCCCCACACCAGGGAGATGAACAGGGCCTGGGGGTGGGATCCCTGGGCCTAGGGCACCACTCAGGCCTGGGGTGGGGTGGGGACCCCGCCTGGCCTCCGCTGCTGACCAGGGAAGGCCAGGTGGTCACAGGGGTGGGCGTACTTGTGGAGGGGCCGACTGCTGCCCCTCAAGATCTCCCCAGAGCACCCAGTGGGAGGGCACCACCTGAGGGGGGCAGAGCGCCCCCAGCCCGGGAGGGGTGCAGAGGGGCGGGTTTTAGGCACGATCTCAGGGGGGTTTAGGATCACGTTGGGGTCAGCGGGGTCGTTGGGGCCTGCAGGGTGGGAGGTGGAGGCCAGGTCTTGGGGGAGCTGCCGCCCCAGCTTCTGTTGGAGCGTGATGGGTCCTTTGGGAAGTTCCAGGAAAACCAGCTTGTTGTCTGCGAATTCTCTCACTGTGGCCAGAGTCTGGAAGCAGGTGAGTTGTGCTAACTGGCCAGGCCCGGGGAGGTCAAGGCATGGGGGCTCGGCTGCCCAGACCCCCGCCCCTTCCCCGCCCGGGGCCTGCAGCTGACCTGGAGAGGCCTTGGCAGCCGTCCAGCTGGCAACGGGGAGACACTCCCGGGGAAGGAAGGGCCCCAGCGAGGGCCAGGCCCTTCCCAGAGGAGAGGGGGCCTGGGACAGAGCCAGGGCCTGAAGCCCTGGGCCTTGGGCTCTCCCAGTGGCCTGGCTGGGGCTCCTGTTTAGGACAGGCTGCCCCGGGCCAAGGGCGGGAGGCGGTGACTCAGGACGAGCCCACGGGCCAAGTACAGGTCCTTCCCGCTATCCGATGGAGCCCAGGACCCATGCACTCCGCTGCCAGTGGGGAGAAGGGGCTCTCTGGGGGCTGCCCACGCCCTCCCCAACTATCCCCCAGTCCCCAGGACCCGCCAGGCTGGCCTGCCCTGCCCCTTGCCCTCCCTCTGGGTTGTGACTGCAGGGACCCCCACCTTGGCCTCAGGGACTGTGGAGCAGCAGCGTGGAGGCTGGCAGGCCCAGGCTCTGCGCCATGTTCCTGCAGCGAGAATGCCCCAGCCCTGACCCGTCGGGCAAGGAAACGTCATGCTCCCGTCCTGGGACGGGGCATTCTGTCCTCCACCGGTGGTGGAGTGCAGCTGGGGTGAGGCTGCAGGGGAGACACTGCAGGCCTCTGATCCCCAGCGTGGGGTGCCCGGGATGGGGGCCAAAGCGGTGCAGAGCCTGGCTCTCAGGAATCTGAATGGGAAGGTCGGGGCCCTCCCTGGGAGCTGCTGGACCCAGCGGGCACCCCACCTCCCCAGGCTGGGACCCAGATGCCCTCCCCCCGCTGAGGTGGGCCCCGCCCCTGCCCAGCCCACCCCCAAGCCCTCTGCACCCACCTCTCCTCCTGCCAGGGTCCTGAGGAGGAAAGTGCAGGAGATACACCCCCAGGGAGGGGCGCCTGCCAAGCAGGCCCATAAAAGGGGAGTCCCTGCGTCGGCAGCACTGATGGCCACTTCTCTCCCCTCCGTCCCTGCCGGGATGGGGCCGTGGTGTGCCCCGTGGGTACTACTCTCCCTGCCGAGGGCCCTGAAGGGCCAGACCTCACCCCCACGGACAGTCCCCAGCTCAGTTTCGCAGAGCTTCCAGGAAAGCCAGGTCAGGGGCTGGGAGGGAGGGGGAGGAGGCCGGCCAAGTGGGGTGTGGGGAATCCAGCCCGGCCAGCCCTGCTCTCAGCACCCCCATGCACCCCTGAAGCCAGCAGAAGAGGACCCTGGATTCCCTCCGTAATCCCCACCCGTCCCTGAGAGGTGGAGACATCTCAGTCCCTCTGCGCAGAGGAGGAAACCGAGGCCCAGAGAGGCCAGCCGTGGGCCAGGATCACCGTCCCCGCTAGGCCCAGGGTGGCCTCGGGCTCCTGCCTGTGTGACCGGGGCAGGCCCAGCCTGGGAGCCATCGCCTAGTGCAACGGGGGGTTCTGGGCCTTCCTGGACTCTGCCTACCCCCAGCCCCTTGAAGCTTCAGGGCGAGTGGTTTGTCCTCGGCCTAGCGGGCAGCATCCACAAGCCAGAAGACAGGTCCCTGCTGAGCCCTTTCACAGCAACGTTCTCGCTAAATGAAAACCACCTCTTGGAAGTGGCATATGCCATGATCTGGTGCGTGAGGACCCGGGGCCTGTACCCCCAAGGACGGCTGGGGGGCGGGGGACAGGCGCTCAGGTCCTGCGGGGCACAGCCGGGGCTGGACAGAGAAGGATGCCGCAAGCGTGCGGCCGGGCCTGCGGCTGCTGTATTTGTCACGGTGGGAGGACAGAGGTGCCGCGTTTAAGAGTCTGAAGGGCAAGCTCTGCCCTGAGCTGCCCACGCCTGTGGGCAGGGGGAGAGGGCCCGGCCCTCAGTGACAGCAGCGCAGGGGCCCTGCGGGACGTTCCCGCCGCTGCACCCTCCTACCCGGCCCTGTCCTCCGAGCGCAGGGGCCCTGCCTTTCCCAGTGGCTTGACTTTGGCCAAGTCAAGGAGTAGCTGTTCAGCGTCAGTACAGCCTGAACAGTCACCGTGAACAGCACGCCGCCCACCCCTGCTGGCCTGAGTGTTGCCACAGCTGTCCTGCTGGCTGGCTGCCCGGGACACCCCCTCACCCATCCCACCCGCACCCTCTCTCTGAGCCTGGCTGGACATCCCTCCCCACGCTCTGGGCAGCCCGGTTACCAGCCTGTCCCCAGGATGGGTCAGTGTCGCCTGGAACCCCACCTTCTGCCCTTCGACAAGCAAAGACCCTGTAGAGTCAAAACGGGGGGCCCTGAGGCCAAGGACACGGGTGGTCCAGCCAAGCCCTGGACGCAGACTCGCTGGCACCTGGATCTTTAGAGGCACGGAGACATCAGAAGACCCGACTCCCCAGATGGGCTCCGCCCCCCATCTCTCTCAGCCAAGCCCTCCCTGCAGACCTGGAAGTGTGGCAGCTGTGTGCCAGACAGGGGCAGACGTGGGCAAGGGCCACAGACCGCGTCCCACCCCCCGCGGTGGGATTCTAACCCAGCTGGCCTGGGCCGGGTGGACGCACCCCAGGCATGTTGGCCCGCTGCCCGCTCCGCCTTCCCTGCCCGCCCCGCAGCCCGCCTGGCTTTGCGCCTGATGGACGATCCCCCCTCTCAATCCCCCAGGCGGCTGAGTCTTTGGTGGCCATGGTCCCACCAGCCTGTCCTGCAGACCTGGAAGTACCAGGCGGCCCCCAGGGAGCTCCGTGCTCCCACGCGGCTCTCCTGGCCCTCATTCTGTACAGAAACCCACTTTCCCCTCCTGCCTGGGGTCAGTAGCCAATAGGAGAATCCTTTCCTTTGCTGGGGGCAGTCACCTTCTCTAATTCTGTTATTGTGTCCCCTGGAAGGAGCAGCAGGTGTCCTGCCCGGACAGGAGGTAGGTCACAGAATGTGTTAGTGACCAATCCCCCCTGCACCTCTGGTTCCTGGCCCCCTGGCACCATACGCATGTTGCCAGGTTGAAAACATTCCCTGCGTCCTTTGAGATAGAAGCCATCCTCTGGGCACTGCCCCCGCTGTCACTGTGATCAGTCCTCAGAAGCCAGCCCACAGTTCCAGGGACAGGGACTGCATGAGGATGGAGGTGTCCACAGCAAGAACCCACCCTGCGTGCTTCCCTCCTGTGCAGAATGCTGGGACCTAGGTAAGGCATCCCGTGGGTATGGACAGTGGATATGGACCCACCCGATGTGGCCTGACCATCAAACCCAAGCGGCATCAGGAAAGGGCAAGGAGGCAGGTGCCTGACCCCCCTCGTCCCGTACATGGACACCATGACCAGGCGTCGGGGAAGGGAGGGCCTGGGCGTGGGGACGGGATTGTGTGAACCCCCAGTGCCCACCTCCCCGCTCAGGTCCCATGGTGGGTGGCTGAGCTGGACGGGGGGAGGGCAGACCAGGCAGAGCTCGTCCTGGAATGTTGGCCCCTGAGGGGCTTATGATGGGACCCGGGGAGCTGCTGGCTGGAGCCGTGCAGCCCCTGCTGTGGGCCCCAAGCCGTGGCCTCAGGCCCTGTGGGCAGCTGGCTCGTCTCTTCATCCTGGCCCCAGAGCCCCCATCACCATCTGGGCCTGCTGGGCCCAGGACCAGTCCCCTGGGCGCTTCCAGAGCTGACGCTGCCTGTTTCCTGGAAGAGGAATGTAGAGAGAAGGTAGGCCAGGGTGACGGGGTCCTGAGTGGTCAGCCCTGGGGAATGGGATCTGTGGGTGCAGAGCTGAGCTGGAGCCCCTGCCACCCTGCCCTCTGCCCTCCCTTCTGGGTCCTGAGGCCTAGCGCCCACTCTGGCCCCTGGGGAAGCACCTTTCCCGGTAGCACCCGCTCAGAGGGTAACCTGGGCCTGGCTGCCTGGTTCCCGAAGAGTCACCCAATGGACCTCCCGACGCAGACAGTGAGGACACAGGGCCCCTGAGGAGGATGGTGTCACGTGGCTGGGGGGCCACCCAGTCCAGGTGTGACAGGGTAACCTGGGGAGTCCCTCTGTTCACCCTGGGGCCTGGGGAGGACCAGAAGATGCGTCCTCCCAGTTCCCAAGGAGCCCAGACACCTCTGCTGGGAAGAGAGAAGGGGAAGCGCTGTGTGGACGGGGCTCTGTGCACCTCCAGGCGGGTCCACGGGGCAGGTTCCCAGGGACCGGGGCTGGTGAGGCCTCCAGGGTCAATCTCGGCCTGGGAAGGGGCCCCCACCAAGCTGCCCACCTCTGCAGGCCCTCTGACCTGGCCAAGGAGCCAGACCCAAGGGGCTTGGATCCCAGCACAGAGGGGAAGTGCGGGGGCTGACAGGCCAGGCTCCCTCCGCCCCGCCACCCTGTCAGCTGACCGGTTCCCAGGAGCCGGAGGGAGAACAGGCCCACCACCAGCCCAGCAGGCAGGGCCCTCCTGACCCCTGCCCTGGAGCACCCCAGAGCCATCACACCCCTCTTTCCTCGCTGGTGACCTTGCTGGAGAAGGCTTGCGAGGCCAGGGTGCCCAGCGGCCAGAGCTCAGGCTGCACTGTCCCAGGCCTGGATGTCAGGGTGTCCAGTGTCACCCACCACCCGTGGCTGACAGCAAGACAAGGGGCACCCAGGGCTCCTCCCGGGCAGCCATCCTGGGGACCACCTCTGGTGTCCTCCGGGCAGACTAGAAACGGGAGTGGGCTTGAGCGGAGGGCCTCCGGCCACTGTGGAACCAGACCGGGGACCAAGAGGCCGGGGCGCCCGCAGGACCGCGGGGAGGGTCTGACCGCCCACCTCGTTCCCCCGGCGAGGACGGCGAGGACGCTCCGGTTCCCCAGGCTGTTGCAGGGGCAGGAGCGGGCGCTGGAGCGTCGTCTCTACCGTGTTCACGCACCTCCCCAGGGGGCGGGATGCTCTGAGGCTCAGGGAGGAACGCCCTGGCGGGAGCTATTTTGTTTTAAAGGAAGTTATTGGATTTCTTAGGTCTGTGTGTGTTAGACCCAAACGGTCTCCGAGGGATTCCAACTCGCCCAAGAACCGTCGAGAGCCGCTGCAACACGCAAGAGGTTTATTAGGAGCCGATGCACCGGGGTTCCCTGAACCTCACGCAGGAGGCCGATGGGAAAGCCCGAGAAGCAAAATTACATACATTTTATAGGTTACAGTTTCTGGTTAACATATCGTGCATTTCCCTGATTGGTTTATTACAGCTTAGCCATAGAATCTTATTGGTTTATTATAGAATACCCTATTTGCATCTATAGGAGTGCGGAGGGGTGGGCATGATTAGGCTTGTTTGTTTCAACATTTTTTGCGGTTTACCGGTTAGGACAAGCCGCCCGTTTCTCAGACCGGTTCTTGCCTAAGGGCATATCGGCTTCATGCACCTGGAAAGTACCTGATCTACAAGTTCCTTATTTAAACAGGAGGGAGTGGGATCAGAAGTTGTTTTTGCAAGGACCATGGAGTAACGGAAAATCCCCAGAGGACTTTTTGGCCCCACATGTGGATTAGCTGGGAGGCAGGTTTTTTCCACTCCGTCAGTTACTGGGCCTCTGAGACCCTAGACAGCACACGTCCCCCAGAGCAACTGCACCTCAGCGGGTGGGGTCCCCTGGCTCTGTCCCGGGGGGAGGGCTGGGCTGAGTGGCACAGTGGCCCTGGGTCTGGGCTGGGGAGGGCAGCAGAAGGCCGGGGCTGTCCCAGAAGCAGACCCCGCTCTGGCTTGTCCAACTGGCCTGATCTCGGCGTCCCCACACCGACCTCCCCCGTGTCTCTGGGGCCTGTGTCAGGTCTCACCTCCCACAAGGCCCCTGGGGCTCGGGGACGCTGGTGCCCGTTGTGCCGCCGGGTCCCATGGCGCCATGGGGTGGGACCCTTGGGAGGCCACCGCAGCATCCGTGCCTACCCTGTCCTGGCCTGGCTCTTCTCGGGCCCAGTGGGCAGGGTGGCTCCGGGGCAGGGAGCTGCCCCCGCCCAGAGCTGGCCATCTGGAGACGGTTGTGGCTGAGCCCTGGGGGGCCGGGACAGGGCGTGGGCGCAGCACGTGTGTGGGGAGCGTGCGGCCCTTCTTCTCACCCTGCAGTGCTCGTTTTGCAGGTCAAGATGCTCAGAGCCCCAACCCCCTGACCTGTTTATTTCTGGGGAGGGGGAGGGGCACCCCACGCCCACCCCTCCCCTGCCTGGCTGGGGGAGGAGCCACGTCATCCTTCAACAGGTGCGGGACAGGTGACCCCCACCTGGTGGTGGTGGAAGAGGAGTAGGGGCGGGAGGCATGGAGGGAGGGGGCCGGCCGCGCTCCGGGGAAGGGGCCGGGGCAGAGACGGAGGGGCGTGAACCCCAGGGCTGCAGACGCGGGTAGCCCTGAGTGAAGAACAAGTGGCCGTGGGCACCTACGTGTGTGTGTGTGTGTGTGTGTGCATGCTTGTGGGGATGTGCATGTGGGTGTGTCCCCAGGAAGGGGACTTACGGGCCACACCTAGGTAGGGGACGGGGACTGACACGGACTCGGTTCTGAGCCCAGGAGGAAAGGAGGAAGGACCAGCCCCCGAGCCCCCAGCCCCCGTCTGGATAGAGATGAGGGTCCCGCTCCGCCCGGGCTCAGAGAGGTGCTGTGGTCACCCACACAGGGCGCTGTGATCTGGAAGCCGCGTCTGCGTGCAGCTCGTAGTGCTAGGGGACATGGTGGCCTTCCCCGGCGCTTCCCGTGAGGGCTGCCAGCCAGGCCAAGTATGAGCCACAGGGGCTGTAGGCAGAGCCCCCAACGCCGCCCCAGGGAGCCCAGGCCAGCAGCCCCTCCCCAGCAGCGGGGCCCCGGCTGGGCCTGCGCTGCCGAGCTTGGCAGGAGCCGTGGGCTGGGGAGGCCGCCCTGGGTCCGCTGACAGCGACCTTGGCCACACAGGCTCCTCCGAGCAGTGCTCACCCTGAGGCTGTAGAGACAGTCAGTGCCCCCGCCCCAGCCCTGCCGGGAGCCCGGTGCAGCCCCTCCCTAGGCCCCCGCCAGCCCCACCCTTCTCC
>NW_020175018.1:19633218-19646397 GCF_003031525.2 Neophocaena asiaeorientalis asiaeorientalis
CGAGTCGGACCGGAGTCAGCAGGACGGCCGCCTGCAGCCCCGTCGCTTGGCTCCCTGCCCGGTGCCCACACCACCTCTTCCCTAATCCTTACAGCCGGCGACCCTGGTCCACGGCCCCGCCAAGCGCCTGAGGCCCAGAGGACCTCGGGGCTGAGGGGCCAGCTGTGGCCGAGCTGGACGGAGCCCTGAGCCCAGGTCTCGGCCATGGGAACCCAGCCTGGGCAGTGAGGCCCCTGCTTCGCCCACCTCTCAGCCCCTCCCCTCCCGACCTGTCCCGGTCCTGTCTTCTAGTCCAGCGTCCATTAGGGCCGAGCAAGCCTCTCAGCCTCCATCCCCCATGGCCAGGCAAAGTCCCACGCACAACTGTCCCCGTGGCTCTGGGACAGCGGGGGGCGGTGCCCAGCGTTCTCACACGGGAAAGGACGCGCCTCTCTCCAGAGTGGGCAGAGCCTGGGTCCCGCCGGCCCGTAACCTCCGTGGCCTCCCTTGACCTCTGATCCCGGTGGCCCATCTCCTCCCCCAGGCCTCACCCCACGGCCCTCCTGCTTCCCCTCCGGCCTCACCTCTCTGCAGCCTCTAACGAATCTGGTTCCTCTGTGTCAGGGCCTCCAGGCACAGGCCTCCAGCCGCCCCTCCCTCCCCCTATTCTGTCACCACCTGTGACTGCAGCCTTGTCCTGACTCCAGGCCTGGGTTTCCAACCACCCCTGGGACTCCACTGGCTCCTTCCCCACCTGCCACTGGCTCCCTTCTGCTCCTGCCACGGGTCAAGGGAGCCCCAGCACCCCACATCCGCACTCCACCTCCCCTCGAGATCTTCTGACTGTCCCTCTCTAACCCGGGATCCCCCCAGGTATCTCATCTGTGAGCCACTGAAACAGGCCCTTGCTGACCCCCCCTCCGCAGTGGCCTGCCTCCGCCTCCGCCCAGTGTGGGGACCCAGCTGGCCGCTGGATGGGGAGGGTCTGCCCGGATCTCTGGCACGGACTAGTGGGGGTCAGGGTGTGCCCTGGAGGGCCTGGAACCTGGGGGCCGCAGAGCCGTGGCCCAGAGGACGCTGACCTCACGTGGAAGGAGAGGAGAGTCGTCCTGGCCTCTGGGCCTGTGCGGTGGCTGGACTGTGGGTGACTGGGGAGATCGGCCACAGAAGACAGTGGCCAGGGAGCAACTTCCAGCCTCCAGCACCAGGGGCTACCGGGCCAGCCCCTTCCTTCCCCCCCCAGAGAGCGTCCTGGTCCCTTGTGCGCCAGGGCCTCCGCCAGCGCTGCCACTTCCCAGTGAGGCTGCCCAGCCTCTGCTCCTCTTCTGCACACAGAGCCTCCGGCCAGGACATCGGCAGCTGTCGGGAGGGGACACCTTGGCTTCAGGCTTCAGGTCTCAGCACTCTGAGAAGCTCCTCGAGACCCAGAGGCCGGGGCGCGGCTGGGGGTGGGTGTGGGCCTGGCGCGGGGCTTGTGGTCATCGTCCTTGGGGAGGGGTGCGAGCTGCCTCCCCTTCTTGTCTGTGGGGCTCGGTGTGAGCCAACGACACGGCCAGGCGGGATGCAGACTGCGATTCCCGGCTTCCCAGGTAGCCGATCCTGGCCTCGCGGCTAAGTCTAGACAGCAGACGTGTGGTGACCTTCGCATCCTCCTGGAAGCCTTCTGAGAGAGGGGCACCCTCGCCCCTGTCCGTGGTGCTGGTGGAGCCAGCAACTGGGGCAGAGGCCATGCACGGTGGTGACACCGGCAGGAGGGCCAGAGAGCCTCGAGGCCCCACATGGGCCCCAGCCACCACCTCTGGGCTTTTACATCAAAGAGAAACAAACTCCCGTCTCATCTAAGCCATAGTCACGCCCGGCTTTTTTTGCCAAATCCCAGCAGAGGGGTGGTCTACGAGATCCCTGCCCAGGCCTCCAAACTGTCAAGGTCAGCAAAAGCCAGGAGCATTTGGGAAGCTGTCACAGCCCAGAGAGCCTGAGAAGCCTTGACGACCGACAGTCGTGCTCTTCCCAGATGGGGTCCTGGGACAGGAAAGGATATTTGGGGGAAACTGAGGAAATGGGATAAAGCACGGACTTCAGTTAATCATGTGTCAACACTGGTTCATTAACCGTGACAGATGTTCCACACTAACGTGACGTGCTAACAACAGGGCAGCCGGGTGGGGGGTGTATGGGAACCTTCACAACTCTTCTGTAAGTCTAAAACTAGCCTAAAATTTCCAGTTTATGGAAAGAAATCTTATCATTCAAACACTTTGCACACGTGCAGGACATGGCGAGTCAGTGACCCCCAGGAAAACGGACCGCGTTGTGGTGCCGCGGTGGGAAGATCTGTCGACGGGTCCGGCTTCTGCTCAGACTTTTTCTTCCTGAATCCACTTTGCTGGGCTTGCTGGGAAATTCCCCCTCTCTTCGTGGCGGTTTCCTCTCGTTATCCTTCGGATGTCTGTAGACTTTTTTTTCATTCCTGCAGTGTTGATCTGTGCCTTGTCTCTGTGTCTCGATTAATCATCCCGGGTTTCTACCTCTGTTATTAGTCTTTCCCGAACCTCGACGTTTGCCTGATATTCTATTATTTTACTAATTCTTGGTCTGCTGATAGACCGGCCCTTCAGAGCATCCAGGCTGCCCCCTCCCCGAGGCTCACGCCTCCGGGTAGCAGCCTCCTCTCTGCCCCGCCCCCACTTGAGTCCCCGAGCCCCAGGGTCTGAAATCAGCCACCCCTCGGGGTTGTCTACAAGCCCCTGTGTGCTCTCCGGAGAAACGGGACTGATAGGATATGTGTATAGATGCCTGTGAGGGAAATCTATTCTAGGCACGGGCTCACGCGGTTATGAGGCCGTGAAGCCCCACGGTCCACCGTCTGCAAGCTGGGGCCCCAGGAGACCGGGGGGCCCAATTCAGTCCAAGTCCGAAGACCTGAGGAGGTGTAGACCCTGGTCTGGGTCCAAAAGCACAGGAACCAGGAGCGCCGATGTCCGCAGGCAGGGGAAGAGGGTCACGGCTCAGCTCCAGCGGAGTGACTTTGTCCCCCACCTTTTCTATTTGGGCCCCCGGGGGCTGGATGGGGACCCCCAACCCCGCTTTCCTCTGACCCCAAATCACAGGCTAATCTCTCCCAGAGACACGCTCCCAGACACACCAGGAATGAGGTTCTACCAGCTCTCTGGGTGCCCTTAGCTCAGGCGACTGGCCTGCCTGGGGCACGGCCAAGCCCCTCAGCCCCTAGCTGGGGGGCTACAGCTCCGCACACAGGCCAGGATTCCCAGGGACCCATCTCCCGAGAGGATCCCAGGTTCCCGGGGAGCAGGCCTGGGAGTGGGTGTCTGAGAGCGGGGGCCTTGGGTGTGTAAGCAAAGACCCAGGATCCGTGAGAAGCTCTGGTTCTGCCAATGCAGGCTGAGCTCCGGGCGGGGGCCAGGGGACCCTTTGGACTGCTCAGCCCCGAGAGAGGAGAATACCCTCCTGAGGCCTTAGGGGGTCCAGAAGCCCCCCAGGCCCAGAGGGAGGTGCCCAGACCCTCCAGCCTGCACCCTCCCCACCTGCCTGCCACCTCTGTGGGCAGGTCCCATGCTGAGAGCCAGTTCACATCACGGGCCTGGGCTCTGTGGGTGAGTGTGCTCTGCCCCCGCCCAGGGTCCAGGCACCAAGCCCCGAACCCAGAAACTCCTGTATCCCCCCAGGCCCCCAAGAATTGCCCTGCCAAGGGTCAGTGGCCAGGCCGAGTTCTCTCTGGGGCACCCCCTGGCCGGGTCCACCTCACCCAGGGGCACCCGTTCAGGACTCCGGGAGTGGAAGGGTGGGGGCCACTGTGGCCAGCCGGCAGCCACCATGGGGCAGCGGACCTTGCCATGTCCGGGAAAGAGGAGGTTTGCCTGCTCCCCCGGGTGTGGGGCTGCCGAACACGGCGGTGGCCTCAGGCGGCCCTGACCCAGACCGGACCTGGGCGCAGAGCGGGGTCAGTGGCCGGCCAGCCTGGCGCTGACCCTCTCTGTCCCTCCCTCTCCACCGCCCAGCCACCTGCCCCGGGACCAGAGCACGACTCAGCCATCTCCCAGACCGGGCAGGCGGGGACGGGTTCCACACTGTGGGCCCTCAGCTCAGGTGCCTGTGTGACCCCCCGGGCCTGGCTGGGCGCTCCCAGCAGGCGTCCTGGCCCAGGAGACCCTGATGTCCAGTGTGGGGTGGCGACTGCTCGGACAGTGGACACAGGGGGCCGGGGGCACGTGAGTGTAAGGAGGCCAGGCTGGGGCACGTCCCCGTGGGCTGGCAGACTCAGCAGGTGCCCCTGCCCCACCCACTTCTAGGACCAGGGCCCAGAACGGGGCCGGATGGGTAAAAGGACCCACTGTCTGATCTTCGCTGGGCCAAGTCCAAGGGGGGCCTCACAGCCTCCCCACCCCAAGCCCTCCTTGGATGCTCTCACTCTCACACCTCTCCTCCTGGCCCACTTGTACCCAGGAGACAAAGGGGCAAAACCTCACCCTTCCTGGATTTGGAGGAAGGTGAGCTTGCCCTGGGGTGGCGGCTAGCAGGTGAACCCTTTAACAGGGGCTTCTAGGCCAGCCCCTCCGCCACGCCTCCACCGCCTGCCAGGCCAGCGGCCGCCCAGGCCTCCCGCCTCCTCGCTCAGAACGGAGCCCCTGGGACCCTTGTGGGTGGCACCATCCTGCCGGGAGTATGGCAGACCCAGGCCCAGAGCCCCGAACATCTCCCGGGGCTTCAGTCACCCCAGGGCCCGAACTGGCCTTGCCACAAGGTCTGTCCCTGGCACAGCCTGGAGAAGGTGGGCCGAGTGGGCATCCAGGGCGGAAGGCCCGGGACCCGCCTGGACAGGAGGAAAGAGGGCGAGTGTAGCCGGGCCCAGACCGACTCCAGCCCTGCCTTAGGCCACAGCCCTCGGAGCACCGGTGAGGTGGGAACATCTCGGTGCCTCTGCGCAGATGGAGAAACTGAGGCTCGGGAAGGTCAGGGTCATCCTGTCCCTGCCACACCCAAGGGAGCCTCTGGTCCCTGCTCGTGCCTCGGGGCAGGTCCAGCGCGGGGACCTCTGCCCGGTGAGAGGGCCCCTGGCTCCTGGATGCCCGGGCGGTGTGGGATGGGCCTCCCAGGGCCTGCTCAGCCCCAGCTCGGTGCAGTTTCCGGGGGCGGCATTCCCTCGTGGCCCAGCAGGCAGCACCTTCGGGGAGGACCAGTCCTGATTCAGGACAGCCTCGGCGATCTTCAAGCTCAAGGACGACCGTCGCTTTGCCACCACCTCTCTCTCCTCAGGGTGCGGCTGGACACCCAGAGCCCCTGCCTGGAGGCGGGCAGGCCAACAGCTCGAGGGAGGGCGGCCAGCACGGGCCGCGCACCTGCTCTCTCTCCCCGCAATGGGGAGAGGAGCCATGTGGGTGCAGCCAGAGCTCGGCTGGAAGGAGGAAGGTACCTAGGTCCAGGCTGGTGGCAGAGAGACGGGCCCGGGACACCCGACTTCTGCATCCGCCAGGCTTCCCGCCAGGCTCCCCTGAGGGATGGGCCGCCACGGGAGACGTGTGGCAACAGGACTGTTCCGGAAGGACCCAAGCCTCTCCGACCCGGTTCACCCACCTGCCCCGCCCCCCGTCCCCAAAGCCCCTCCAACCGGGGGCCTCCTCCCTCCTCCCTCCGCCCAAGCACTCCCCACGGGGCCCCAGCCCGCGCACACGGGGTCCACAGCCCTGTCCCCAGGGGCGGCCAGACCCGGACCCCTCGGAGGCCTGGAAGGGGGCTCTCCCACCCAGGAAGGGCCCAGAGCTGCTCCTTAGGTCACAGGGCGGCCGGGGGGGCCTGGGGGGCACCCAGAGGGAGGCCATGCTCAGCAGCCCCCCACCAGCAGGAGGAGACGCGCAGGATGGAGATAGCTGTCAGCACTTCTCCCTGGCGCTCCACGTGGAGGTCAAGGGCCACGAGGACAGAGGGGCGCAGTCTGGAGGGAGGCTCCTCCCAGGACTCACCCCTTTCTCGGTCACAGGGCCGAGGAAGGAGCTGAATTCTGAGCTGAGGGAGAAACTTGTCGCGTTTGTCCAGACGCTGGGCATCTCCCGTGACCACACTGCATTTTGCCCCAAAGCAGCGCTGGGAGGTCTGCGGTAGCTGGGGCGGGGCACCGGGGGCCGACACTGGGGAAGGGGCCCGGGAGCCTGAGGGGCTGAGGTGCAGGGGCCGGGCGGCAGTGTCCACTGAGGAGGGGCTGTGTGCCCAGCTGGGGTGGGCACCAGACCTCAGACATGCCTGTCCTGGCCCAGTCCACCTGGTAAGGAGGTCATCAGGACCCAGGTAGCAAGGCTGGGGGCTGGGGCTCGGGAAGAGGGTCCCAGGCAGGACCCGTCGAGCAGCAGAAGCTCCCAAGGGCAGCAGCCAAGCAGAGGCACAGCGAGGGCGGCCCTGGACGAGGGCACGGAGGAGGGGACTGAGGGGGGACAGCTTGTCAAATGGGGAGGCCAGGGCAGGGGAGGGTCACCCTGAGGGCAGAGAGGACGCACAGGGGCCCGTCTGTGTGACCAAGGGAAGGAGGGGACAGGCCCGTGGGACTTGTGCTGGGGGGCTGGGGAGGGGGCAGTCCTGAGATGAAAGGTTAACGCTGCAAGGACACAATTAGGTTCAGGGCCTCAGAAGAGACCCAGCAGGTGAGAGAGGCCCCGACCCGGCCTTCCTTAACTGCTTCAGGAGCACGGAGCGGAGGCCGCAGGCCGCCACGAGGACCCCGGACCCAGGCACCTCTTTTGCCTCTGCCCAGACCTCCAGGTGCCCCTGCTCCGACCACCTTCCCCCCTCCACACGGCCCCCCCACCCCAGGCCACCCCCTCCCCACCTAAGTCCCCCTGCCCTGGGCCACCCTGTCCCCTCACTTCAGGGGCGTTTCCCAGCGTCCCTGGTGTTTCCTGTCTCTGGCCCTTTACACGTGATAACCGCACACACGCAGAGCTCACGTATGAGCGTACACCACTTACACACCCACACACGCACACGTGCGCACAGGGAGGACGCCCTCGGGTGCACGCACGCTCACAGGCACGTGCACGCCCTCTGTGCCCGGCGGCCCATTCTGCAGTGAGCCTGGGGCCCGCGGGCGTTGCCTGAGGAGCCTGGGCTGGGGGCAGGGGCTGTGCAAACAGGCCCTGCCCCTCCGACCAGCGCCCCGGCCTCACAGAGCGAGTGTCTCCCGAGGCCTGAGGGGGCTGTGAGGAAGGCTGGGGCACTGGGGGCCTCCTGGGGCCCAGGCAGTGCCTACAGAGGTGAGGCAGCCAGAGGCCCTGCCCCTTTCCCTCCCTGCGCCCCAGGCCTCCCGCTCTCCAGCGCCCGCCCCGTTTCTGCCTGGCCTCCCCGCTCTCAGATGGCCCAGGCCAGGCCCTCGTGAAATGCTGGACCCACCCCCTCTGGAGCCCAGCCTGGCCCTTGGCTGACCCCATCCTCACAGCCGGTCAAGGCCTTGCCTGTGCCTCGTCTCCCGAGGCCACATCTGTCCCCCTCACCCCTCCCGCACCAGGAATAAACATTTGGTGCCCGGATGGGCCGGCAGGACTGCACAACGACAGTGGCGTCCTGGGGCTGAGGGGCGGCACCCAGAGCCCCCGGTCGCAGCCCCAGGCCGGGCAGCCTGAGTGTCCTCTCTGACGTTTGTCCCCACTTAACTCCCCGGCAACCGCCCCCAAGGGCTGGGCACACTCCTGACCAAGGTGAGCCCTGCCCAGTACCACCCCTGCTAGGTGCCCCCCGCTGCAGGCCTTGATCAGAGCCGTGGCTCCCACCCACCAGGGGTCACCTTGGGCCCTGAGTGAAAGGCAGGAGTGCCCACTGCAGGAGAATACTTAGGCCCAGGTCCAAGGACCTCAGGCCCAGGCCCAAGGGGTGGCCTTGCTTCCCCTGGCGGGACCAGGAGATCCTGCAGCGCCTTGGGCCAGCCTGGCATGGTCAGGTCACAGGGGCGAGAAAACTTCCAGAATCAGGAGACTCCACTGAGGCCCTGGATGAGGAAGACCCCCACAAGAAACAGTCCTGGCTTTGGGGTCCTTTCGGGGGGAGGGGCAGCCCAGCCTGGCCGCAGTGACTCAGGAGGGCCCATCCGTGGATGCTCCCAGGAGACCTGGTGCCCACAGGCCCCTCCTACCCAGAGACCGTGCACCCAGCCTTCCACAGGTGAGGGGACATGCTTTAGCTCCAACCACCCCCCACCGGGCTGGATGCTTCTGGAAGCCACCTGCTCTGGTCACCCAATCCGGAGTGTCACACCCGTGGGAGGCTGGGGGCTGCGGGCCATGGTGGGGGGCAGGCCGCTCTCCCCACAGCCCTGCCAGGCCCCTCTCTAAGGCAGAATGCTGCAGCCCCTCTACCTCTCCAGAGGCAGCCAGCCGGCCCTGGGCTCCTGCTGGCCAGCAGGAGCCTCGGGGTGGCCGTGACCATCCTTGGGCCCCTTGGGGTCTGGCAGCCGTGCTTCATCCCACCCCCCGGCCCTCCCCCAGCTTTGGCTCCTGGGGCAGCCCAATCTCCTGGGCTGGGAAAGAAGACGCCAGGTGGAGACACGGTCATCACCAGGTGTCGACAGTGGCCAACCCAAAGCAGAGAGGGGATGAAGAGACAGAGGCCGGGCCAGCACAGGGGGAAGAGTGGGCCCCCTGTGGTCTGGGTAGAAACTCAGAGAGGGCCTCATTTGGGGACACTCCGAGTCTGGGGTGCCTCCTTAAACTTCAGAGCAGCTATCCTCTGGGGATCCCAGGCGGAGGTGTGGAGAGCTGCTTGCACCCGGAGGAGCCCTAAGCTGGCTGTCCCGTCGGTACCCAGCCCTGGTGGTCTCACGCTGCAGACCCAGTGCCCCACCAGGCAGCACGGCCACTCTCCGCTTTGGCCATCTCTCCACCGGGCTGCCTCGGGTCTTTCCCAGGGCAGCCCTGGAGGCTGGACCAGTCCAGGAGCTGGGAAAGTGGGCAGGGAAAGGGGATGAGGCCTTCGGTGATTTTCTGGAGTATTCTGTCTAGAAGCTTCTAGGTGACCCCGGGCGCTGCCCCTCTTCTACTTAAAATCTACTGGCTGGGGATCCCCCCATGGGAGGAGCATGTTGGATGGGGTGATCTCCGGGGCTGTGAGCCACCTCTGGAGGGCGGGGCACAGGCCTGAAGGGTGAGGTGGGGTCCAGTGGGGCCTCCCCTGCCCACCAGCTCAGTGCTCCCTCAGAGCCCCTTCCCGCAGGCTGGTGGCACTGACGGCCAAGCAGCAAGTAGGTGGGGTCCGTGAGGTCCCTGTGAATCCCCAATCCAAGACCAGCAGACACTCCATTAGCCACCGGTCAGTGAGAGGCCACCAGGTGTTGGGAGAGCCTCAGCTCTGAAGGGCCAGCCATCTCTGGGGGATACTGCCTGGGGACTGGGACCCGTCACTGCCCCCCAAGGAGATCAAGCCTAGGCCTGGGCCCGGGCTTGCCTCTGACCTGCTGGGCCAGAAGCAGGGGGCTGGCAGCAGTGACCTCTCAAGGTCCAGGCCAACTCCCGGCACCCTTGTAGCCCAGCAGCTTCCCTCCCGGGCAGATGCCCATCCCCCCTCACGCCTGGGTCTTGGGCTCCAGGGAAACTGCAGCCTCAGCTCCACTGATCACTGAGCAGCCATGTCTGCGGCTCACGTGGCCCCCAGGCCCATGAAAGGCCTGAGCCCAGCCACATCCAGAGCTGCCAGCTTCTGCGATGGGCCAGAGACGGAGAGGAACCTAAGGCGGGGACCCCAGGTCAGCCTCCCGGGGGTCTCTCCTGGTGCCAGGGCTGGGAGTGGGCTCCTGAGAGGCCAGGGTCTGGCTCCCGGGCTCAGGGCAGGCACCCTGCCCTCTCAGACACCCCACCTGCCTGTCCCCCTGAGACCCAGGGAGCAGCCCCTGGTCTGCCAGGACCGGGCAACTCGGCGCTCAGTGGGTGCCAGGAGGAGCCTCACCACCCCCATGTCCAGCACGTACCCACCACCTGGAGGGTGGAGATGGCCCAGCCGGCGCTGCTGACCACACGCAGGGCTAAGCTCAGAGCAGAACGGAGGGGTGCAGAGGGCACAGAGGGGGTCCTGGTGCCTGTGGGATCCCCCTCTCGCTCCTGTGCCCAGCCTCCGTCCTGCACAGCCCCAGGGGAAGGGAAGAAAGGGGCAGAAATCTTGCAGGAGTTGCTGGCAATGGCCCAACCCTACCTGGACCTGGCAAAAGGGACTCATCGGCCCTTGGGGGGCCGATGCCAGGTGTCCCCATCAACAGGGCTCTCAGGGGGACCCCTCCTCCACCTGCCAGGCCCCGCAGCTGCCCAGGAACCCACTTCCTGGGCCCTGAAATAGTGCCCTGGGTCCTCTGAGGTTGGGCCAGGCCCAAGCCCCCACTCAACCCCAGTTTGCTCAGGGTCCCCTGGAGCCCGAGTTCCAGGAGGACTGGGTAAGGGGCTGGAGGGGCACCTGAGGGAGAGCCTGGGGTGGGGGAGGAGTCCAGGGCCCCAGCCTCAGCCCAGCCCTGCCCACGGAAGGCCCCAGCACTGCAACGGGGTTCCCAGGGTAGCCCAGGGGCAGTGCAAGGTCTGGGCACCCGTCCCCACTCCTGCCTGCTCTGACAGACTGTCCCCACACGGCCTAGAGCATGAACAGTGCCTGAGGGGCGGGAGTTGATGGGAGGCCAGGCCAGAGGGGTGGGGGTCTCAGGCCTGCCTCTGCCCCCTCCCCTGCACCGTTGCCCTCCTTACCTCCACCCCCATCCCCCATCACACTCCCCCTCGGCAGGTGCCTCCTATCTCTCTCTGCCCCCGCCCCCCCACTTCATGTTGGCCTCTGCCTCGTACATCAAAGGCTCCCACAGCCCCAGCACCGGTGAGAAAGTAGGAGACTCTCTGCATGGCACTGCCCACCCAGCGGCTCCCCCAGGCAGCCCCGCTGAGAGAGCTCCCTGGTGCCCCCCTCAGGAAACCCGAGTCTGCGCTCCCAGACCCCTGGGCCACTGGGGAGGGGCGACAAAGGGCGGTACATGCCGGCCTCACAGCCCCAGGGAGGGGTCCAGCCAGGGCCTAGCTGCAGGCACCCTGACCTCACCAGGACCCCCGTGGGCCTGATGCCCACCCTCCTGCCCCCACTATGTGAGTGGCAGGGCCCATGCTGGTCCCATTCAGGCAGTTGACCTGACCCACACCTCCCCCTCGATCATTTCCGGCCGCCTTGGGGCCATTCCAAAGCCCGAGGCCAGGGCTGCCAAGAATTCAGCTCCCGGGCGGAAGGTGCCAGGCACTGGGACGGGAGCCCGCACCCTGCTGGGAGCCGGGCCTGTGTCTTGGGGTGATCAGCCCCTGTCCCCTCACCGACCACAGCTGCGTCCCCTCTGTGTCTGCACCACACACGGGACCTCCTTCCCCAGCTTCATCCCTCCCAGCCCGTACCCCAGATACTCGCACCCACCCCACTCACTGTTGCTCAGAGCCGTTGACCCCACTCAGTCCTGTGCTGAGGCCCTGGCTGGCCTGGGGTGGCCTTGGACAGAACCAGGGGGACAGGTGACACTTGCCAGATTTGAACAGGGCCCAGGACCCCATCAACCCAGAGAGGCCTCTGAAGGGAGGCAGCCCTCTCATCCACTGCCACTGGGGGAGGTACCAGCCTCAGCACCCTGGGTAACAGGACAGGCTGAGCTCCACAGGGTGGGCGGGACTGGTGCAGGTGGGGATGCGTGGTGTGGGGGATGGGCCTACGCCCAAGGCCAGAGGGGCCCCGGGCTGAAAGAGGTGCCCAGGGGGCCCCAGCCAGAACCCCGACAGCTGGCCGTCGGGGGAAGCTGTGCCCAGCACATCTGGTCCTCGGCCTCTGTGGGGGCAGATTTGGCTTCTTTACCGTGGCCCAAGTTTCCCATCACCCCGGGGCCTGCTGGGCCTTTCAGGATCAAACTCATACAGTGTAAACGGGGCCGCTTCCCCTCCCAGCATCGCCAGGCTCGGAGACGAAACAGCGGTAGGGCTTGGGCTGGGGGCGGGGTGTTCCCAGTCCCCGGTGGGAAGTGACCAGAGGCCCCAGAGGCAGGGCAGCACCGAGGCTCTTGCCCCCTGCCCCCATCCAGGCTGCCGCGGCGGGTCTTTCTGGGACTGGAAAAAGGACCAGCCACGAAGGGGCCTCCGGCTGCCCGCCCCCGCTCACCCTGCTGTGGCAGCGCCCAGGCCTGTCCTAGCCAGTGCCTCTTACATAAGCAGCCCTGTGGGGGGCTCAGCTGCCGCTGGGCTCAGCTGTCCTGTCCTGCCCCCAACATCACGAGCCTCCAGTGGGCTGTCCCTGTGCCCTGGGTGGAGGCCAAGCCAGGCCCATAAATAGGGGTCTCCCCGGTGGCCTCCGCGCCTCCTGCCTGCCTCTCTGCCTGCGCTGCCTGTTCAGCTCTGGGAGAATGGCCGCTCTGAACATGCTGTGGACAGGGCTGGCCCTGCTGGGGATCCTGGGGGTCCTGCAGATTCCAACCCAGGCCCAGGCCGCCCTGCAGCCCAACTTCCAAGAGGACAAGGTGAGGGGCTCCTCGCCGGGTCCCCAAGGCGGGACAGGGCTGTGTAGGGAGCAGGGTGCTCCCTGGGGCCCAATTTTCTCCCTGGGAAGGGGGTGCTGAAGGGAAGGAGGGCTGGACCGGCAGGAGGAGGCTGACCATGAGAGGCCTTCCCGGGCAATTCGCCAACCAAGATCTGGGTACATTACCCCCAACTGGCAGGGAAGAACCTGTGTCCACGAGCGCCCACATGGCACATGCAGACACGCGGATCACCTGCGTGCCCGTCATCCCTGACCCAACACGGTTAGCCCAACGAGCTCACGATGCCCAGGGAAAACAGGCACACCTTCCACACCTGGGTCCCAGGACACACCTCCGTGGGCGAGCGTGAAGATGGGGATGCTGCCCAGGGCGGCCCCAGGGGATGGCCACAGCAACCGAGTGCGCGCGCGTTCGCGACCCTCCCCCCACTGCGCGCGCGCGCGCACACACACACACACACACACACACACACACACAGCTGGCGGCGCGCTCCCCCTCGGGAGCTGTGGGAACAGTCGGAGTGGGTCTCGCAGCCCCGCGCCCTGCTCCGACCCCTCCAGGGACGGCCTCGGCGCCCTCTGGCGCCAGCTCCACGGCCAGGCAAGGCCGGACCCAGTGGAGGGGGCGGGGCCGGGCTGGAGAGGAGGGGAGGGGGAGGGGAGGGGGGGGAAGGGCGG
>NW_020175018.1:19646430-19658590 GCF_003031525.2 Neophocaena asiaeorientalis asiaeorientalis
CTCAAGCTGGTTCCTGGAGAAGAAGAAGGCGCTGTCCATGTGCAAGTCGGTGGTGGCCCCCGCGGCGGACGGTGGCCTCAATCTCACGTCTACCTTCCTCAGGTGGGCGGCGGGGCGGGCTTCTGGGGCCGAGAGCTCCCTGCCCATGGTCGCGGTCTAGGGACAGCCCCCACCCCTGCCTGACCCCTGACCCAGGGTGACCTGCCCACAGGAAAGACCAGTGTGAGACCCGGACTCTGCTGCTGCGTCCTGCAGGCCCCCCAGGCTGCTACAGCTATACCAGTCCCCGTGAGTGGGGCCCCTCGCCAGACCCCAGGGTCAACTCAGGAGTGACACCTGCTGGTCGGGGACTCTGGGTGACACCCTGCCCTGCAGTACATGGAGGGGGGCGGTGATGGCTGCTCTGCCCCGGGATGGAATCTCCCCAGCTGTCTGCTGCCCCGTCCTGCTGCCCCCAAGGCTTCCCCCACACCTTCCGCAGCTCTCCGCCCCAGGACCTCGGGCCTCCTCACTCCCTGCCCGGGAACGACCTCCCCACTGCGAATCCCTCCTCCTCCCGAGAGGAGTTTGGCTGCAGAGTTTGTGGCTGTCCCATGAACTCCTGATTTTCTGAGCCTGTGTGTTTGCTGGGCCCCCAGGACTTCTGGTTTGGGGCCGCTGCGCTGTGCTGGCAGGAAGCAGGGGTCTGGGGAGGGGCAGGGAAGGCAGCTGGACAGAGGGTGGAGCATCAGGGCCCCTCCCACGCCGGCCCACAGAGGGCGCCCTCCCCAGGGGTCCCCGACCCACCGCGGTTGTCTCCTGGGCCCCCAGACTGGAGCGGCAACCACGAGGTGTCGGTGGTGGAGACGGACTACGAGGCCTATGCCCTGCTCTACACCGAGAGCTTCCGAGGCCCCGGCCAGGACTTCTGCATGGCCACGCTCTACAGTACGTGTCCCACGCCAGCTCCCACTGCCCGGCCTGAGGCCCGGCCCACGGGGCAGCTCGGGGACTCCCCAAGCCTGGGGGTGGGGACCGAGCGAGGTCTCCCGGATGGAGGCCAGCGGCTTCTCCTTCTGCCCCAGGCCGCACCCAGGCCCCCAAAGCTGAGATCAAGGAGAAATTCGCCACCTTCGCCAAGGCCCAGGGCTTCACAGAGGACAGCATTGTCTTCCTGCCACAGACTGGTGAGGGGCCGCTAATCTGACGGGAGGGATTAAGGTCAGATTACAGGCAGACACACAGTCTCCTGATTCGGGGGTGGCTGAGGCCTGGGGTTCATCCGGCTGACCGCCCACTGACCGGTACACGGCCTCCAGAGTGTGGGCGGTCTGTCCTCCATACCGTGACCTTGGCCTGAAACACCCCCTCCCCGGGTTCACCACGCGCCCACTGTGTGCCAGGCCCCGGGTCGGCCCCCAGGATACATAGGTCCCCAGGCCGGTGGGGGGCAAGCCCTAGAAACAAAACCCGCGGGGTGGGTGTGCCCATGGGGACACAGGGACAAGCGCCCTGGGGCTCAGCACGGGCTCCCCAAAGTCTCAGCGCCCACGGCCTCCCTGGGGCAGGCAGCCTGCTCTGGGCCCAGGGAGGGACGGGACCTCCTCCTTGTTTGGAGGAGCAGGGCCAGGGAGCCGGGTGGTGTGATGCAGTCAGCAGTTTGAGGGTCAACCAAGACGCTCTCCAGGGCCGTGGGGGTTAGCGACAGGTGGGGCGGGGGAGGTGGCCCGGCCTGGGGCGCTGACCGCCGTCCCGGGCTTTTCTTGGCAGACAAGTGCATGGAGGAGAACACGTAGGTGAGTGGGGTGCTGGGGGCTGCCTTCACCCAGCAGTGCCCACCCATGCGCTCCTTCACTCGGTCACTCGGTGCGCGCTCCCCACAGCCCCACCCACCATGCAAGGCTGGCCCAGGCCCATGGGGCTGCTCCGAGGAGGAGGGGGCTCCACCGGGGTTCCGCGAGGTCGCTGGGGTAGGAGGGGCTGGCGGCTGGAACAGGAACCGGAGGGGAGGGGAGGGCAGGGTGGGGAGGCCCCCATCAGGGGGTGGGGCCCTGGGACGGCCATTCCCCCGTGGCCTGCAACCAGCAGGGGCCTGGGGCCCAGGGCCCGGACTGCCGTGCTGCCCGCCACACCGACAGGTCCTGCTCTCTTGGCCAGGTGACCCCAGCCCTCAGGACCTGGCCATGCTGCCCTGCTCGGCCTTTTCCTTCAACACCCCCAAGACCCCAGCCCCGGCTCCTGCGCCACCGGCCCTGCCCCCTCGGGCTTTATCCCAGCTCTGAGAATAAACTCCGGAAGCAAGTCAGCAGCCTGGCCTCTGTCTGTCTGTCCTGCAGTCGTTGCCCCCCTGGGCCTGGCTTTGGCAGGCCCCCGGGACCTGACCGCCGCCCTCTTAGGTCTCCTTACCCCTTCTGTAAAATCTTGGAGGCTGGCTCTGCATGACACCCCCAAGGGGTGAGCAAGGGCCCGCTAGCCAGGCGCCTGGTGGAGTGGAAGACACGGCTGGGTCAGAAGCCAGGACAGCTTAGGGGAAGCGCTGACGCGTCCCCGACCCACTCCACTCGGGGCCCTGATCTCACCACAGCCCCTCAAGGCCCAGCGGCGGTTGAGCCGGTTCTGGTCAGGTGCCCACAGCCTGCCCCCTGCCCCCCGTCCAGGAGAGGCCCAAGGCCCAGGGCAGTTTCTGAAGGCGTGGGATTAGTGCGCTCAGGCTGGGCAGAGATACGGGTTTGCAGGGACCAAGAGGAAGGTGGCCGGAGTGTCCGTGCCCCACTGGACTGGGACAGACTGACTGAGTGGGCTGGAGACAGGCCACCCTCCCATCTCCCATGGCTACCTGAGAGTCTCCAGTCCCCTGGCCTCTGGCCTGGGCCTCAAGGGCACGGCCCTGCCCGTTCGCCAGGCCTCTGGCACCAAAGCTGAGCCAGAGACCCGAAGCACGGTCTCCCCTCCCCGCAGTCCCTCACCTTCTGCTAGCCCCGGATTCCTGGCCGGCGTGGCCATTCTCAGGCCCCTGTCCTGGGCCCTCCTGGCGCACAATGTGCAGTGCCCACTGCAGCCTGCCCATCAGACCCCACCCAGGCAGACCTCAGCCAGGCCCTGCCCACGCACCAAGGGTCGTGAGGCTCAGAGGTGAGGGTGAACTTCTGGGATGCTTCCTGGAGAAGGGGGCCTGCGGCTGTGCCCCAGCCAAGGGCTGGGGGCCACGTCCCAGAGGGCCTGCCGGGCCTTCGCCTCCCCTGGCTTCGGGCCATACGGCCCCTCCCCAGGAGGAAACACCTGGGCTGGCCGGGGGTGGCTGGAGGCCACTGGGCCGAGGTGCTCCAGGGTGCACCGCGATCGTGAGCCCATCCCAGTGGGCTCTGTCCCAGCATGCCAGCGCCCCAGGGTGTCTTGAGGGCCTAAAGGCACGGTGGGAGGGGCCCCCTCAACTCTCCTGCCCCGACCCTGAGCCCGTGCAGTCGATGAGAGACACCCTCCACCACGCTGCAGGCGCTGCTCGTTGGCCAGACCCTCGCGCTGCCCGCGGCACCCCCACCCGGGCCAACTCTGACACCAGCCAGGTGTGTCCAGACTTCCCTAGGCCAGACCTGCTCCTCACAGACAGCCTCTTTCTGGCTGCGTTCTACCCAGAGAGGCCGGAGGGCTGGGGTAGCCCAGCCCAACCCTGCCCATACCCTCTCTGGCCCAAGCTTAGCTCATGTCTGGGGACAGGGGACAGAACTCGCGTCCGTCTGCTCGTCCAGCTTGGGGCGGGTGTGCGGCGGAGGACAGCAGGCCCCTCAGCCCCACCTCTGGGTTGTGCTCACTGCCACTCCCCAGGCCTCAGACCGGATGAGTGGCAGCTGCCCCCGCCCCCCGATTCCAGGTCAGGGAGGCTGTGGCACAGGGGCTGCCCCCCAGCTCTCCCTGTCCCCTCCCTGCAGTTCCAGGGCATGTGGTGCACGGCTGGGGCGGTGTCAGATGACCAGGGCTTCCCGGACTCCAAGGACAGCATGAAGATGCCCGTGGTCTTGGTGACCCCGTTGGCCAACGGCGACCTGGGCCTCAAGTTTGGGTACCCCGCATACGGGATCCCAGGAGCCCCACCTCGGACTGGCCGTAGGCCCGGCCGGCGTGAGGTCAGACGTGAGCCAGCAGGAGCCAGCGGTGTCCCTGACCCGTCAGGGAGCCAGAGCCAGGCCCGACCCTGACCCTGCGCCAGGCTGCGGGGGCCGTTAAAGCAGCAGCTGCAGCTCGCCTGCTCCCCGAGGGGCCCGCCTGAGGCCTGGGCGTGGAGGAGCAGCGTCCTTGCGCGTGTGCGTGTGTGCGCGTGGGTGTGTGCTGTGTGCGCGCACGCGCGTGTGCGGGTGTGTGCGTGTGTCTGGAGGGGAAACCGGAAGGCCCCACAGACCCCGCAACCCCAGGCTGTGTCCCCCTGCCCCCCAGGGTGTCTCCTGACCTGTAAGTGAATTATAAAGCACCCGTGTGATTAAGCACCGATGTGAGGCAGGGACAGGTGGGCCCTGGAACAGGCTGAGCACCATCACCCACGCGCGGCCGTCGGCAGCACCTAAGTGGCAGCCGTTTGTGTCATGGTCGGGCAGCGTCCTCAGGGGCTGGGGGCTGGCCCGGACGCTCCCCGCTCAGGGGGCCCAGCGGGGCTGCAGCGGCCTGGCAGGGGCTGCTGCGCAGGCTGCTGGGGTCCTCCTTCCCAGGCCCGATGGCGGGTGCCAGAAGACGGACGCGACCCTCACCAAGGATGCCGTGGACGGGCGGCTCAGCAGCGCGGGTGAGGCGGGCAGTGCCGGGAGGGAGACAGAGGGTGGACAGCGGCAGGGCTGGCTCGGCCAGGGCCGTGCGGAGGGGACGGGGCGTCCTGAGCCAGCGCCCAGCTCAGCAGGCTCTCGCTTCCCCAGCCATGGCCCCGACCAACATCCGGGTGGCTTTCACTGACTACAAGCACTTCACCGTCGTATTTCAAGACGCAGAAGGGGGACGTTAGGAACGTCTGGCTGCAGCTCTATAGCGGGTGATGGGTGGTGGGTGACCCAGCTAGAGGGGCGGCACTCCTGATGCGTCCCTCAGCCCATCACGGCCTTCTCCGGGGGCCACATGCAAGGTTTGGTCTGTAGTGCCCACGTGCCCTTCGCAGCAAGCTCTGACTCGGTGGCAGGTGGAACCACCATCTCCCAGTGTCTCCTTGGGGTCCCTCCCCAGCCCCTGCTCCCCACTTCCCCCTCCACCTCCCAGCCCTGCCCCTCTGCTCACCGGCCCTCCCTGCTCTCAGCCCGGGCCCCAGAGCCATTTCCGGAAGATGTCCGGAAGATGTCCAGAAGATGCAGCAGCTGGCACCCCAAGTGGGCTTGAACCCCAGCCAGGGCGCCCTGCTGCCCAAGTCAGGTGAGCGCTGTCCCCATGCCGCCTCAGGGCTGCAGGAGCTGAAAGACCCTAGACCCTGATGGTGGGGGGGCGGGGTCGGGGGAAGCCAGGGCCCAAGCCTCACTCCACTAGCCCCAGACCCAGAACAGGAGGACCAGGGGAGGGTGGGCGGTGCCCCTCAGGAGGGGGTCACAGGCCAGGAGGCTTGGCTACTCCGGGGAGGGTGTGGCGCCTCCAGCCCGGGGAGGGGGCACTGGGTGTTTCCTCGGGCCCCAGTGTACTGGCGCCTCGCCTAGGTGAGTGCATGGGGCTGGCCCGGACCCAGTGCCCTGCTGACCCAGGGAGGCCCCTCCTGGCCGGAGGGCTGCACTCTGGGGGTCCTCCGTCCTGGGGCAGCGGCGGGGAGGGACAGAGTGGGGCCCCGGGGCGGGCCCAGGGAGGGCAGGAGGAGGTGAGAGGATGCCGCCCCTCCCCACAGCTGCTGCCCGGTTGGTTTGCAGTAAGGGACCCAGCCCAGGGGTTGGAGCAGAGGGCCGTGATGCTGGGGCTCAGGGTACCCAGCCTTTCTCAAAGAGCAGTGGCCTCCCTCCACCCCCACGCCCCAGCACCATAAACTGTCTCGAAAAGCCAGCGCTGTGCTTTTCTTGGGTGGGGGCAGGAATAGGGGGATGGGGCAGAGGAACCGTGTGGACCGGGGCAGGGGCACTCTGGGTCCCCCTGAGGCCTGGGACCCGCTCGGAGAGGGACAGTGCGGGGCTCAGGCTCCAACCCTGCAGGGAGGCCCCTCCATGGCCGGTTCTGGGGACCCAGAGAGACTGGGGTGGGGCCCCTCGCCACCCAGGCAGGTGTTAGGCCTGGGAGGGGCCGAGGCTTGGCCCCACGGGTGGGAGGATCCTCCAACGGTCGGACAGGGCATCACAGGCCAGGGGTGCTGCCCTCGCTCCGTGGCGCAGACCTGCGTGCAGTTGCCTGACAGAGCCGTGCCCGGCCCACACCCAGCGCGTGCCTGGGCTCCACAGGCCCTGGGTCCTCCCAAACCGCAGCCCGAGCGGGTCTGCGCCACTTCCCACCCCAGGCAGCCTTCCAGCACCCCTTCTCCCTTGACCCCCGCCCTCAAGGCAGAGCTCTGTCCTGCCGTTGTGTTTATGAGGGAAACAGCGCGGTCCTTCAAGGACTGGTCCTGATGAATTTGAGGGTAAAATGGCACAGTATCTGTCACGTAACTAGTTCAGAAAAAAATCGTACCAGATGTAACTATGTCAAAATGTTGATCGTGGTTCCATCTGGGTGACGGTTTGTTATACTATCATTTCTGCTCTTCAGTCGGTTAGACAGTTTTCCTTAGAAACACAGCCCTGTCCTACCAGACGGCGAGGTCACTGGGATGAAGAGCCCCGCATCCCAGGGACCGCAGACAGCCCCTCCACACCTGCACCCAACACCTGGAGGCCCTGCCGCTGCCCCTGCCGCCCGGCTGACCTGCCGGCCTCTGGCCCTCTGCAGACACTACAAGGGCAGGGTCTCCCCCCTCCCCCCAGCCTGACACCAGTCCCACTATGTGGGAGCAGGTGGGAAGGCCCAGAGATCCAGCACCTCCCACCCGAGATGCCACCTGCCAACCAGCAGAGGCACCCGCAGAGAGAGACTGGTGATGAACTTGCAGTCAACTTGCATTTTTTTCTGCCCTTTGCAGCGCTGTGTGGCTTGTGGGATCGCTCTTCCCCAACCAGGGATCAAAGCCGGGGCCCCCGGCAGAGCAAGTGTCGAGTCCTAAGCACTGGACCGCCAGGGAATTCCAGTTGATCAACTGGTCTATCGGTTGTCATTCAGCTTCCACGTGGAACAAGAGAAGGCGTGGTGGAAATTGCCCAGGACCAGGGATTTAAGGCGGGGCGGGGTGGGGGGAAGAGTCTCCTGCAGGCTCTCGGTCCCTTCCTTCCCCACGAACTCATCCCTCCCATGTCCCCTGGGAAGGATCTGGAGTGAGGAGATGCAGTTTTCCCTTCACGGCCCATTGGGGGGCAGCCCCCCAGGGCCCCTCTGGACCCAGGAAGGGTCATGCCCCTGGCAGCTGCGGATCAGCCCAGTCCTGCATGCCCTGCTCCGGCCACACGGGGGCAGACTTCAGCCAGTTCTCCACCCGGAAGCCCAGGGCTGCGTGTGTAAGATCTGTCGGCTGGCACCCTTCTCTGCTCACAAGTACTCTAGTGGGTCCCATCTCGCTGAGAGTAAAGGCCAAAGTCCTTAGGTGGCCAACAAAGGCCACCCGATCGGCCTTCTTCTGACCCCACCACTATGACTGCCAAGAGCCGGGTCGCTGGAAAAAAGATTGTCCCAAACCTCGGTGCCTCGGGTGCCTTCAGCCCTTGGACCAGCCTTTCCAACGCCCTCCTGACCTCCAGAGACGGGGTCCGAGGAACCACGGGGGCTCTTCCCAAACCTCCCTCTTTTTTTTTTTTTCTTAAACTGTGTCTTTTCTTTCTTTCCAACCCTCCCTCTCAATCAGCTGAGGTTGCTTACTGATTATTTACATTGACGAGAGAAAAAGACAAGTTTTGTTTGAGCTAAACTGAGGACTGCAGAGCAGGAGACCCAGATTCAAGAAGCACTTGACTTGTGTTCCCCAGGCTACACAATGGGGGAGGCCTATACAAGCAAAAACTGCAAAGTTACATAAATTGTCAAGAATTAAAATTGGAGCTGGCAATAAGGAAGGTGCTTATAAAGCAAGAACTGGTTGGGCTCCAAAATGCATCGTTACCAGGAGAGATCTTGAGATTATAAGGCTGCTGGTGGCAGCAACTAGCAGATACTATTTTGAGAACAGTTTGCTCATGACCTTGAGTCTGATACAGTTCAGAAAATTCAAGTTCCCAGTGATGGAGGAACTGTCCGAAACCACAACCTCGATGGCCACCCGGCTCCAATTCCGGATGCCTGAACCACAGTTTAATATCTTGTCAGAACAACAAACATCAAACGTGACAAGGGTACATTTCTTCAAGTTTTCAAAACAGATTAGCAGGTACGCAGCAAGTCAGCGAGACCTTGGCGTCTGGGGAGGGAATCTCATCTTCGAAGGAATACTGGCATTGGTGTTGCTGGGGAGGGGGCAGCACGCAGCATTTATGCCTGTATTCAAAGTGGACATTCTAGGGCTTCCCTGGTGGCGCAGTGGTTGAGAGTCCGCCTGCTGATGCAGGGGACACAGGTTTGTGCCCTGGTCCGGGAAGATCCCACATGCTGCGGAGCGGCTGGGCCCTGTGCCTGCCGAGTGGCCCCTGAGCCTGCTCGTCCAGAGTCTGTGCTCCGCAGCCGGAGAGGCCACAACAGTTAGAGGCCCGCGTACCGCAAAAAAAAAAAAAAAAAGAGGGGATTCTAAATTCTAAACAATCAGGTAATGCATTTTTCTCCTCCTCCTCCTTATTTTTTAATGGTTAAAGCAGATACATGGTTTACGTTTGACGGGCCAAAAGACAGACTGTTCTAATTAGCATAAAGTTCAAGCCAAAGTATGTCTAATCCAGAATAACTTCCCCATACCTTAATCTGTGAAAATTTCTTTCATCAGCTGTGTCTTCCCGAAGTGCTTGTTTAATTCTTTCTGTGTTGACTGTTCCCTTGCTGTTTTCGCTGTTCTAAGACACAAACTTTAGATGGGAAATTCCTGAGAGATCTCCCTCCTACCCCTCCTTGTTACGTGAATGTGACCTCAGTAGGCTTCCCATATGTGCACTCTCCCTTCCACATGGGACAGGGCACCCGGGAAAGGTCCTCCCTGGCATCAAGGGACGAAAGCTGCTGAATCTGTAAAAAACCTGACCGTTGATCAAGCAATGCTCTTAGAGAAAGCATGTAAAGATGAATAAACAGAGACCTTATTTAAAATAGTCAGGAGGCCACAAGGGGGAGACCTCACCCCCTACGGCGCAGCCTCAATTGCAGACCAACAGGAAGGTTACTAGTTACTACCCAGCGGGAGGAAGGAAGATTTTTCTTCCCACCCAGCAACAGCCCAGGCAGTGAGAGACCAGCACAGTTCAGCCAATGAAAAGCCACCACACTTCCAACTCCCAGTTTCCTCCAATGGACTCTTCTGTTTACAACACCCCACCCCATTCCCCCTTCTCCTCTATAAAAGAGTTTCCCGTCTTTTGTTCTTCAGATTTGCCTGTGGTTCCCCTAGATCGTTTGCACTGAACTGTGATTCTCTGCTGTTCCCAAATAAACCCAGCGCGCTGGCAAAATAACTGGCTGTTTTATCGTTTTAGGTCAACACATACAAGATAACACAAGTCCAGGGATTAAGGACCTGATACCTTTAGAGGTCATTATTCAGCCTACCACATTCTACCTAGAGACAGCTTCCTAGAGCCTGAGCACTGTGCCTGGAGGGACTAATGTTTAAGGCTGTCCCGGGGGCTGGTGACTCCACACTCACATCTCTGGGCCTGATCCTCTAGACTAGGGTCTTGTGTACACAGCAGCTTTCATTCATCTCCATCAGACATACAGCCATATCAAGAACTCATAAGACAAAGGAGAGGCGCCCATGTTCTCTCCAATCCTGCCTTAGCCCAATCATCTTGGAAAGGGCACTTTTTTTTTTTTTTGGCTGCATCAGGTCTTAGTTGCAGCACATGGATCTTTCTTTGCAGCGCATGGGCTTCTCTCTAGCTGTGGTGTGCGGGTTTTCTCTCTCTAGCTGTGGCGCATGGGCTTAGCTGACCCTCAGCATGTGGGATCTTAGTTCCCCAACCAGGGATCGAACCCGCGTGCCCTGCATTGGAAGGCGGATTCTTTACCACTGGAACACTGGGGAAGTCCTGGGAAGGGCATTTCTACTCTTCCTAAATGATCCCTCCCCTCCTCCCCTGCACCTCTCTCCAACTCCACTCTGAGCCCCTGGCCCAGCCTTCATCAGCTCTGTCCTGAGGAACTCAGCAGCCCTCTACCAGTCTCCCTGCCCCCCTCACCTCCACTCCCACAGCCCTTCATCCCCTCACCTCATGGCATTCAACATGGGCTTTATACACATAAATCAGAAGTGCCACTCCCCACCCCACCCCCGCTCAAACCCTCCAAAGGCTCCCCACTCTGCATTCACTCGCTTACATATTTATTGAATATCTCTATGTGCCAGCCACTGTTTAGACACTGAGGATACAGTGGCAAATAAAACAGACAGAATGTTCTGCCCTTGTGGACCTCATGGGGAAAATTGGCAATAAACGGGATAAATAGCTATATTAGTCACCTACTGCTGAAGACCAGATTACCCCAAAACTCAGTGGCTTTAAACAACAGCGTGTATTGTCTCCCAGTTTCTGAGGGTCAAGAATCCGGTCCTGGGTGCTCTGGACCCTCTGGCGCAAAATCTCTCGTGAGGCTGCAGTCGAGCCACTGGCTGGGGCCGTGTCCATCAGAAGGCTCAGCTGGGAAGGGGTCTGTGTCTCAGCTCCCTCACTGGTTGTTGGCCAGGCCTTGGTCCTTTGCCACAGGACTCCTCATGTCATGGTGAGCAATTCCAGAGAAAGAAGGAAGTGACAGCCCATCACTTCTGCCACATTCTATTGGCTAGAAGCCAGTTACTCGATCCAGCCCACACTCAGGGGAGGGCTACACAGAGGTGCAAACGCAGGAGGCACGTGGTTGGGGGCCATCTTGGAGGCTGCTGTCACAACACGTTAATCAGAATGTACTCTATGTAGTGACGAGCTGGAAAACAAATAGATGAAAGAGGAGAGAGGACATGAGATGTTGGGCCGGGTGCTGAAACTGGATATAAAACAATAGGGAAGGCCTCACCGAGAAGGTGACTTTTGAGTAAAGACCTGAAGGGAGTGAGTAACCCTGGGGAAAGGGGGTGCCGGGCAGAGACAACAGCGAATGCAGAGGTCCTGAGGCAGGAGCCTCATGGGAAGGGGCTTGTCGCGTGAGGGTTGTCGAATAGGAGGAAGTAGGCGACGAGGCAGGCCTGGCTGCAGCCATACTTGAAGTGCATTAGCACAGCCTACAAACCCACCTGCCGCCCTCGTACGCCTCGCTGCGGGCACCCTGGCCTCTAGCAAAGCCCTGAGCACAGCTGCTCTGTGTCCACTATGGGGCTTCCGCAGAGGCTGCCCCCTCTGCCTGGTACCCTCTTTCCTGGCATGCTCCACCTCTCTCTTCTTCCAGGTCACACGCACTTGGCACGACCTGAGGATTGCATGTTTCGTTTGTTTATTTGTCCATCCCATGAGCTCTCACAAGCTCCAGGAGATCAGAGACCTTGTCTCTTGATCAAGGTGTGCCCAAGGCCCGGGACAACACGAGGCAAAGAACAGGTGCTGGGTAAACATTGTGGAATGCATGAACGAGTGGCGGAAGCCTGTTGCACCGGTTACCGTACTTTATTCACTTTCGTATTTTGACTTGTTTCAGTTGACAATAGGAAGCAGGGGGCGAGGGGGAGGCCGCAGCGGTCAGCGAGGGGGTCAAAGCAGTCTGAGGCCAGAGCAGTGGCCGGCGCGGCCTGCGCCCAGTCAGGGTTTGCGCCAAGGGGGGGAACCCCGGACTCAGCGGGGACAGAGCAGGGGGTAAGGCTCAAAGAGACCCCCAAGTGTGCGCGGGGTCCCGAGTCCCGGACCGCGCTGCACAGCCCTTGTCCAGTAAAACAGCGCCCAGGACACGCCAGCCCAGCCCGGGAGCCCCGCCCTGCGCACGAAGCTCCGCCCCCACCGGTGCAAGCACCGTCCCGTGACTAAGCCCCGCCCAGCTAGCCCCGCCCCGCGCAGGCCCCTTGGGCACCGCTCGGCATTGCCCCCCCCGACCGCCAGCC
>NW_020175018.1:19658630-19663408 GCF_003031525.2 Neophocaena asiaeorientalis asiaeorientalis
ACGGGCCCCGTCACCGCTCCGGAAGCCTTCCGCCCGCGCAGGCGCCCTAGGTCCCGAGGCGGCCCTGGATCCGCCCGGTCCCTCCGCCTGCCGAGGTGCCATGGTTCCGCCGCCACTGTCGCCGCCGCTCTGCACGCTGCCGCCCGGCCCCGGACCCCCGCGCTTCGTGTGTTACTGCGAGGGGGAGGGCAGTGGGACGTGGGAACGCGGCGGCTTCAACCTCTAGTGAGTAGCGGGGTCCGCAGGGCTGCGGGCAGCTCTGCGGGCGGTCCTGCCTGACAGCCCCTCCCCTGCAGTGTGACGGACGCCGCGGAGCTTTGGAGCACCTGCTTCACGCCGGACAGCCTGGCGGCCCTCGTGGGTAACAGGGCTCCTGGGCGGCCGGCAGCCTCCAGCACCCCACGCCCGCAGCGCGGACCACGTGTGGGATCGAAGGGGGCGGCCTGGGATTCCCCGGAAGGGTCAAGACACCCTTCCCACGGCTCTGTAGCTGTAGTCCTAAGATTGGTCCCGGGCTGCTCTGGGTCGGGCAGGTTTGGGGTGTCCCCAGTAGTCCTAGGGTGTCAGGCACCTGGTGACCAGTCCCTGTGCCCTGTAGAAAGCCCGTTTTGGCCTGAGTGCGGCTGAAGACATCACCCCCCGCTTCAGGTGAGCCCCTGAGCGGGGGCAGGGGGGGCAGGTGGGATGGGGAGCGAGTGGCGAGTGGGTCTGGTCACAGCGCTCAGACCGCCTCCTTTCCCAGGGCAGCCTGCCGGCAGCAAGCTGTGACTCTCACTCTGCAGGAGGACAGAGCATCCCTGACCCTTTCAGGGGGGCCCTCTGCGCTGGAATTTGACCTCTCCAAGGTGCCGGGCCCAGAGGCAGCCTCCAGGTTGCAGGCACTGACACTGGGCCTGGCAGAGCGCGTGTGCAGCTTGGAGCGGCAGCTGGCAGGTAGGGTGGGGGGTAGGCATCTCACGCTCTCACTGGGGTCCCCCTGCTGGGGCCTCCATTCCTGCTTTCTCTCCAGCTGCTGCAGAGGAGACGGCCACCAGCCCCAGGAAGAGCTCCCGGCAGGTGGGCCCTCCGCTCTTCTTACCAGGTGAGGCCTGTCACCTGTGACTTGGGTTGGGTGACTCAGTTTCCCCAGAACAAGCCTCAGGCTCCAGAGAGGATCTGTCTGTGTGGAGAAGGGGTTGTGGCTCTGGCATCCTGCTAGATTCGGGAGCCCCCCTCCCTCATCCTCTTTTCCCCAGACCTGGATCCTCAGAGAGGTGGCCCTGGACCTGGGGTCAAGAGGCGGTGTCCGGGAGAGTCTCTCATCAACCCTGGCTTCAAGAGGTGCCCACCCACTCCCCCTCCCTCTTGTGCCCAGGGTCCATCCCTGGACCCTGCCCGCCCATCCACACCCCCATGGTGTCATTCCCTCTTCTTTCCCAGCAAGAAACCAGCTGGTGGTGTAGACTTCGACGACCCCTGAAGGTGCAGCAAAAAGTGTGACCGTCGGGAGGCTGCTTGCCAGGGGAGGGGCAGCCCCTGGGACCCTCCCGCTGGCACCTGCCCATCCCGCTGCCGGGCAGGAACAGGCCTGCTCCTCCAGCCCCTTCCCCATCAAATAAACATCTTCACCTGGCGGAGGTTACAGAGGTCAGGGCCAGGCTCTGGTTCCTGGGGGCTGGCTCCAGGAGAGGGTTCGGGGATTGCCAGGCTTGCGGTCTGGGCGTGGGGCCGCATCAGGCTCTGCGCTCCACGGTGGAGCTGCCCGGCTCTCCCCACCTGCCCAGCTGTCCCTGCCTGGCCAGCCCAGGAGCCAAGAAGGTTGTGTGAGGTGGGGCTGGGGCTCTGAGAGGCTAGAACTCTGCTCTTGTCCCTCCGGGCACACGCCTCCCTGATGCAAACCCCACGTGATGACCAGGGAGATGGGGGTGGCCTGCCTGCCACCTGGGGCAGAGCTGAGGAATGTGGGCCCGCCCTCCAGCCTGGAGACCCGAGTTGCCCAGACGGGGCTCTGTTCCCCACCCTCCCCAGCCATCCTGCCGCCCCACCCTGGCCTGACTGGTTTGGGAGTACAATCCAGTCCCGCCATCCCAGAGGAGTGGGGGTATGGACCGTGCGCCGCCCACTGGGGTTCTCTGCCGGTCCTTCCTGTCTGTCATCTGGAGCTGAATGTCTCACGGTGGGAGTTTGGGGGTGGCAGAAATTGCGGGGCTTCTGGTCCTCGTATGTCCGTACCTGCTCACTGAGGCAGAGATGCCTTTCTGGGGCTGCAGAGGAACGGGCGGGTGGTGGGGAAGGCGGGCGCGCTAGCGGGGGCGCACGGCGGGCCGGTAGGCCGCCAGGATCTCGGCGTTGTGTGGGCACGTGTAGTTGAACTCCTCCTGCAGGGCGTTGTCCGGGTAGCGGCGGACGCCACGCAGCTCAGAGGGGATGGGCGCCTGGCGGAAGTGCACGCACACTGTCTGCGGGCGAGGGGCGCGGTCGGGGTCTCCTCGAGGGTCCGCCCCGCCCCGCCTTGCCCCGCCCGGCCCGGCGCTCCCGTTCACGATGTGCAGCTTGGGCAGCAGCCCGCAATCGGCCAGCGTGAGCTGGTCGCCGTCCACAAGGCGGTGGCGTGACTCGCGCAGCTGCGGCTCCAGGGGTGCGCGCAGGTAGCTGTCCAGCTTGGCGAGGGCGCACAGCAGATGCTGCTACAGGGCTGGGGGCGGGGAGCGCCACTCCCCCCAGCCTCGCCGTGTCTCCGGACCCTCCTCACCATTGTCCAGCGCAGGCACCGGGTTCTTGATGAAGGCGGAGAATTTGTGAAAGACGTCACTGCCCGCCGCGGTGGACTCCCTGTATCTGGGCGCTAGGCTGGGGAATCTGAGGGTGGAGGGGTTTTGGGTCAGACCCTTGCTGCCCCCTGCGGGGCCCCGGGCTCTGTCCTGGGAGTGTCCTGCCTGAGGGCCCCATCTTGCCCCTCCCTCCGCACCGGGCCCTCACTCTGGGGGGCCCAGCGTCTCCTCCAGAAACTCCTCAATCTGCAGCGTGTCCGTTTTGGCGTCGCCGTCATACAGCAGGACGGGCAGCTGCGAACCCGGGGCAAAGTCTTTCAGCACATCTGGGGACCTGTGGGCACAAGGCAGGGTGCAAGCGGCTGGCCCAAGGAGGGCCAGAGCCAGCAAGGGGTTCCCGGGGCAGGGGCTCACCTGCGGGGTCCACGGTGGCGAGTGTGAAGGACACGCCCTTGAGAAGCAGGATCGTGGGGCCTCTGACAAGAGGGGCGGTGACCCACGCTCTCGCCGTCCTCGCTCGCCTTGATGGGAGGCGTAGAGGGGCGTCGGAGCAGGGAGCACACCCAGGAGCCCCGCGGCCTCCCACTGCCAAGAGGTTGGAGCAAGGCTAGGGCTCCAACTCAGTTGGGCATGGCCTGGACAAGCGGCCGCGAGGGCCCTTCACTCGGTCCCTGGGAGGCGGGGAGGGCTGCAGCGCTGCTGAGAGCCTGGAGGCTGGGCCAGGGCACCGGGGTGAGGGGTGCAGAGGCAGGAGCCTGGCTCTGGAGCTTGGTCCCTCGGCCCTTATCTTCAGAGCCTGGGCTGAGGCCAGGCCCCTGGGCACCAGGGCCTGCAGGCTGGTTGCAAGGGTGGGGTGGGACAAGTGAGCCTTCCGGAGTGATTCACCTTGCTGCACCGGGTACCTCGCTGCCCCGGTCTTCAAGGGTGGGAGGAGGCCAGGCCCTGGCAGCCCCTCACTGGGGTCGGCAGATCTAGGCACGGAGGGCTGCCTAGCACAGCCCCTCTTCTGCTGCATTGACCCCAGCCTCCACCGGGCCTTGGCCACTGCTCCCTGCCTGCTACGTGCCCGCCCCCCAGGGGTTTTTCCTTCAGGAGGGCTGGGCTGTGCCTGGGAGTCAAGGCTGGGAGTCAGGGTGAGGCCACCCCAAGCCCTTTGGGAATGGTTCACCGGCGCTACCCCCCTTGCCGCCCCCACCTACGCAGCCTCCAAAGGACAGCCGGAGCCTAGCGCAGGGCAAGGGGTGCAGACCCTGCCGCAGAGACCCACCCTTCAGCCCTCCCCACACCTCCCTGCAGCCCGGCCAGCCCGGCACCTTGACAAACAGCCGGAGCTTGGCGGTCTCAGCCATGGTGGGGAGCTTCGAGCGGAGCTCCCTTTAAGGTTCCCCGAGCGCCCCGCCCTCCCCGGCCCGGGAGCCCAGCCTGTGGAGTCACCTAGGTGGCGCACAGGCAGCCAGGGCTCAGTGCCCGCGTGAGGGTGTGACCGTGGAGAACGGAGTGCCCGGAGCTGGACCGGGGGCGCCACGGCTTGGGGGGCGGAGTGGTGGAGGCGGCCAGTGCACTGGCAATCGGGGTGCCGACCTGGGAGGGGGCAGCTCTGGAGCAGGGCCACCCCCACCGTGAGCCCAACAGCCCCCCCTGCAGTGGACACCCCCGCCGCCTGTGCGGGTTCCCAGCCCAGAGAGCCGAGGAGCGGGAGGGAGATGAACAGCCCGGCCACAGCCTGTTTCCGCATCTGCCGACCGGGGCACTACAGGAGTGATAAATCCTTGGGAGGGACGCCCCCCTCCCACCTACTGATCTCCGTTAGATACAGCCCGCCCCCGCAACCCAGGGCAGGGCCCACATTCCAAACGTGCCCAAGGGGGACAGGCCGGGCTCAGGTGTCTTTACCCGGCCGACCCCACACCCCTGCCCCTCCGTTGTGGGCTCAGGGCGGGTTTCTCCCTGCTCTTAACCTTTAAAAGAAAGAACGCTTGGGGTTAGAAGCCACAATCTTCTGAGCCATGGGGACCTCCCCCCACCCCA